>NC_083425.1:35269058-35572089 GCF_020745735.1 Hemiscyllium ocellatum
GGTTGATTGCCATTTCTCTGGAGATATCAGCAGTTTTACACTTTATATTGGTTAATTGAATTTTTCAAACTATTCTACACAATATGCACATCTTTGAAGAAGTAATTACATGAATTAAATGAAGTCTAACTAAACTGTTGTGCTTAGTTTTCAGATGGAGCATTCAATGGCGTCAGCGGCCTGTCAGCCCTCCACCTGAATGACAACAAATTGGAAACTCTGCCTTCAAACCTCGTCTTGACCAAAATGAAGAACATGACTCTCTCCAACAATCCCTGGCATTGTTCCTGTCCACTTGCTACCGTACGAAGGTAAACTATTTCCTAAGTCCAG
Organism: Hemiscyllium ocellatum; assembly: GCF_020745735.1. NCBI lineage: Eukaryota > Metazoa > Chordata > Chondrichthyes > Orectolobiformes > Hemiscylliidae > Hemiscyllium > Hemiscyllium ocellatum. Next base: position 35,269,392 of record NC_083425.1, read on the forward strand.
CTCCAAATTCCTTTTAAAACTAACCTTTGAGTTAGTGTCCAGATTTCTATATGTTGCACATTTGTGACCGTATGGGACCTAAGGTGGCTGAATAGTAATTGTTCCTCCCAGGGAAGTTTTATTAATCAGTCTGTATTAAATATAATCACTTGCCTTCCTCCTTATTACCATCTCACATCCAAACCATTGGACATTTCATTTTCTCAGATTTTTCATGTCTTCTACTCCACAGTTGAAGCCTTAATTTGTAGAAACAACTCAGATGAGTCCCCAACCTTCTCCATAATCACTGCCATAAATTTTAATCAAATAAGCTTGACCACAACTGAGACAATAAATGTTAAAAGACTCACCATTTACAATGCTTCTGCTAACTTGTGTAGCTCTCTAGCAATTGCCACTCTTCCAGTCAGTTATCTCCTTACAGAATGCAACCATTTCAGTTTTGGTTTGTAATAAGAACAAAGAAAAAAATAACAGTACATCACAGGTACAGGCCTTTCAGCCCACCAAGACTGTACCAACACATGATGCCTTTTTAAACTAAAAACCTTTTGCTTCTACGCAGTCTGTATCCCTCGATATCCGGCCTATTCATGTGTCTGTCATGATGCCTCTTAACCATTGCTATTGTATCTGCCTCCACCATCTCCTCTGGCAGTGCATTTCGAGAACTTACCACCCATTGTATAAAAAAAACTTGCCTCTTACGTTTCCTTTACCCCCTTTTCCCTTAAATCTATGTCCCCTAGTAATTGACATTTCTACCCTGAGAAAAAGACTCTGACTATCCATTCTATCCTGGCCTCTCATAACTTTGTAAACTTCTATCAGGTTGGCCTTTATCCTTCAACATTCAAGTGAAAACAAACTAAATTTGTTCAATCTTTTCTCATAGCTAATACCCTCCAAACCAGGCAATATCCTGCTAAACTGTTTCGGCAATCCTCTTCAAAGCCTCCACATTCTTCTGGTAGTATGGTGACCAGAACTGCATGCAATATTTCAAATATGGCCTAACTAAACTTCTATACAACTGCAGTATAACTTGCCAATTTTTATACCCTACTCCCTGACTGATGAAGTCAATCATGCCATATGCCTTCTTGACCACATGATCCACTTGTATTGCCACTTTCAGCAACCGTGGACCTGTACACTTAGATCCTTCTGTATGTTGATGCTACTGAAGCTTCTGCCATTTACTGAAAATGGCTCTCCTGCATTACATCTCCCAAAATACATCATCTTGCACTTGCCCAGATTAAACTCACTTGCCAGTTCTTCGCCTATATCTTCAGCCTGTCCATATCCTGCTGTATTGTATGGCAATCCTCATCACTATCCACAGCTCTGCACTATCTTTGTGTCATATGCAAACTTCCAATCAAGCCACTTACATTCCCTTTAAACAATAGGGGTCCAAGCACTCATCCCTGTGCAACACCACTAGTCACAGATCTCCAGTCAGAAAAACACCCTAACACTGCTACTCCCTGTCTTCTATGACTGTAGAAGTTCTGTATCCATTTTACCAGCTCACCACAGATCCCATGCGGCTTCACCTTTTCTATCAGCCTGCCATGAAGGACTTTGTCAAAGACTTTGCTAACTTCCTCAAAAAACCGAAGCGAGTTTGTGAGACATGACCTTCCTGCTCAAAGCCATGCTGCCAATGCTAATAAGTCCATATTTTTCCAAATGTGAGTAAATCATATCCTTAAGAATCTTCTCCAATAATTTCAGTAGCACTGACATAAGGTTTACTGGCTTGTAATTTCCTGGATTATCTCTGTTGCCGCCTTAAACAAAGGAACAACATTTGATGTTCTCCAGTCCTCTGGGACCCTTCCTATGACTAAAAAGATTTCATATAAGGTCCCTAAAAATTTCTTTACCTGCCTCCCTCAGCATTCTGGGATATATCCCATCAGAACCTGGGGACATGTCTACTTTATTACTTTTCAAAACACCCCAAACCATCTCCCTTTTTATAATGACATGTCCTAGAATGTCAACATACCCCTCCTGAGATTCACCATCTACCATGTCCTTCTCCTTTGTGAATACCGATGCAAAATATATCATACTGAAGAATCTGTACCTATGTATCTTTTACCTAAGATGGCACCGTAAGTGGTGACTTGTGAACTTTTCACTGTACACATTTGAATACATATGACAATAAAGCTAATTCATTCATTCAAGCATTCAGACAGGCCTCATCCACTTCCTCTGGCTCCAGGTATAAATTTCCTCCTTTGTCCCAGAGTGAACCTATCCTTTCCCTAGCTACCCTCTTATTCCTTATGGATATATAAAACACCTTGGGATTTTCCTTAATCTTGTTTGCTTTGCCAGTCCATCACCTCAGAGTCCTACTCAAAACAACTGTATTCATGTAACACTGTTTTAATTGCAGAGTATCATGATTCCACAAAGATGAAATTGTGAGAACACTTTGAGTTAAAAATGTGGAGTGATTCTCGAAATACACTCAAGTTATGTTGCATACATAGTAGGAGAGATGCATCATTCAGCACGGTTCAGAATAACAAAGCAGTGTGAGTTATACATAAGCTGGAAAATTTGTCCCAAAACCTAATTATGTTTGAATTGAAATTAAAGCAAAGAAGTTTTTAAAAAAAAGTATGAAGGAGAAAATGGAATATGAGCTAATTTCAATGGGATGAAGGGAAGTTAGGCCTTATCAATGTATTAGAAAAATATAATCTGACAGGGACCTAACACTGAGAGGGGCTTATTCAAAACAGAGAGGAAACAACACCAATGTTTGTTCGGTAGCTTGGCACAGACAGAGAGAGATGTGTTGCATCTGTTCCTCACCTCTCAGCTGTCCGTAACAAGATTTTATTTTAGAGGAATGTGTTAACCCCTTGAATGTTGTGACTTTATGGACCAGACACAAAACAGACTTTCTTCAAGTTTAAAAATCAAAAGACAGTATAAGTGTTTTCTTTTCACAACACCCAAAATGTAATCACAATAACACTCAATCCTCACATATATCTAGTACATGCTTGCACAAGAACAAATGATTTCTAAAGCTGTAACATCCACATGGATTAATAACAGAACCAGGCCACTTGTGCACACTGTCCTTAAGATTATGTTTGATTTTTAAGAGCCAAACGACTTTTTTTGATTCTCCAGAGACAACGGAAATGGGAGCATTTCTGGTTGTTTCAAATGAAATTGTGGCCAAGCTCCTGCAGTGAAGAAACATAATTTTGCAAGTCAACAAATTAGCCCCTTTTCTGTGTCTAGTATGACTTTTGAGGAAGAATGCTTCCTTGTGCTCAACAGAAAATAACTTCCCTCTGACCTGCAAATTACACACCGACCTACTGGGCAGTCTTTGCTTAGTACACTGTCCTTTCATAAAAGAACAAGTCATGGATAATAAATTGCTGCCTCTGTTCTCCATACCTAGATGGATGGATACTAGCAGGATTCGTCCAGATGGTGTCTGTGCTTCTCCAAGTCAATACCGTGGTCAGCAGATCCGGGAAACCTCTGCCTTCAGATCTTGCCCAAAACGTGCAAAGCGCAACAAGAAGAATGCACTCTGAGCAGGTATGTGAGAGACTGGGTCAACACCATTAAAATGGATGCTTTCTAATTTTACTGCACAGGAAAGCTCCACCTTCACTCTGAGTTAATAGACATCAGGCTGGGTGGTGTAATGGATGCTGTAGCTGCAACCATAAAACATTAGAAATGTTACAAGACGGAAAAAAGGGCCATTTAGCCCATTGTGTTTATACCAGCTGAATAAGATAGCCACCAATTCTAATTCCACTTCCAGCACCTGGTCCATAGCCTTTAGGTTACAATGCTTCAGATGCAGAACCAGGTTTGTTTCAAATGAGTTGATATTTCCACTCAGCCAAACTGGGCAATGTATTTCACACAGTCACTATCTCCTTGGTGAAAACATTTTTCTTTCTACCCCTTCTAATCCTTCTAGCAATCATCTTAAATTTGGTACTCTGGCAATTGTCTTCTCCAACAGGCCTTTCCTGTCCATTATATCCAACCGCTTCATTATTTTGGATTTAATAAACCCTTAACCTTCTCCAGTCCAAGGAAACAACCCTCGCGCATCCAGTCTTTGCACGTGCCTGCAATTTTTAAGCCCTGGCAACATACTCTTGAATCTTTTCTGTACTCCCAGAGTGTTGAACCCTATCTGTAATGTGGTGTCCAGACCTGTACAGAGAAGTCCTGCTGTTATCTAACCAGTATTTTGTATCTTAGCATTACATTCCTGCTTTTGTATTCGGTACCTTGCCCAATGAACGGAAGCATCCCATATGCCTTCTTTATCATCTTACCTACTTCCCCTGCCACCTTCATGAACCTGGACATGCACTTCAAGGTTTATCACTTTGTCTACACTCTCCATCCCTTCCCATTTATTGTGCATGTCCTTGCTGTGTTTGCCCTTCCTAAATGCATACTTTGAGATTTTGTGTCAGAAGAATCTGCAATTAGATTCGAAAAGTTATTTGTGGGTCCAGTAAGGGCCATTATGTTTGTTTAGTGAAAACATGGATAACGGGGGCAGAATATCCTCTCACATTGTTATAGTCATGTCTCAATTGGTAGTGCTCTTGCCTTTTAATCAGACGATTGTATGTTCAAGTCCCACTTCAGGATTTAAGCACAACATTCTGGGCCATCACTTCAATTCAGTTCTGAGGGAATGCTGCATTGTTGGAGGTGTGTCTTTCAGTTGAGGAAACTCAATCAAAGTCTCTCAAGTTGATATGAATTATTCCACAGCTCTCGAACAAAGAAGAGCAGGCAGTTATCTGTGCCAATATCTCTCCCTAAATCAATATCACATCACTGTTTGTGAGAGCTTCCTGTGCACAAATTGGCTGCTGCTTTCCTTACATTACCACAATAATTGCACTTCAAAAGCATTTCATTGCCTGTAAGCATTTTTGGACATCCGGTGGTCAAAAAAGAAGCGAGGCAAATGCAAATCTATTTTCTTTCGAAATGTCAGGCAGGTAGAAATGCTTATTCCAAATAGCGTTTGGTCTCTGTTTAGTCATGGAGGGAGGAGGACAATAGTGAGCTATCATTCTGGCATTTGCAATCTTGCAGTTCTGTTCCACTGAGCTCTTGCAATGCAACAGTGAAGTGCAAACCTGAAACTGGAGACTGGATCGCTCTGGATGAGGTATGGCTCAGCCAGTGTGGACACTGGATTGATCTGGATGGGGTTTGGCTCAGCCATGTGGACACTGGATTGGTCGAGATGGGGTGTGGCTCAGCCAGTGTGACACTGGATCGATCTGGATGGGGTATGGTTCAGCCAGTGTGGACACTGGATCGGTCTGGATTAGGTATGGCTAGCCAGTGTGATACTGGATCGGTCTGAGTGGGGTATGTCTCAGCCAGTGTGGACACTGGATCGGTCAGGATGGGGTATGTCTCAGCCAGTGTGGACACTGGATTGGTCTGGGTGGAGTATGTCTCAGCCAGTGTGGACACTGGATCAATGTGTTTGGGGTGTGGCTCAGATGTTTTGGACTGGCTAGGGGTATGGGCTAGCCAGTGAGGGGGTGAGGGAATGAGACAGTCTGACTTGACATATTCTCTACAGCCAATAACTTGCTGAAACTAAATACCAAGGTTAATATCTGGGTGAGATGCTGATTGATTGTTACAGCCTGTGGAACTTGTATCCACAGAAACTATCAGGAATGATTCCATAGACTTAGCCTGTAGTTCTTTGATTTGAGAAGGTTGAGGGGTAATTTGGTTAAAATTTTGAAAGTGGTCAAGGATTTGAAAGGATTGACAGGGAGAAAGTATCTCCTCTGTAAGAAGAACCCAAAACAAGAGGGCATAATTTTAGTAAGAGAGGTGGATTGTTCAGAAGTGAAATCAGGAAACAAGTCTTCATACAAAAGGTAGCAAAAGGTTGGAACTCTATCCCCCAAAAGACTGCAGGTACTCAGGAGCAACTGAGCTTTTAAAGGTGAAATCAGCAATGTTTTTGTTGGGTAAAGATATCAAAGTGTGTGCAGCAAAGTTGAGCAAAAACAGTTTTTATAGATCATCTATGATTTAATAGAAATGGTAGAACAGGCTGTAAGTGGTGAGTGTCCTACTGCTGTTCCTCTAATGGGAGAATTAGCACCAAGTTGTGGTACCTATTTGCTCAGAGGTATGTTCATCCCAAGTATAGCTCCCTGACAAGTTTTGTTTCTCCTGTAGGTGGTGGGAATGTCCGTCCTGGAGACTGACTCCTCGTTTGACAATACCAACTGCTGACTCCTCACAGCCACTTCCCGCACACACAGAAGGAATTTTTCAGTCACCATTGACAGTAATCGTGAATCAGCTACAAATTCCTCATAGCTTTGAAGAGCACGTAACGGATTGCAGCTTCAGCACAGCGATACCTCTTCACAGCCGAAGTGTGTGCACTCAAAATTCTCAGCGCTTAGAAACAGCAACAAAAATCGAGTAGCTAAACATAAAAATGGGGCAAACATGCTTCTAACTAGAAGCATCTCTTCCAAGTAAACATACACAGGCTTTGTCATGATTACTGTATTAATATATATATATTCACATATATATTTATGTATTCATATAAGACATTTCCTGGGACCTAGATAATCTGTTTGAGATACTTCCTTCCAACCTTCCCTCACCCTTTTATTATTAATATTAACAGTTAATATTACACCCTACTCCTCCATTGAAGTACCTTTTCGAGAGAGGGACAAGTCCATTGGGCCAAATGGTTCTTACCGATTCCTAACAAATACATTCAAATGTCTTTTGAAATTATGACAAATGACATGCTCCCAGTGCTTGTTCTGCCAAATTATTTTATAATTTACTGTCTGATTTGAAGTAGATTTGCTTAACTTGCCCGCTCATTTTCCATTCCCAACCCTAGAGTCACTTAATTATGATTGTCGACTATATCGTGGTCTCATCTTGTTAGCTGGTACCCAAGGGACATTACATTCAATTTTGATCCATAGTATTTACAAAGACAAAATATAATGGGTAAAGAAGCAAAACGTTTTTGAGTTGCCTGCACTAATGCATCACCAATGTTTCAATGTTATATTTAAGCCAAAATAGGATAGGGGGAGGGGTGAATTCTGGATAAAGCAGTATTTGTGCACTTAGCTCTTCTGCCTCTTTAAAATAACTCTGTACAAATGAGTTCAATGGTATGCAATAAGATCCAATGCACCAAACTACTCCAAGTTGACAATATCTCTCAGTTAGGCCAGAGGGTCTGGTCAGTATCAAAAATGAAAATGTTTTACCCTTCATTAAGCCTAGTTGGGGTCATAACTTGATCCTAAAACTATCATCCATCAGTTAATACCGAAGTGTCATATCCTGATTATTAAAAGAAAAGTCTATTATTGTATTGCTTTAACTTTATTTTCATGGAATGGCATACTTCCCAAGGTAGAGGGTGAGTTAGCTGGACAGCGAGTTTGCAATTCAGAGTAACACCAATAATGTTGGTACAATTTCTGCACTTGCCGAGGTTATTGTGAAGGATTCTCCTTCTCGACCTTTCCCCTTACTTGAGGAATGGTGACCCTCAGAGATTAAACCACCACTTGTCATTTCTCTCTAATGAGTGAGCATTCCTATGGTCTGATAGGACTCTGATAATTTTACAATTTTTTTCAGTTCTTGGATAGCTTGGTGGGGAATTGAAAATTACTGCAACTGTGCATTGCAAGCCAGAATCTGCAGTACTCAGCCATCACACTAACCAATAACCTCAAATCATGTCAAAACTTGCTGATCCAAGTGACCAACAATGAAGTTCTCAATTGTCCAGCCATACCTCTATCCAGCTTATACAGGCTAATTCTTGAAACTCTGTACCCCTCGTGAATTTTATAAGGTGAGCAAACTCTGGCCACATTCCCAAAATTATGCTAAAAGATTTTACAAATCCAGGATAACCAGAACTGTCACTCTCTCCGGTTCAGAGAGAGACCATTGACTGCATGTCTGTGAAAGAGACCAGACAAAGGAAGTTAACAGATCATAGCCGATAGTTTAAACAGCTTGAAGTCCTAGTACCCAATTGGATAATCCTAATTCACCTGCAGGTTTATGACTTCATGAATTTATTTCATCAATTTAGTTCACACATTCAGTTGTGAACTCACCTTTAGCTTTCCATCTTTTAAAAAAATTCAAAGACAGTGAGCATTGTGGGTGAGGTACTCACTGCATTTCTAAGCAATGCACTGTGTGTACAACCTATGGTCTTTGGCCCCCTCCCAGTATTCCAGCCTTCTTCGCTCAGGCACCATGCTGTATTTATATTTCTTATTGGATGATATCATCTATATGCTTGGGAAATTTGCCTCATTGTGGCTGGATCCTATTTTGAAACATTGAGATCAATTATTATCAGCAACGTATAACAACTTCAGATCAACAGGAGTAGCGATTTAAACAACTGATGCTGAAGGGTTGGTGTACATGACAACAAGATCCACAAATACCATTTTGGCCATCCCTATGTCCGGCTAATTACATGCAGCATTACATCAACTGTCATATCATTGACAGACTCTCATTTATGGATACTAGGTATCCCTTTTCAGATTGCCCAATGTTCACTGAACTTCAGTCTGATGGATCCTGCACCCAAGCAAATTTACATAAAGTCAAAGAAAAAAAATCATCACAGAATAATGGAAAAACAGAGAATGGCTTCAAGTTGTTGCTGTGTCTTCAAAGTGAATGAAAAAGAATATGATACTAAAGATATATCAGCAGCTCTCAAACCCATGAACCTGAAGGGCACCAAAGATAAGCAAACACCACCCTACTAGTCCCCCTCCAAAACATATTGTATGCTGTCTTGGAACTATATCACCATTATTCACTGGGTTAAACTCCAGCAGTCTGGCTGTACCAACACCACATGGACCAAAGCAGTTCAAGGTGACTCATCACTACCTTTCAAGAGCAACAAAGGAAGGATGATGAATATTAGCTATGCCATTGATATTCACCCAAGAATGAAGATAAAATATTGCAACAGTCGAATTGAATGAGCAGCCAGTGCAGTAACTGAGAGAATGTAAACCATGAACACCAGTATACTACCCTCCGAAACCTATATTAAAATATAAATATGGACTGAATCTGTCCTGGGCATCTCTAATATTGCCTACCCTCTGGAGTAACTCATCAACATCCTGGTAGAACAACTTGCAAGTAGTTATGAGCTGAAAGTTCATGAGCACACTGCCTTTAACTAGCTCATGACCAGACATGCATCCTCCCCTTTGCAGCTATAATACAATTTAGAAGGTTCACAATTATCTTTTTAAAAAAGAAACCCTTATTGGTGAGGGAAGTACCATGGAAAAGCACAGCGATTTTAATCTCAAGGTGTGTCGCATGCTGCGAGGGGTTGCTATAATATTTTATCTTCATGCTGTATATAAAATGTTAGTAGAACCTTAGTGCAGGTCACTCTTAACATAGCCCAAGAGAGATTATGGGCCTTAAAAGGATGTCTCGGGAGTAATTGCTGCTGCCAAGCTGATATTCTCATCTCCAGTAAGTGTGAATTGCTGAGCAACTCTTCTGCACTTTACTTGCTGCGTCTATCAATAAAAACATATTTTCATATCACTTGGAAGGGATCTTCTCATGCTTTATTTATCAATAATTTCCTCCAATGTTTTTGTCTTGAAAGTATTAAGTCCTATTGGGACTGGCATACCAGCAAGTGACTGATAGTCTTCATAAGATGAGAAGCTAGTTTTAGTTACATAGTTGACCAGCTTGGTGGGTGGGTGGAGGAAGAGAAAGGAGTGTCACAATCCAACCTTCACCTCAACTTGTTGTCCACTAATTTTTGCAATGGTTAATGAGCAACAGCTATCTTGATCTTATCCTTCATCCCAAGGATAACAGAGTCAATTGTCACTACTAAATTATTGCCTGGCTCTGACTAGTTACTTTGCTATGGATTTGTAGATTCCTTTACCAAACAACTGGTGAAAGTGGCATTGGGGTAGATGAACGCAACAGGTTTAGTTCAGATTTAAATGAGGTCGAGTTTTAGATTAGATTACAATACGTACAGTGTGGAAACAGGCCATTCAGCCCAACAAGTCCACACAGACCCGCCGAAGCCTAACACTGCGGGCAATTTACCATGGCCAATTCACCTAACCTTCACATCTTTGGACTGTGGGAGGAAAGCAGAGCATCTGGAGGAAACCCATGCAGACAAGGGGAGAATGTGCAAACTCCACACAGTGATTCACCTGAGTCTGGGAATTGAACCCGGGTCTCTGGCACTGTGAGGCAGCAGTGCTAACCACTGTGCCACTGTGCCGCCCTGGAAATTTTTGACCATTTCCAATCTACATTTTGTCCAAATGAATTAAAAATGAAGCAGCCCACAGGTTAACCACTTGAATAGGCTGCCGGATCCTGACTGGCAATAAAGGATGCCCCAAATCATTGTTGATATTTCAGCCTAAGTAAATTCGAAGTCTTGTTTTGTTGCATGTTTGGTATCACACCTGCTTTCTGTTTTCATGACTTGGCCGCATATTCCCATGCACAGGTTCGTTTTGTTACATTACAAATCAAGAGTACAACTTGGCTGTGAATATGATTGGGTCAAAAAGGACCTGCTTGTCTCTCAAGACTGACCCACACACAATGGTGCTTGAAACACCCTGACTAAGCACTAGGTATTCTGTAAACTTATCTCAGGCGAAAAAACCCCAGCAAAACTAAGTCAATAAGGTAAAGATACTCTGGACTACGCTTTTGAACACCCCACCTGCCAACAGGGGACAGCATATGAGGAGGTCACATGATCAAGACTGTCCTAGAAAGACTCTAGCCTCCCCTAAAATTCCAACCTCTGCTTCTGTCAGGAACCTGCCTAGCTCCCTCCTGAAAGTGAAGTAGGCACTGCCCATCACAGCAGCCAGGGTACATTCCAGTGGTTCACTACTTCCTGGGAATAGATGATCTGCCTGATATTCCATCTATTCTTCTGAATGCATATATGAAACTTGTCAATCTAGAATAATCCAGCAAGTTTACTCTGAATTGGTTATGACCACCCAAGTGACCATCGGGCAGTTTAAACCCATGTGAATGCCTTTGCTCCTTTGCTCCTTACTCCTGTATCACATTGAGTCAGAAACTGCCACAATATTATTTATTTTTAAATATATCCGTACTAACTTAAGTATCAGACTGCCCCCTTGCATGCCAACCTGCAAACCCTCTTTCAGATTTCATTCCGATTCAGACCCTGATCACCAACCTTATTAGAGATAGCACTAACCCCACCAGAAAGACACTGAAAAGTATATTACTGGGCCAAAAGTGCACAATCTAGTCAGAAGCAATACATTTAAAAGCTCCATCACATGGAACCGATAAAGATTTCAACAATACAAAACTTTGCCAGCAAATTTATACAATCATTGAATATTTGTGTCTTGTGCTCAAACTTATTGTTGTCCTTCAAGTAAAGCATTGCCTCATCTTTGAATTAAAAAAAAACTCTCCCATCTCAGTGTTTGGCATTGCTAAAACTAATGTCAAATAAAAGAATAGAAGTAGGCTATTTCATTCCTTGAGGCAGTTCCACCATTCAGTAAGACCATGGCTGGTCAGATTGTAGCCTTTTCTGATACCCCACTATAACGCTTGACTCCCTTGTGGACCAAGACTCCATCTGACTGAGCCTTGAATATACTTAATGACTGAACCCCTACTGTGCCTTGGAGTAGGAGAATTCCATAGATTAACTAAACTCAGAGAAGAAATGGGAGACCAATTACTTTGAAACATTGGTCCCTAGTTCTAGTGTCACTTACAAGTGAAAATATCCTCTCAGAAGATTATGTGTTCCAATCAGATCAACTCTTATTCTACTTGACTCCAGTGAATATAAGCATGACTAGCTCAACCTTTCTTCATAAAACAACCTTGTGAATGTTTTCTTAACTGTATATAATGCAAACATACCTCCTGTTACATAAGAAGACAGAGCAATCATCACCATCAAGCTGTAATAAGACTTATATACTTATATATTCCATCTCCCTTGCAATAAATCCCAACAGTCTAATTGCCTTCCCAATTACTTGTTGTACCTGCATATTAACTTCTTGTGATTCATGTTCAAAGGCATCTGGGTCCCTCTATACTGCAGAATTCTGCAATGTTTTTCAAGTTAAAAATATTCTACCTTTCAATTTATGCTGCTCAAGTGGCTAATTTCACGTTTTTCCTGCAAGATGCAAGAGTAAGAAAGTAACATACCCTTTGGGACAGGTCAGGTTCAAGTTCCAGACATGTGTCTTAGTTATTTTTAAATAACATGTTATGACATATATCTGGTGCAGATGGGACTTGAGCCCAGATTCGTAGATGTTGTGGCTCAGAGGCAAGGGACACTACCGCTGTGCCACAAGAACACCAGTCATGTGTCATTTGTGTCTGAACCATCTGATTTAATTTATTTTTATATATGGCATTGTCAACTTCTGTCCACTCACTTAACCTTTCTATGCACCTTTGCAGTCTCTGTATCCTCCCCACAACTTACTTTCCTACCTATCTTTATACTGTCAACAGATGTTGCTAACTCATGAGCTTCCAATTTCCTTCAATTTTCAAGACAAGCGATTTCAACTGAAAGCTCATTATTTACACAAATATCACACTTTAACATGAATAATTAAGGCAAAACCTAATATTTGGATCTGTTGAAGACCAATTATTTTGATAACTCAACTTCCCTATTATCATTGAATTGTGTGACTACCAGGTTGGTAGATGGAGCTGGGTCTTTTTTCATCCAGCAAACCCAATGTTCAAAGTTATGTTTAATTCTCAGACAATTCTCTGAGGTAATGGAAAAATATCATGATTACTATCACCAGAAAACAATCAGCAGCATCTCTGAAATGTATGTTATGGGAAACCCCATGCACAGTTCAGAAATTTGGGTGAGAAATGGGAATCAATCAATCTCCGAAGTCCACCTAAATTAAACAAACTACATACTAACCAACCATTGTAGAAAATAGATGAGAACATAATTTGAAAGGTACTCACAACAAATTCAGTGATGTTGAATTCAGTTTTGATTTTCCTGGCCACTTCAACAGGACATGAAGCACCAGCAACAACTGCTGTTGAGGGAACAGGAAAATAGGTGAATAGCAAGATGAGGCTAAAATAGATCGAAACAAACAAGGAAAAGTCATTCCTCATTCATTATCACCTCTGCAAAACTCATCTTATTATAACAAAGCTCATATTTGAAGAGATACTAAATCCTGAATCAAACTTGGAATTTCAGAAACATAACAAGAAAATTTATCTTTCTGTTCTGCTAATCAGTTGTAATAAAATTCACTATCCATAAATCTTCAAACATGGTAAAGATTGTTATGAAATTCATGGTTTGCAAGGCCAGTGGTAGAAGCATGTTCTGGCTATTAGCAGAACAAATGATTTGTCCAATGATGTGTTGGATGCACTAATCCTGTTTTCAGGGCTTGTACTTTCGGGGTCAGATCCAAACTGAAAATAAAACTGAAGATTCAGGTCGCTGGGGCAGGAGTTTCCAACTTATGAGTCACTACCCCAAGTGGAGTCATGGTATGAAATGTCAAGATTGCTTTGTTGCTTACCCGTTTAGAACTGAAGCCTTTATTTCATATTAGCTCCCCTCATTCTTGTTCTCAAAATGTATCGCTTCATACTGCTCCATAATAAACTTCCCAGTATCACTCATCATTCCACTAGCCTATCATTATTCTCCTCATAGATCACAATACAGCTGTCTCAAACTTTCAGTCAGTACCCTCTAACATCCTGTGTTACAACACTACTGATGTTAATCCAGCTTCTTCACACTTTTTCAATAATTGCTCTCATCATTATGCCCTGTATTTTTGGCTGCATCTTTGTCCATGTTTTTCTAGTTCCCTCATAATGCCACACAGCAACTCACTTCTTTAAATGAAAAGTATGTAAATTAGTTGAAGTAAACAGAGAGAAAACAGTTGATGTGTTTATTTGAGATTATTGAAATGAAGAGTGCCTGATATTGGGCTTGTCAAACTCACATAGTATCATCAGAAACAGCTCCTGATTATGTAAAACATTGGACACATACTTGAAGCAGAATCTGTGCAATGAGATTCTGTTAGCATCCTCAGACCAGTTAGACAAGAGTAATCTTCATAGCTATCAATGAAAACCTATTCCGATTTCCTTAGCAACCCCCACCATTTTGAATTCATCTAGAACTCACTACAACTGGGTGTCAATGGTTAACTGAAGAGACTTCTCCTGCTCGATACAACAGGATACTTTGGCTGCATCAGAAAGCTTTCCCTTTTACTCTATGATATTTTCCATTTTGGGCGGCACGGTGGCACAGTGGTTAGCACTGCTGCCTCATAGTGCCAAAGACCCGGGTTCATTTCCCGCCTCAGGCGACTGACTGTGTGGAGTTTGCACGTTCTCCCCGTGTCTGCGTGGGTTTCCTCTGGGCGCTCCGGTTTCCTCCCACAGTCCAAAGATGTGCGGGTCAGGTGAATTGGCCATGCTAAATTGCCCGTAGTGTTAGGTAAGGGGTAAATGTAGGGGTATGGGTGGGTTGCACTTCGGTGGGTCGGTGTGGACTTGTTGGGCCGAAGGGCCTGTTTCCACACTGTAAGTAATCTAATCTAATCTAATTTCTGTCAATAGCCACTTGGTTGCCTTGGGGGATATTGTAGCTGAAAATGTGTTGCTGGAAAGGCGCAGCAGGTCAGGCAGCATCCAAGGAGCAGGAGAATCGACATTTCGGGCATGAGCCCTTCTTTTTCAGGAATCCTGAAAAATTTGAATTCCTGAAAAAGAAGGGCTCATGCCCGAAACATCAATTCTCCTGCTCCTTGGATGCTGCCTGACCTGCTGCACTTTTCCAGCAACACATTTTCAGCTCTGATCTCCAGCATCTACAGTCCTCACTTTCTCCTTGGGGGATATTATGGTCTGCTGCTTTTCTTTTATTGTGAAAGACTTTTATTCTTTACAAAATTATAAAGTTACAAAATAAAACAATCTGAGAGTATAACAACATAAACAATAAACTATCTACTACTCTACAAATTTTAAAAAGCTACCCATACTACAATTCAATAAATAATTAAACAAAATAAAATAAATTAAAATAAGTTACACCACTCAGCACAACCCCACCAACGCTCCCCATCATCGG
Source organism: Hemiscyllium ocellatum (assembly GCF_020745735.1). NCBI lineage: Eukaryota > Metazoa > Chordata > Chondrichthyes > Orectolobiformes > Hemiscylliidae > Hemiscyllium > Hemiscyllium ocellatum. The sequence goes on from NC_083425.1 coordinate 35,284,711, forward strand.
GAGCATCTGTTAGCATACCCATATTTATTCGGGATTCTTCCTCTCAGGGCACCCAGCCCATCAGACCCAGGTCTCGTGGCTAAACAAAGGCTCTAGTTAATACACCTGACAAGTCTGCTTCTATATAGTTAAGAAAGTGCCGACACATCTTATTAAAAAGTTCCGTTTTCTGATGCAAGATACTTGTAAGGAAGTCTGGGGGAGCACATTCCATAATTAACCTACGCCACCCCGATACGCCCAGAGGAGTTTCCAAATCCAACTCATCAGAATGTTCTTTCTTGTGCAATATTTAAGAATATTAAACATCTTTTTCCCATGCTCATCTAATGAAGGCAGATTCAACAAGTCCAAGAGAAGAGATACCGATCTACTTTGATTTCTGTTCCCAGAGCCCCCTCCAAAACTCTTGCTATAGCACCCCCAGTACTAGAAAAGCTTGTAGCATAACCACAAACAACGGGTGAGAGTGCCAATACCTATTTTGCACTTGGGACAGATTGGAAATGCTCGCTTTTTAAATTTTGCAAGGTGCTTTGGGGTCAAATAGAGCCTGTGAAGAACCTTCAGCTACATAGCCTGTGTTCTATTACAAATTGAGATCCTTCTCACATTCTCCCAAATATCCTCCCATACTTCTGATGAGATCTCCACTCTCAATTCTTGTGCCCAGACCCTGCAGAGCTGTTCAGTATCTTTCGAGGCAGCACCTCCCAGTAAATGGTAGAGGGTGCTAATTGAGAGAGCACCTGTAGTCTGAAGCACTCTCCTCTCTACCTCAGACCTATAAGGATCAACCAATAGTGTGGTCTTTTTCTGGATAAAGTCCCTGATCTGAAAATAATGCAAGAGGTCCATGCTGGACAATTCAAATTTTTGGCTCAACTGATCAAAGGGCATCATGACCTCCCCCTCAAGTAAGTTTTCCAGACAGACACTCCTCTGGATGCCCATAACCTAAACCCAGAATCCATCAACCCTGGCCAAAATCCTGCCATTCCTACTATGGAGGTGAAAAAGGTGGTTTTATATAAACTGCCCTCAATTTCTCACATCATTCTCCATACTTTAACTGTGTTAATGATAATCGGGTACCGAAAATACACCGTGACTGTCCTCATCTTATTAATAAATAAAAAATTAATAAGGGCACATCTTGCCTGGCAAGCCTCAATACCCAGCCATATTGACCCTGGATCCTGACAAGCCCAATCGTTCACAAAGGATAATAGGGAGCTTATTTGATATCTCTTAAAATCTGGAAAGTCGACCCATCCACCACTACCACCCCAAACCGCACCCCCCCCCCCAACCATTCCCTGGGGAAGCTGTAATTTGGCAAGCTTAATGAGAGGCCACCTTCAACATCAAATAAAAAAAACGAGCCAACCATTAAGTTTCCGCAACGCTTGCCTAGGCAACATCAGGGGGAGCATGCACATGGGCTATAATAAGTGGAGAAGAACATTTATTTCAACAAGAGCTATTCGACCCAATCAAGATATTGGAAGAGCCTCCCAACGCTGAAGGTCCAGCCTTATCTTCTTAAGCAAGCGCACAAAATTAGCCTTGCAAATTGGTCAAAGGCGGGAGTAATAAAAATGCCTAAGTACAGAAAACCTCCCTGTGACCACCTGAAGGGAATCAGATTTTATCTTCAAGATTGGGTACTTGCCAAAGACCCCCCACGGCATGACCTCCGACCTCATAAAATTAATCTTATATCCCGAGAAAGAGCCGAATAAATTGACACATTGTATTAAACTAGGCACAGACATTGTTGGGTTTGATAGGAAAAGCAGAACATCAACTGCAAAAAGGGTGATCTTATGCCCACTGATCCCACCTCCAGGGCAATTATATTCAGGAATCTCCAGATAGCAATCACCAACGTAGACAACAGCAGTGAGAGGGAACAGCCCTGTTGGCTGCCTCTACCAATACTGAAATTATCAGACCTTATGCCATTAGTAAGGACCGCTGCCATAGAATGTTATAAAGCGCTTCCTCCCATCTGGCAAAGACCCCACCAAGGCCAAACCGCTCCAAAACGTAAAAAAGGTATGCCAATTCCATTCAGTCAAGTACCTTCTCCACATTTAGGGAGACCACCAAGCCCAGAATCAATCTTTGCTGGCACACCTGGACCATTTTCAGTACTCTTCTAATGTTATTAGATGACCTACAACCCTTAATAAAACCTGTCTGGTCCTCCTTTACAATAAAGGGCAACACCGTCTCCAACCTCAGTGCTAGTGTCTTAGACAGAATGTTAAAATCTGAGTTTAGCAGCAGGATGGGTCAATCTGTGTTTAGCAGCAGGATGGGTCAATCTGAGTTTAGCAGCAGGATGGGTCAATATGAAGCACTGTCCTCCGGGGCTTTCCCTCTCGTGAAAATGAGAGAAATATTAGCTTCTCTCAAACAGGGCAGGAGGTCGTCTTGACTGTACGAATAATTGTAAGTGTCCAGCATTGGCCCAGCCAACATATTCATAAATTCCTTATAAAACTCACTCGGAAAGCCATCTGGGCCAGATGCCTTACCACTTTGGAGCTGCCTTGCCGCCTCTTGTATCTCTTGCACTGTCAAGGGAGCATTCAAAACGGACGCCTGCTGTGGAGTCACACCTGGAAGGTCCAGGTTCTTAAAGAAGGAATTCACCTTCACCAACCTGTCCTCACAACCCTCTGACCGATACAGCTTGGAGTCAAATTTCCTAAACGCCACATTGACCATTTTGAAATCACAAGTAGAGTGCCAGTACCCTCTCTAAGAGATGCAATAGACTGGGGGGGCTCTTCTTCCGAGCCAGATATCCAGGTATTTACCTGGCTTATCACCATAGTCAAATAGCCTTTGTTTCACAAAAGAGATCTCTCTCTTTGCTGTCTGAGGAAGCGCGGAGCTCAGAGCAGCCCGAAGAATTGTGATCTGCTATAGCTTAATCACAGATGGCCTGTCAAAGTACGTAGTCTCCGCTGCCTTTAACCAGGCCTCAAGTATACGCTGCTGCTCTCTCCTATGTCAATTCTGACTTGCTGAATAAGAAATAATTATACTCCTTGCATAGGCCTTGGCAGTATCCCAGAGCACTGATGGGTTACTAGCCATACCCAAATTTGTGGGTGGCACGGTGGCACAGTGGTTAGCACTGCTGCCTCGCAGCACTAGAGACTTGGGTTCAATTCCCGCCTCAGGCGACTGACTCTGTGGAACTTGCATATTCTCCCTGTGTCTGCGTGGGTTTCCTCCCACAGTCCAAAAATGTGCAGGGGAGGTGAATTGGCCATGCTAAATTGCCCGTAGTGTTGGGTGAAGGGGTAAATGTAGAGGATTGGGTCTGGGTGGGTTGCACTTCGGCCGGTCGGTGTTGACTTGTTGGGCCGAAGGGCCTGTTTCCACACTGTAAGTAATCTAATCTAATAATATTTTAAACTCCCACGAAAAGTACTCGATAAACTTACTGTCCTTCAGGAAAAAAGGGTCCATGCGCCAATGCCACGAACCTACCCCATTACCCTTGGACTTAACGTCCAAGTACACAGCCATGTGATCGGAAATGGCTATGGTCCCAATTTTACAGGACAGCACCGAATCAAAAAAAAACCGATGGAGCAAGAAACAGAACAATCCTTGTGTAACACTTGTGCGGATTTGAGAAAAAGGTAAAGTATCTACCTCCTGGGTGAAGGTATGTCCATACATCCACCAATCCCAACTCCCCAGATAAGTCCACTAGTTGTTTAGATTGCGGGGAGGTGCCTGGGAGACTACTGGGCATCCTGTCCACTGTGAATCCATGAGACGACTGAAGTCTCTCCCTATAATCATTGGTGCGCCCTAAGGGCCACCAAACTGGAAAGCGCATCTGTTAAAAATTTAAGGGGGTGTGCCAGTGGGCAGTAAACATTCAGAATACCATACTCCTCACCATGTATTAAAGCTTTGATAGTCACAAACCACCCATATTCATTCTTAGTTTTATCTAACAGTAGAAATGGAAGATTCTTCTGAACTAGTCTAGCCATTCCCCTGCTTTTAGAATTAAAAGATGAAAATTACACCCAGCTGAAATCCCCCTACTGCAACTTTAGATGCTCCTTGTCATCAAGGTGAGTTTCTTGCAACAGAGCAACATCAGCCCTCTCCTTTGTAAGACTCAAAAGTACCTTCTTTCTCTTAATTGGTGAGTGATTCCTCTTAATATTCCAGGTTCACCATTTAAAAGAGCAACTAGCCATAGCCATCTGAAACAGCCCGTGAACCTCCCAAAAGAAGAGCCCCACTCACGACATGCTGAATGGAAATAATAAAAGACTCATACAGTCTAAAAAACACGACTACAGAAACTACCAAAACAAAACTTCTAAAAACTACACCAACAATAAACCAACACAAAAAATAGATAATAGGATCTTCTGCCCCTTGCCATGGGAGGCACTCACACTACCCTCAAACACCTCCATGACTCCTTCTAGCTGAAGTTGCACTCCAAACCCAGGCAAACAAAAAGTAAAGAATACATAAATCTTTCAAACAAAGAAATTAGAAGTGAGCATTCCACCTATCCCACCTGTACATCGACTCCCATTATTACTGGTAAAAATCAAACCAAAAACAATCCCAACAACGCTTCCCAAACCTCAAAAAAGTGAGAAGGGAAGAGAAAAAGAAACATATTAAAGGGACAAAACCAAACAAATGAAGCAAACAAAAGAAAAAGAAAAACCATCATTGTCCATATTGCTTGAATCGGCCAGTCCATTTTAAAGTGTCCAAAAAGTCCTTTGCCTGTTGAATCAAAGACATGCATGGACCCTCCGTGGCTGAAATATAATACTGCCGGGTACCTTACAGAGTACAGAGTATCCAATTCCCTCAGCCTCTTCTTTACTTCAAAGGTCTTCCTCTTACAAATCACAGCCACAGAAAAGTCCTGAAAAAACATAATCTTTGATCCCTTGTAAGTCAGGGCCTGAACTGTGGCAGCCATTGCTCAAAAAAGCTGACTGGCTGATCTCCTTCATCTTGCTCTGACATCCCAATAACATGGATATTCTTCCTCCGACCTTGATTTTCGAGGTTGTTGGCGTGCTCCACTAAGGACAGCACCTGCTTCTCCAGAGCCTGGATCCGTCCCATCGAGGATTCATGGGGTCTCCGATGCCACGGTTCATTGCTCAACCTCCTCCACATGCTGCCCGAGACACTGCATGTCTTGCTCATGCTTTTGAAGCATGGCCGACATCAGTTCCAGCCTGGCCCACGTCTCTTCCATCGCTGACTCAATCTTTTCTGGAGATTGACAAACTCCGAAGCCAGACTCTGCTGAGCAGGTAAGTCCAAAGGGGTTTCCACGGAGGTTGACACTGCATCCACGGGTGTGTCGTTGCTGCAGGGGAGTGCCGTGCTTGTTGCAATCTACATGGTCCTTTACCTTTAGTCATCTTCCCTAATCGCTTAAAAATAATATATAAAGATTCCAGGAACTTAAAACTACCAATTTTTACCAAACAGCTAGTCAGGGGAGGGTAAAAGCACCACTTTGCCTGATGTGGTGCAGAGCTCAGCAAGGTAGACCTGTGAGATAATTGCCACCTTGAATCCCCATAATCTACTGCTTAATGGAACTGGTTGAGATTGCACAACTCATTTCACATTTAATCCTTGCAGCCAACATGCAGAGTTCACTATCCTGTCAGTTTGAACTGAATTAAAAAATTGTACTCCACAGCTCTTCATCCCACTCAAAGGATTTAGTCAAAAATCCTAAAGCAGACTACCCAATGAGTTAATGGTAGGACCTAGGGAGTGTTGTCAAACAGAGATACCTAGGGTTCACCTACATAATTGAAAATGGCGTCACAGGTAGATAGGGTGGTGAAAATGGTGTTTGGCATGTTTGTCTTCATTAGTCAGAGCACTGAGTAAAAGAGTTGGGACATCATGTTGCGGTTGTACAAGACATCAGTGAGGCCACTTTTGGATTACTATGTACGTTCTAGTCACCCTGCTATAGGAAGGACATTATTAAATTGAAAAGGGTCAAAAAGATTTAGAAGGATGTTACCAGTACAAATGGGTTTGAGTTATAAACAGAGACAGGAATGTTTTTCCCTGGAGCATAGGAGGTTGAGGGGTGACCTTATAGAGGTTATAAAATCATGAGGGACATAGATAAGGTGAATAGCAAAGATCTTTTCCCTAGGGTAGGGGAATTTACAACTAGAGGACATGGGTTCAAGGTGAGAGGGGAAAAATTTAAAAGGAACCCGAGGGGCAACCTTTTCATACAGAGGGTTGTGTTTATATGAAATGAACTACCGGATGAGTGGTACATGCAGGTACAGTTGCAACATTTAAAAGACATCTGGGTAGGTATATGAATAGGAAAGGTTTCAAGGAATATGGGTCAAACACAGGGTAAGTTTGGGAAACCAGGTTGGCAAGGACAAGTTGGACCAAAGGGTCTGTTTCCATTCCTGATGAAGGATTTATGCCCGAAACGTCGATTCTCCTGCTCTTCAGATGCTGCCTGACCTGCTGTGCTTTTCCAGTACTCCACTCTTGACTCCTCCCTGTTTCCACGCTGTATGTCATTATGACTCTCTGATTCAATGACCATCCAAAGACTACCCATACATGTGCCATTATGTTCCAGAAAAGACAAAGGCAAATATTTTCCTTTTCAAATGCAGTGGCTAATGTCTTACCTGCTTCAAGTGTTGACAAGTCAATAGTAGAGAAGTCCTTCTGGTTCAGCATGTCAAGGTACATTGTTGGTGTTCCGTAAATAACCGTGCACCTAGACAATACAGCAGAGCACACAGAATGTCAAAACATGCATAATTCAATTTTTATTATGTTTCTATTTCTCTTCAGCTGAGCCTTGTCGAATGCCAATCTCTCTTTCTTTTTCCTTTCTGGTCTCTATAATTTTACAATGTAATTCTGCTCAGTGTCTCACTGAACCCAGTTTCTTTACCTTTTTCAGCTTCAAATTATCCATCCTACCCTGTAATTCTCACTTATTCTTACCCAATGGAATCTCTTCTCCTCAGTCTCTGGGTCTTGTCAGGGCATTTTTCAGTGATAGCTTGGACATCTGATTGTTACCTAATAGATAGCCCTACATTTGGCAGATATGGCTATTCAACTGATAGAAGGTATAAACTAAGGATCTCACACCTTCAAAATCCACTTCAAACACATTAGACCCGTGACTCAATTGAGCAGGGAAATGTTAAGTTTGAGAAAGAGGTAAGCAGCCCCAACAGGAGCCCATTGAAGCATTCATTCACTGCCACCCTGATGAGTAGTAACCCCAACTGCCCTCCTCATCCAGCTAGGGGTTAATTGCACGTCTTCCTTCCTAAAGATCTCTGCCCACCAAAAGCTGTCCCATTTAAAAATGTCTGTCAATCACCACTTCACCCTGCACACCCTTCAGAGTGTTTATTTGCCAGTGGACAAGGCCTTTGAAGGTCTTACACTTGCAAATGATTTCAATGATAGCATCACAAAAATCCGGGTGAGGGGTGATGACAATTCCACTCTGCCCACTTAATGAAATGTTCCCAGTAGCCTACAACTTGAACCCCAACCTACTCAGAGCCATGCAGTGGCAGTGTGAGCCTTAGCACCTTTGTCTCTCTCATACTCATCAATCTCAAAGCAGGGAGATCAATTGTTTCAGACAAAGAAATTCCTTATTTTAGAGTGCTGTGAATCTTCAGAATTCTATACTCAAGAAAACTGGAAAATCAGTCACAAAGTATATTCAAAACTGAATTTTTAAAAAATCATTTTGACCTAAGGATATCAAAGAATAAGGTGACAGGACTAGAAAGTGGTGCTGATAAAGTTCAGCCATGAGGTTATTGAATGTAGGACAGTTAGGAGGGGCCAAATGTCCAACTCTTCCTCATTTATCAATTATAATCAGGCCAACACACTGTTCTGCATCTGTTGCTGAGGATCCTTATTTTGAACTGCCAATTGAAGTACCATGCCATGGGTCTCACTAATATAATTTCACTCCTTTTGTTCTTAATTTTGTCTCAACACCAAATGTTTCCACACCCACAGTGGCTCCAACCTCCATCACAATTCTTCATGTTCTCTCTCCTCAGCTCACTGTCCTTCTCTTCTTCCCCTTCCTTTAAACTCCCATTTTGTTATCTATCATTGTCTCCCTACTCTCTTGGTCTCACTTACACAAGGACCGGTTCATTGTATCTTACACCATTCACATATTGATTGAACTGAACTGAACTGCTCAATCACACATTCAACTACACCCAGTAAAACTTTCTGCCCTGCTTAAAAAATATTCACTGCTCTGGGATCATCCTGGAGAGCATCATTAACTCTTGAGTTCTTTTCGCCACCACAGACGATCATCTTAAACCCCTCCTTCCGTAACATCCAAAAACTGCGAGGAGCTGGTGGACTTGTTGTTAAATGGAGGGCATGTGTTCTGCTGTTTCTATTGTCTCCCCCACTGTTCCTCACAATGAGTGTGAAATACAACATAAGCTTTATACTCACATAAAAGTGCAACACATGTGGTCCTGGTTCAAGTCCCACCTATTGTGTAGCTGTGTCATAACATATCAGAACAGATTAGTTCCAAAAATATCCATACATATACTTTTAATCACAGGTCACACATCGTAAATCACACACCTCAATCCAACAACCACACTTTCATCCTCCTCATGTACTGAATGCTGACCATCTGGATATTGTTAACCCCCAATTGATAAATAATTAACCCTCACATCCTCCTGCCGACTGAGCCAAGTTCTACCAAACCAGCCCTGACCTAGCCCTGTACTGGTATCTTTCTCGAATTAATCTCCAAACTCCTTCATGTGGTCTCCAACCTCATCTAGTCCATAAGACCCACCTTATGTTCTCCGAACCATATTCTCATTAAATTACTGACTACTTCACCTACTCTCCTGGTCCTTATGTTCTTTGATATTACAATGGTTCACAACCCTCAGATACTGTTCCCGTCCCTTTCCATTCTGCCATCATCACCCTGTCCTTCAAAACACACACTATTGACTCTTCTGCCCTTGACAACTACATCTCCATCTCCAACTCCGCCCCCCCCCCCCCTAACTTTTCTGGCAAAATCTTTGATTTATCACAACCTTTTTTTTATTTGATTGTGTCATTCCCAATTGTTCTGTATTGGACTGCCCATAACCTATATACTCTGCAATTAAAGTTTTCCATCTATTTGGGTTACTTTGCTGTCACATATTAGTGCTATGGAATGGAACAGTTGCCACTTCAGGAACCAGCATTAGAATCAAACACTCTTAGTGCAGGCACAGACTGAGGATAGATACAGAGTAATGCACACTCTTCTATTCCCATCAAACACTCCTAATACAAATACATGCAAGTTAGATATAGTGTAAAACTTCCTCTATGCTGTCCCATAAATCATTCTCAGGATAGGTACAGCATGGATTAAATACCATATTAGAAATATGATTGCTTTGTTTGGAGACGGTATCTTTTGTTTAATATAGCATAAAATGAAGAGGATCATATAACCTGTTATGAAGTCAGCCTAACAACAGGTGTGGTTGATTTGGCTGTTAAAGATTAAATCAAGGCCCAAAATGTTTTACTATAAAAAGGCTACAAGTTTTATGCGCTTGGACTCAAAGACAACTGTATTTACAGTCCTTAGACTCCTAGTTTCCAAAGTCCCAGGAAGATGTTCAGACTGTCAGGTTATAAATAATTATGCTTTAAACCATTCATTTACTTCCAAAGTAAAGGCTGATTGGCTTTGAAGAATGGCTATTTAGCATTTCTACCTGGATAAAAGGACCACATGATTCACATGGATTTAGAGATAGACTTTGAGAGAGAAAGATTTTGGATATCACTAAAACTCACAGACACAGGGAGGGAGTCTGTCAGGATCTGAAAGAGAGGGGGCAGATTGAGGCTAAAACTCTGTAAATTTCACTGCATGGATTGTGGTGGAAAGTAATATTCAAATTTAAAATCCTCAAGAATTTGACCTTTTCAAAAAGGCTAGAAGATTTGTTTACTTTGTGCTTGACTGGAATCACATCCACAAACATCTACTCCCACAAGCAGCATTGTGTACTATTCACAAGATGCACTGCAGATATTCCTTAAAGCTTCTTAGATAGCAACTTTCAAACCCAAACTACATCTAGAAGGACAAGGGTAGCAAATAGATGGGAACATGTCTGCCTGCAAGATCCCCTCCAAGTCACTTACCATGCCAACTTGGAGATATATCGCTGTTCTTTCAGTGTTGCTGAGTCAAAATCCTGGAACTCCCTCCCAAATGGCACACAGACTGCAGCCATTCAAGAAGTCAACTCACCACACCATTTCAAGGGCAACTAGGGAAGGGCAATAAAAGCTGACCAGCTAGCGATGCCCACATTCCATGAGTGAATTTTTAAAAAGGTGAATCATGAAGGAAAGCTATGAAAGATAGCTCTTGGGTTAGTAAGGGAAGACAATGAAGTAATCTCTTAAGAGTTAGGAATTGCCTTGTATTGGGTCCAGGAAGTCTGAATGACAAATGAAAGGACAGTGTAAAGTATACCCGTGAAATAAGTTCTATAATTGAAGTGAAAATAAGAAGGAAGTGTTCTGTTCTGTTGTTTCATGTTTATGTTGCCAACAAACTTTAGTCAATAGTGTTTTAGTCTGGTTATTAATGTAAAAGTCTTGAAACAAGAGATATGGTCATTCTTTAAGCTGTAAAGTAAAAGTTTGAATTGCACCTTTTCAAGTTTTTTGACGGCTGTATGATATCACCAGCACAGTAATGCTTAACTCTACACTGTGATTATCAAACACTCCACATATATCACAAGGCCATATAAAGTAGTAAAGCTCTTTTTATACTGGTCCATCAGCAAGTAGCACGATGAGTGAAGCATTTTGTTTTCATTTTCCCATGTCAACCTTGCTTTCATTCTGTGTAAGTGACATAATGGCTTAGTGGGAGACCCATGTTTATGTTATTGACACCAGAGTACAACATCATCATTATTTCAACAACTAGGTCCCACCTCGTTGTAATGCTTATTGAATCATGTCCAATAATGCCCTGGGTGCCCAGTTACAGAAGCTGTTTCCGTACTCTTACTTTTCAGCTGGACAGAAACTGCAGTCATACCTTTCTCGCTGGACTGCCTCAAGACAGGCCCGTCCATCAAAATGTGGAGAGCTAAATACCACCATGCAGCCATAAATGACCATATTCATAGTAGCTCCTACACAACCAAAGCAGTGAAAGAGTGGCACTGGAGAAGTGATCCGAGCATTCTAAAAGTAAGAGACAGAGGGAAAAATTAGATAATTTCTTAGCTTTTTGCCAAAGTTTTTATCTTCTCTGTACTCTTGTGACTCTCTTTGGGGTAAAGGTACCTTGTTAACTGAAAACCAATGATATTTTATCCAAGTGCCTTCCACTTGAAGGCACATCGTGCTTGTAAACCTTCAAGGTGGTATTGTGGAAAGTGATGGTCTATTCTGTAACACATGGGCATAAACCAATAGCAGACCCCTACAGAAATACCATGGGATCCATTGACCCATGTAGAGCATACGGCCGGATTTTCCATGGATAATCTCATACAGATTGCCACTTTGGCCTTCCCTTTTTTTACAAAAGAGGGAAGCTCTGCATTTTTGAATGGAGATTCTGACCATGGTTCACTCAGAAATGCACAGCCATAATTCCAGACTGACAATTCCCATATGGTACAGAACTGTGCGGGGATGGCAAACCATGCCAAATCTTCATAGCAGTCCACTACATTCTTAAATGTAAAGGTCCTGACAGCTACTTTGACAAGTACGCAAGAGAAGTGTGGCATTAAAATGATGGTAGGGCAGTTGGTGCCAGATGGATAGGGATAGGGTGTCAGTTGGGTAGCTGCCAGAGTGCCAGTTGGATTGGGTGGCGGAGTAGGAAGTCAGATGGGTAGGGTATCAGGTGAACAGGATGTTAGGTGGATAAGGTGCCAATGATTACTGTGCCAACTAGAGAGAGGATTGGATGCCAGCATAGAACACTAGGTGAGTTAGGAGTAGGATGTCACTTAGGGAGGGGGTATGGTAACAAGTGGATAGAATGTAAGTTGGCAAGGAGGCCAATTTAGTGATGCAGTGTTTACAGTCAGTCAGGGTGGGAGGGAGCAATTGGTTCTGGTGGGGTTTTGGTTTTGTCAGTGGTTGGGGATGGAGGAATGCAGTGGTTGAGTCCAGAGGCGGGCAGTGAGGAAATGGGTCAGGTCTGTTATGGGAGATGGGTTAGGTCGGGTCTGCTCCAGTAGTAGGGTAGGGGAAGGTGGGAGGGTGTGGAGCAAGACAAGGGGACAAGACATGTGGGAAGGGATGGGGAATTAGCCGCCAGCTCAGGGGCTTGGAGATGTAAGTGGTTTGGGAAAAGTATAGTTAGATGTGTATTTAACAGTCTAACTTTCCCTGAGTATATATTTTACTTAATTTCATTGGAGCCCTCTGAAGTATCTGATTTAAATTAAGACTTCTGGAGAGTTTCAGCATAGAGGAATAATCTAGTGGAAAATTCAATTTCCTGAGCAATTTCTTTGGTGTCTGCTCCAAAGAAATTCTACAGGGACCCCATATACAACTTCCACCTGTGCAGGGAAAACCACTGTCTGCCTGGCCTTAGTTATCCTAATATTTTTAATTTTTATAGTTACTCTTGATCTATTTTACCTTTTGGAAAAGTTTTTGTTGTTGTATTAAGTATGTGCACTGCCAGAAACACAAGGAGAATGTGAGAAAAGACTATCACACCAGAGTCCATGAGCAGCCTCAGAAGGGTATATAGCCCTGACTTTTAAAAGAACTGAAATAACAAAATTAAATTGAACACATCAAATTGGGTGAAACCAGAATGAAATTCAACATGACATTTCTAGTCCTGAAGATATGTGGTGACAGAATTTATCTAAAGGGTGAGATTCATTGATGATGAAAGGGTTAACACCTTGCCTAAAATACTGCTGGAGAACAACATATGATTGAAACTATCAAGATAAGGAATTACTTGATGCTAAGGCCAGGAAAGAAGGACACTAAATCTGTTCAGCAATGTTACTATACACTTCTAGAGCAGCTCGAACTTAGAACACTTAGCTCAGAGGTTGAGATGCTACTGCTGTGCCACAAGAGGCTTGAGAGGATATCACTGTAGAGTTTAGGATGTGATTATCAGGTCAATCACATCCAACATATCAGTCAATGGTACAATTTGGCAGATCAATCAATAACAAACTCAAGTCTCACAAGAGTTGCACAAGCAAGTTAACCCTGTGGCAAAGTTGAAAGAAAAAATGTAAATTGTAACGGCTGAATTAGGACATTAATAATCCAGAGATTAATAATTTAGATAGGCTGTGCTCAACTCCCATCATGACAATTTGAGAATTTCAAAGCAATCTGGAAATTAAGAAGGGGAGATCATAAAATTGAGCATGAACATGTCAAGTTGTCTATAAAAAGAAGTCCTGGGTTTATAAGTGATCCCAGTCGCATTCTAAAGGTGTTGACTCATAATTGACCCCTGAAATGACCAAGCAGATTGCTCAGTTAAAGGTTAGTACAGCTGGGCAATAACTGGTCGGTTTTCCAGAGAATCAATCAAAAGTAATCCTACACCAGCTCCTTAAACTGCTCCAACTCAGCCCCAGGTGATTGCCTTAATCTACTTCTCAACATGTTATCAACTTCCACCCCCAACCACAACTTGGTACACCTCCTCCTTGAGGAACTTAACAAATTTGAGGTTTCATAACATAATAACAAAATTTGGAAGCAGGAAGTGTGATGTGATTATGTTTAAAATCAGTTCCCAAGTGTGAGGCCAGAGAGGTAAATAAAAGACTTTGTAAATTTGGTATCATCAATGAAGAAAATTTAATACAAACAGGATCGATAAACTCACCCGCCAAACGTAGCCCATCCTGTATCCTATGAAACGAGCATTGTTGACAATGTTATGATGGGAAAGGGTAACTCCTTTGGGATTTCCGGTTGTGCCCTACAGAAAACACATGTGCTTGGTAAAACGCATATCAGAACATTTATTTATGCAGAGCTGTTACTACCATTAATGGACCTCTTGTCCTTTATGTTCTGGAACACACCTTTAGTGCTGAACTTCTAGTTAAATTGCATTGTTTTCCAGTGTTTCCAGTTTTTTCAACAAGCCATGGTTCATAACCACTCAAAAGTCTCATGAACAATACTGTGGTTGAGGGAGGGTTTAGATACGGGCCATGCCAATCTATGCCTTGGATCTCCTCAGATCATCCATACCAACCTACAGCACTTCAATGCCCATTCACCCAGAACAGACTCTGTACAGAATTAATGGATCATATAGTAACCATTTTGGGTATTAAAACAGTTTTTTTTTAAAAAATCATTCATTCATTCTCTTCTTTAAAATCTGCTTTTACTAGAGTCCTATAAAAGAGCCAATCAACCAGGCCTTTGCATTGCTCTACTTGTAAGCACTTGACACCTCTTTATCTTGTGTAAATAAACACTCATCAGTTAAGAAACAGATCATGGAAATGATATCAATTAAGCAATGCTTTCCCTTTCTGGACTTTCAGTCAAGAATTCATCACATGACCTTTGTGCCTGGGGATATTAAAGTCTGAAATGAATATACTTCCAGTCTTCTCTGAAATAAATATTATGTGTTCCTATTGCATATGGAAGGAGGCAGAGGAAGTTTTGGGGTCTGGTTATAGGCTTGCTTTTATATCTGGAATTATCACACACAACAGTGACATTTTTGTCTTCTGTGTTCCTTATCCAACTGAGTAGAAAGCAAGAGATGGAGTCAACCAGACATTCAGCTTAAGCACTGAAAAATGTTGATTCTATTGTTCACCATTCTCAACAAGGATGGACACGTGCTTAGATTGAAGACTGGATTTGAGAGGAATTAATGGAAGCTGGAAGATTTGCCTAGCTTGAAGCTAGAGGATGAAGTCAAAAGTGTGACGTTTACTGAGTGATAATTCTTGGATAAAAATTTACCCAGCTGGGAATATAAAAATGAAGCAGACTATTGGAAGCTATTGAACTGCTTATGATACGAACAGTAATTCCTTGGAAAGTGTGATGTGTGATAAGTAGATAAGAATTGCTTACTTCTGTAGTTTAAAGAATAAGTTGCCTCCAAAAACATCAATACTCATGTGTTATTCTTTCAAATGTTAACTCAAGGTTCAAATTTTTCTCTATAAATTCTTAGTTTCTCCAGAGATCATAACATCTTTGTAACTTTTATCCCAGTAGATCAATCTAGGACTTTCCGTTAATCTCTAGCAGTCCCATGACCCAGATATGTTGAGAAACTGACTTCACCACTGGGCGCATGATCCCCTCATTCAACCCTAAATTTCCAACTGACAATTCACTGCATATTCTTTTTAGTTAGTAATGTGATGTGAACATGGCTGGCTAAGCCAGCATTTGTTGCCCATGCCTAATTATCCTTTTATTACTGCAACCCATCTGATGAGGGTACAACCATGGTGCTACTAGGGTGAAACTTGCAAGAGTTTGACCCAGTGATACTGAAAAAATGACAATATAGTCCCAAAGCAGGATGGTATGCAGCTTGGAAGGAAACGTATAGGTGGCGATATTTCCATCTGTCTGCTGCCCCTGTAGTAAAGGTCACAAATTTGAAAGGTGCTGTCAAAGAAGGTTTGGGGACTGAGAAGGTACAGGAAATATGTAGTGTAGTATTTATATTACTGGGCTAGAAATCTAGAGGCCTAGAACTCTGCAAAGAAGAGGTTAAATCCTACCATTGCCACTTTGGAATTCCAACTTAATTTCTTCCAGTTTTAATTTAGTCAGTTAAAGTGTCCACAAAATAATTATATGTTTATAGAAAAAAATTCCAATTAGGGAAGAAAACCTTTTCTCCATAACTGTAACTCAAGTTGTTGACCATTCACTGACCTCTGAAGTGGTCAAGCAATCCATTCAAAATTAGTACAAACATCAAATTTGAGGAGTTACAGAATACAGTGCATCATCTTGTCAGATAAAGATAAAAGGAGCCGTAAGTCCTACTAGACCAGCAACTCTCTTGTCAGAGGCTTAACCTGAGGGTCACTACACCTCAAGTGAGGAGAGAGGTTATGAAGGAGAATCCTTCACGATAACCTCAGCTAGTGCAGGAATTGAACACACACTGTGGGCAATACTCAGCATTGCAAACAGCTGTCCAGCCAACTGAACTAACCCACCTCAGTCAGAAAAGACTGACTTAATCATTTGTATTGTCCATATGCCCATATTATGGAAATGTACATATCAGGAAAATAAGTTTTAATAAATTACAACGTAACTCAGATTTACCACAAGTTAAAATTACTTCCTTGTTTTTATATTCTATGCTTCAAAGATGTGAATTGCTTTTTCATGGCCTCATCAATACCAGGTAAAAACACTTACTACCAAGTTCCCTTTGTTTCTTTACTTCATTCAAAACATTACCATTTACACTACATTTGTCTCCTGTTCTTAACCTCACATCATTCTGACTACAAACAGTATCAGAACACTGTGATAACTTTCTAAAGTTGATTTAAGGGATGAAAGTACAATTGGTTTACCGAGGTGAACTGGATGTTTATTGGGTCATCAAAACTGATTTTCCTTTGGAGTCTCAGTAGTAGCTCTTGATGGCTGCTTGAAGCTGCATTAAAGACCTCGTCAAAGCTGTACGTTCCAGGAGGCTTACTACCAATCATGATGATTGTCCTCAGATCTGGAAGTCTAAACAAATGGAATTCAAGAACAAATCAGTGGTGCTTCATTTACACAGTGTCTGAGATCTCTGACATTGATTACAAGTTTTCCATAGCAGTATCTAAAATGCAGATTCTGAGATTGTGCAGTTGACACTGCCCTCTCAAATTCCTTATATAAAGATGATGAAAATCTCTGCTAACTGTAACTTATCACCATAGTTCATACAGATTATCTAATCCCAGTGAATATGGACTAACAGCATTGACTTGTCCCAAATTCCACACCACATTAGTTGGTATGGTGAGGAATTATTCTGAGTTTAATGCAGAATTTATATGGAGCTTTACTCTACCCAATCTGTGCCCTATCTTGGAAATGTTTGATGGGAGAATGTAGAGGGATCTTTAATTTAAAACTGTCCCAGGAGTATCTGATGGACCAATGTAGAGAGAGTTTTACTCTGTATCTATCCCACACTATAACTGCCCTGGGAGTGTCTGAGTCTGACACTGGGTGTCTGAAGTGTATGTCAGAACATAGTAAGTCCTCACTTAAAGTTATGGTTGTCATTTTAAATTAAGTGACTTTAAGTGAATTACATTTCCCTTTAAAACAAATGTAAAAGTTATGGTTAGATTCTGTAGAACCTTCCTTTTCAGATAAAGAAAGACATTGATCATTGTAAGTAAAAATATTTTTTATATTTCCAAATTCCTATTTTGGCAAATTTAAAGCCTTTGTAAACAAAATAAATTTTAAAACATATGTAAAAGAAATGCTAACATGCCACTCACCTCCTGTTCATTGCCGACTGTATTCACTGAACCTCCTGCCCCAGAAATCTTGCTTTCTGGTCACCTGGTCACTATAGACCTTTCCTCTCACAATCTTCCAATGTATAGCCTCTCCCAAACTTTTACCCACACGCCTGCTGCTGACACTCCAATTTGTGGCTTCTGCCGCTCCAAGGCTTGCCCCTTCATTGATCCTCCTTTACACCAAACCTAGTGCACATCAACCCTGCTGTTTTCCTGTCCTTAACCCTCACTAAGAGTGAGGGAGATCAGGCACAATCAACTGCAGTGACAATTACTGTACATTCAGCAACAAAATACCATCCTAATAAAATTAACCATTGCATGTGTGGAAGTCTCAGAAAGGCAGGACTACCAAATAAAATTCAAAATACTGCAGATACTGAAAATCTGAAATAAAAATCCAAACTTGGGTGTGGAAAGGCAGAACAGCTTAGGATCTTGTATAGTGAAAACCATATCCTAGGTTTCCTCATTGCTGCAGTAACAATATCTCTTACTAATGCCATCATGTAATAAATTACTTCTCATTTTGACATGAACCTCGTCTTGTTAAGACTTACTAGTGTTTTTTTGCTACTACTGTAAACCATATAGGCCTTTACATCTAGTCAAGGAAAGGGGATGGTGGCAACAAATTAACTCAAGCACAAGCTGGTTTGCATCACAACAGACAGAATATTTAAATTATTCAAATATTGATTAGAATAATGTTAGAGTAAACAGTAAAAAGAGGGATGAATTTCTAAACTGTGTTCGGAAGAACCTCCTTGATTAGTATATTCTGCAATCAAATATAAATGTTCTGAATTGGAGGAGGGATAATTTCAATGTGATGGGAATGTATTTACCCACATTAAAACAGAACCAGAGACTAACAGGGTATACTGTATCAGAATAATGAGTCATCTTTAAAGAGGAGAAACTTCACGTTCATTCCAACAAGGGCAAAAGGTGAAGGAAACAGAAACCAGCACTCCTCACATGACAAGGGCGATAAGAGAATATGCTGAAACACAAATGATGTATGCCAGCACTTGAAGGACATATACTTACAGGACAATAAGGACTGAGGGGAGGCTGTGCGAACGACTGCATTGTTCTCTGAGGAGCTGGCATGGGCTCGACTGGCTGAATCGCCTTCTTCTGTGCTATAAATGACTTTATGACATGATAGGTGGGGAGCCAAAGTTCCCATTGTCTGGAAGCCACAGGACTCTTCTCTAAATATACAGACTAGATTCTGATGAGATCATCTGTCTGAATGGGGAAGCTGCAGTGAAGACAGGGAAGTGAAGTAGGGGGTCAGAAGAGGTAAGACAGTTCAAGATTTGGTCAAGTCCCATTCTTGGGAGGCCAAGAGCAGTTGGAACACAGAAAACAAAAGCCTCCTGTGTCATAAGTTCCTCCTGTTCTCAAAAGTCAGACAGTCAGAAATCCATCCTTGGAACAGTACAGAATCTGTTAGTTCAGTCCTTGCTGACCATCTCTCTTGCCCAATCTCCCTTTCAAATATCAAAATGCACCCTCCCCTTTCCTGCCTCATCTGCATATCCCTTCGATCACATCCACTCCTCTTCTGCCCCATATCTCTAAACCTCAAGCTCCTTTATTCTCTCATCTGTTTACTTATCCACCACACCTACCACCTACCAATTGTACCCTCTGTCTTCCAGAACACTTGTCCCTTTCTCTGTTTGCTCCTCCTGAGGAGTTGTGCCAGACATTTGCTGATAACATTAATTCCTCTCTGCTTCTTGCTCTGAGCCAAGGTGATGTGTCTGTACTGACAGCAGTATGTACCTTTTGCTCCTCAGGTCCCCAGGAGTGGCTTTTTCCACTTCTGGACAACATTGCTTAATGATGTCATAGTAAATTTGGGTCTTAAACTTTGTGGGACAGACCAGAGCCTTACAGCCAACCTGTAGAAAGAAACGGAGACATGAAACAGAGACTACATTCACTGCCACAACCACAAGGTTCATTAAATTCACAGTCTTCACCCACATTACAACTCCCCGCAGTCTTTGTTGCCACAACAACCTTCACCATAGTCATTGGCATCACCACACCTTTCTCCATAGTCACCACCTCTACCACAGCCATTATCTCCACTTCCCCATCTGGGCCACAATGACCAGAACAAGTCCCCCTTGGATTGCTCTGGTTGATCTGAATGGGCACCTCACGAGAATATGCAAAGGGGAAAGGTGTGCACTTGTATTTGGAGAGTTGAGTCCTAATTCATTGAATCACTACAATGTGGAAGCAGGTCATTCAGCTCATCCGGTCCACACCGATTCTCCGAAGAGCATCCCACCCAGACCCAACTCCCCTCGTCCTATCCCTGTAACCCTCCATTTCCCATGGCTAATTCATTTAACTTGCACATCTCTGAACACCATGGGCAATTTAGCACGGTCAATCCACCTAACCTGCACATCTTTGAACTGTGGAAGGAAACCAGTGCACACAAAGGAAACCAATACAGACACGGGGAGAATGATCAAACTCCACACAGACAGTTGCCCGAAGGTGAAATTGAACCCAGGTTCCTGGCATTGTGAGATCGGAGTGCTAAACACTGTGCCACCATGCTGGCCCACAAATGGAAAAGTTATTTCTCTGTGCCGTAAATACTCTGTAACAGAAAAGTAAGAGGCGATAAGCAACATCCAGAAGGTATCCTGTTGAATAAGAGGCTTCTACTTGGTACATAGCTCATGCGCCTTTTTACTATGGTCCTTTCCAATAAGATATTTCTCTTGCTGAGGCTTTTATGGAATCAAGAGGTGAATTCCTTCCATCAGAATTCCCAATCTCTGTGCTATTCTAACCATTTATGTAGTGGACCATTCAGGTTTCTGGTGAATGAGAAGACAATGAGAAATGATGATAGTGGGGATTATGCCATGAATGTCAAAGGAAGCTTCTCTCCACAGATGCTGCCAGACCTGCTGTGTTTTTCCAGCAATTTCTGTGTTTCTTTCTGATTTCCAGCATCCACAGTTTTTTTTTGTTAAATTTTCTCTTGCTAGACATGATTATTGCCTAGCATTTCTGTGGTGCAAATATTAATTGCCATTTATCAGTCCAAGTCTAAATGTTGTCTGCCGTATACAGATATGCACTAAATCAGTATTTGAGGAACTGAAAATGTACTATGTAATCATCAGTGAACATCACCAAATCTACATTATATTGGAACGAAGATCACTGGTGAGGCCCCAGATGTTTGGACCAAAGAAACTACCCTGAGGACTCCTTTAATAATATCCTGAGACTGAGATGATTGTCTCCAACAATCCAAGCTTCTTTTTGCTGGACATGTCTCCAACCAGTGGAAACTGATTACTGTCATGATACAATTTTGATTCCAGTCTCTTATGAGGAGCAACTGGTTCCCGTTCCCATTGATTGCAGTAAAAGACTCAGGCCCAAGATTGATGGGCAAAATTGGTGAGAAAGGTTCACCAAGATTGGCTCAACATTTTTCGATTAGAAAGTGGCTGCCTGAGTGAAGTCGTATTTAAATGCCCGGAAGTGTTTCAGGAAGGTCTAGTGACTATCAAAGTAGCCAAGGCCACTTTGCAAGTTGACCAGGAAACCCAGAGGCATTTGCCTTATGGGCAAAAGTACAGGCAGAAATCAGAAAGCGAGAAATTGAAGGAATCATCAAACCAGTCCAGTTTGTGTAATGGACAGGACAGGCCATACCAATCATGAAGACTGACTGGTAGGTTCATCTTTGTAGGGATTTTCAACAAATGGTAAGCCCTTTTTGCAGCTGGAGAAATACACAATCCCTTACATAGAGGACTTATATGTAAAGCTACAGGAGGGCTGTCCTTCATGAAGCCTGACATGAACCATGCGTACTTACAATTGCAGTTAGATGACGATTCCCAGAGTATGTTATAATTAATTCTCATAACGGTTTGTATCAATACGCGAGGCTGCCATTTGGGGTTTAATCAGCTTATGCAATTTTTCAGCAGATGTCGGAGAACATTTTACAACGTCTACCCCACATCACCAATTATCTCGGTGACATGCTGAAAAAGGGAAGACCAGTAAGGAGCACTTAGAGAATTTTGACATAGTTTATAGATGTTTCTTCCAGGTGGGCACAGGCCTTCAGAGGGTTGGGCTACATATTCGACAAGACCCATTGGAAGATAAAGTGAGGGTGGTCAAAGGTGCCCCAGCTCCCACATCTGTACGGGAGCTTAGGTCTTTCCTTGGGCTGAAGTTCATACATAAGCTGGCTCCATCCTGGCACCTTCACATCAACTCTTAAAAAATGGTCAGCCTTGACAATGGATGCTTTGCCTAGCCATAGCTTTCAGGAAAGTGAAGAAACAGCCATCATCCTCTAAGGTGTTGGCACACTGTGATCCCAAGCGAGATCTAATATTAACATGCAATGCCTCCTCGTACGGTATCAGGATAGTTTTAACTCAGATGGCTCAATGGAAAGGAATTCCCAATAGTGTATTCCATCCAGGACTTTGGCTAATGCAGAGTTTAAATATGCCCAGATAAAGAAAGAAGGATTGGCTGTCATGGTCGGAGTCATGAAGTTTCAATGATACTTTTACGGACATAAATTTGGAATTATTATGGATCACAAACTTCTGCAAGGTGTGTGTAAAGAAGACAAGGCAGTGTCACCTGTTGCTTCACACTGAACTCAGCAGTGAGCTCAAACATTAAATGTGTTTAATTATGAGTTGGAACATCATCCAGGAGGCCAAGTGGCAAACGCAATTGTATTGAGCTGTCCCAATGGCACTTATACCACCAGCAGTACCGCCACCTGAGGGTCTGTGATGCTTTTAAAATTTCAGACACACAAAGTCAAAACTGACAATATCTGACTTTACACACAGAAAGATCCATTCCTGGCAAAAGTGAAACAGTTGCAGATGATAGGGGGAAACCAAAAGGCCAACACAACCAGAACTGAAACCTTTTTGGAGCCGGCAATACCAGATCACACTGGAGGTTGGCATATCATTATGGGGAGCTACACTGATTGCCCCAGATAAAGGTCACCGCCAGATATTGGCTGCACACCACCAGGGTCATCCAGGGGTTTCCAAAATGAAGACGTTGGTGTGAAATTATGTCTGGTGGCCAGGATTGGAAGCAGACATAGCTGCATTGATTGGGAAGTGCCAACCAAGTCAAAATTTACTGCCAGACGATCCCTCACATTTGTGGGAATGATGGCTGGGTAAAACCTGGACTCATTTACATGTCAACTATGCAGGTCCTATCATGGGATCAATGTTCTTAGTCTCTGTATGTGCCCACTCAATGTGGCTGGACATACATAGAGTTCATTCGTCAAACATGGGGATGGTGAGAGAAAAATGGCATACATCTTTTGCAATACATGAACTCCCAGAAATGGAGGTCACAGATAATGGGCCAACATTTATTAACAGGGAATTTGAGAATTTCCTAAAGTCAAATGGTATTTATCGTAAGGACAGCTCCATACCCTCCATCATCCAATGGTCTGGAAGAAAGAGCAGTCCAAACTTTGAAGGCAGGCTAAAAGAGACAGCCTACAGCTTCACTAGATACCTAACTGTCCTACTTCTTGTTTGATTATAGGGCCGCGCCTCATGCAACCACAGGGATAGCTCCAGCAGAGTTGCTAATGAGGAGAAGATTCCACATCAGGTTAAATCTGATCTTCCTGGACTGGGTGAGGCAGTGCTGTGGGGACAATGTTGAAACAGTATCAGAAACACCAATGCTGGACACAAAACTCTGCAAAGTGAGAAAGAAACGTTATTTCAGGGATGAGGTTTGGTGTAGGGATCACGGTATTGGCCCTGCATGGGTAAATGAAATGGTTGATGCAAGGTCAAGTCCAGTAGGTGTAGTGGTCCTGAACAAACACGTAAACCATATGAAAGCCACAAACTTGCAAACTGGGTGGGAGCAAATATTGCCCAGCTCCTTGACAGCCTTTCTGACTGTTCCAGAACATGTGGGTTCTCCCTCTCCATCAAGCGTTGAAGATATCTCAGAATCTGAGATGGACACAGCAGATGTCACTGCCTCAACACCCTTGCTGCCTGAAGAAGAGGATAAATTTCTTCCGAGAGTCTCCAAGATGCAAGAGACAAGCTACTGTGCATAATATGTTGTCTGTACCAGAGGCAGAGTTGGAGGAACCTGACTCAGTGCTAAAATGCCCCAGGAAAAGCTACAAAAAAAACTGATCAATATCCTCAGACTCAGAGTGGGGAGGGATTTGGTGATTGTAATGAGGTCAGCCAGGTGGATCTCATAGAATAAGTTCCCTGATCAGGATGTAAATTTAGTCCAATCAGGGAGCCTTGGCTAACAGATAAGTTCAGGAGTGTCAGATGGTACGTCGGGGCAGACCGAGAGCTAGAAGACAGGTATATGGTCCTCAGTGCTGTCACCCCGGGGAGGTACGGGGGTGGGCTGTCACCCTGGGCAGGTACCGGGGTAGGCTGTCCTAGAGGCGGCTGGAAGGCATGAGAGGATGGTTAGGGAAGCCGTAAAGTAGATAGGCTATCCGGATTGCTGTTGTGCTGGGGAAGATGGGGAAACAGGACGGGCTGTCCTAGAGGTGGTTGAAAGTTGTGTCAGGGCGGCCTGAGAGCCAGAAGGGGCATGGGGTGGACTGAGAGCCGGAAGGTGGGTAGGGGCGGGCTGCCTTAGAGTGGTCAGAAGGTGGGAGGGACGGGGGCTTGCTGGGTTTGTATTGTATGCACTTTTTTTTGTTATGTAACTGGATTGTCCTTTTATGTACAAATGTCACTGTTGCTGTCTTGTCATAAGTGAAACTGGGATTTGAGGTTTGTCCTCATCTCCCTGTAAACTGGTTGAACGGTAGGGTTTGGAGCGTGGCTTTGCTGCTCCTCTCCCTTGTAAAATCGCTGTTGTATACAGCTGTAAATGTTAACTTTTTTTTTGTAAACTGTTTTGTAATTTGTTTAATACAATAAATAAAAGTTCAGGAGTATCAGATGGTACGTCGGGGCAGACCGAGAGCTAGAAGACAGGTATATGGTCCTCAGTGCTGTCACCCCGGGGAGGTACGGGGGGTGGGCTGTCACCCTGGGCAGGTACCGGAGTAGGCTGTCCTAGAGGTGGCCGGAAGGCATGAGAGGGTGGTTAGGGAAGCCGTAAAGTAGGTAGGCTGTCCTGATTGCTGTTGTGCTGGGGAGGGTGGGGAAATAGGATGGGCAGTCCAAGAGGTGGTTGGAAGTTGTGTCAGGGCGGACTGAGAGCTGGAAGGGGCATGGAGCAGGCTGAGAGCTGGAAAAGGAATGGGACAGGTTGCCTTAGAATGGCCAGAAGGTGGGAGGGAAGACTGGCTTGCTGGGTTGCTGGCTGTGGGGGGGAGGGGGGGATGGGGGGGTCTACATTCTATGCACTGTTTCGTTTCCAGTTGGACTGCCTTGTATGTATTTGTTACTGTTACTTTTGATGACTGCAAGTGGGATTTGAGGTTTGTCCTCATTTTCCCTGAAAACTGATTGAATGGTGGGGTTTGGGGCCTAGCTTTGCCACCTCACTTCCCTGTAAATTGCTGTTTCTCTGTTTACAGCTGTTCATGTTAATTGTTTGCTTGTAAACTGCACTGTTTGATAAAATAAAAATAGAAATAAAAATAAATCAACAGGACATTTAGAGTCTCCACACTTCAGAAACTGACTCCAAGATGGCTGGGGAAAAAAAACAGTAGTTTCAGATGGTACGTAGGGGCAGACCGAGAGCTAGAAGGCAGGTAGACTGTCCTCAGCACTGTCACCCCAGACAGGTACCAGGGCAGACTGTCCTAAAGATAGCTAGGTGTGCGAGGGTGGTGAGGGAAGCGGAAGGTGGGTAGGCTGTCCTGCTTGCTGTCATCCTCGGGGTGGGGGGTGGGGAAACAGGACAGGCTGTCCTAAAGGTGGCCAGAAGGTGTATCAGGGTGGACCGAGAGCAGGTGGGGCCAGGCAACTGCTGACGTCCTCGCAGGAAAGCCAGCACAGGGCAAGCTGGTCAGTTCACGGGGAAGTTGAGCTAGGTGGCTGATGGCAGCCCATAGGAAGCCCGACCGTGGGAGGATCAGTCAGTGTGCAGGTAGGCTGGGAGCCCTACAGCCAATGGCCTATCCACAGGAAAGCTGGCCAGGAGAAAGGGTCAGTCAGTACGTGGGGCAGCCGGGTGCTGGAATGCCAACAGCCTGACTGTAGGAAAGGAGGTCGGGGGTGATTGGTTAGTACACGGGATGACCGGGAGCCGGTGGCCAATGACCATGTTGGAGGAAAGCGGGCTGGAGAGGGTCAGTCAGTACACAGCGCAGCCGGAGACCGGAAGGCTAACAGCCAGCTCGTAGGAAAGCAGCCCGGGGTAATCCGGTCAGTACACAGGGCGACTGGGAGCTGGATGGTCAATGACCAGTCTGGAGGAAAGTGGGCTTGGGGAGAGTCACTTAGTACACAGGATGGCCGGAGACCAGAAGGAAGACAACTGTCCTACGAGAAGGCTAGCCAAGGGTGGTCTGATCTATGTGGTGTGGATGGGTGTCAGGAGTCTTGTTTACAGCTATTTTGGGTCTGTGTTCTTTGCCCTGTTTCTCGTCTGATTGCACTGTCTTGTCTGTGTTTGTTGCTGTTACCTTGGACTGAAAGTGGGATTTGAGGTTTGACTTCATTTCCCTGAAAACTTGTTGAACGGTGGGGTATGGGGTTTGGCTTTTCTGCCCCTTCCCCTGTATATAGTTTATTTTTGTGAACTGCTGTTTTCTGTTTATTGACAACTGTATTTTGTACTGTTTAATAAAATAAAGAACAGAATGTCAGACTTCCTGTTCACTCTGAGGGCTGGCTCTGAGGCAGCTGGATCAGTGTCAACGTCTGTCCATTTGTGTCAGGGAGGGGACTGACTCTGAGCTGACTCTGGGCCACAGTCAGTGTGTATTGCTGCTGTTGGTTTCTGTTTATTTTTGGGGAACCTGACTTCTAAACTGGGTGAATCATATAGCCAGTTTGTTAACTGGTATTCCTTTTTATTTAGGACTGATTCCTAAACTGCCTGATCTACACAGTCAACGTGTTACCGGTATAATTCAGTTCTCATTAGGGGATTGTTGTTTCACTAGCTGGTTTCAGCCCGTGTATTAGTCTTTTCTCTTTTACTTTGTGAAAAGGACGATGTTGATTTTGTGGCAGGGCTGAGCCCTTGCATTCTGGTTTTTTTTTTGCATGTTTTTTTCACTTTTTTGGTGTTTGGACTGAGTCCTTGTGAGAAAATACATCTTTCCAGATGAGCTGGTCCTGTGGGTAGACCTGGACCTTTGACAGTGGACTAGACTTCTGTAATGGCTGAACATCTGTATGTGTGCTGGGAGGTGAACATTTGCTGAGTCCTACAGTTCGGAAGTGGACTTTGCCTTTGGTAGTGGATTCTGCCTTCACGAGTGGACCAAACCCCTGTGAGTTAACTGCACCTTTACTATGTACTGTGTTCCTGTGAGTGGGCTTGGTTCTCTGTGGATAAACCAGGCCTCTATGGAGACTGAACACGTGTGTGTGTGTGTGTGTGTGGTGGGGTGTGTATCTGCTGTCTTCAGGAGTGGACTCTGCCTTTGGTTGTGGACTCTATCTCTGACAATGTATTCTGCATACTGGAATGGATTCTGTTCCTGGGAATGGACTTGGCATTTTGAAGAGAACTGTTTATGGTAATGGACTCTGTGTACCAGAAAGGACTCTGTGTGTTGGTAATTGACTCTGTCTTGTTTGTTGGTTTATCACCTGCACTGTCTTGTGTGTCCCTCCATCTGGCAGGCCTCAGTGTGAGCTGGGAGGCTCACAGGTCATCCCAAAAAGCTGTCACCCTGAGAGCTGAAGGGTGGGTAGGCTGCCCTGAAAGCCAGAAGGTGGATAGCCCACCCCGATGCCAGTCCTCCTGACAGCCGGAAGATAGGTGGGCCGTTCTGAGGGCTGTTGTCCTGAGAGGGGGTTATTGGGACAGGCTGTCCTTGAGGTGGTTGGAAAGTGTGTTCGAGCAGCTGAGTGCCAGAAGTTGTGCAGGGGCAGGCTGAGATCCAGAAGGTTTGTTGGCTGCCCTATGTACAGTTGTCCCAGGGAGGGGGATGGGCAATCCTAGAGGTGGCCCAAAGGTGTGTCAGGGCAGTCCACAGGTCGGATGGCGCATTGGGATGGGTGAGAGCCAGATGGTACATAGGGGCAGACTGAGAGCTGGAAGGAAGGTAGGCTATCCTCAGCACTGACACCCTGGGCAGATACTGGGGGCGACTGTCCTGGAGATGGCCAGAAGGCGTGAGAGGGCGGTTAGGGAAGTCTAAAGGTGGGTAGACTATCCTGATCGCTGTCGTCCTGGGGGTGGGGGCGGGGCTGGGGCTGTAGGGAAACAGGACAGGCTGTCGTAGAGGTGGCTAGAAGGTGTGTCAGAGCGGACTGAGGACCAGAAGGGACATGGGGCAGACTGAGAGCCGGAAGTGGCAGGCTATCTTTGAGTGGCTGGAAGGTGAGAGGGACAGGTGTTGGCTGAGTTGCCAGGGATGTCAATGATACATGCGCTGTTTTACTGTTCGGTTTATCAGACTGTCTGTATGTGATTGCGTTTATTGTTTCATTCTTGATTGATGTAAGGTGGGACTCGAGGTTCATCCTCGTTTCCCTGTGAACTGATTGTACGGTGGGGTTTGGGTGTGGCTTTACTGCCCCTTTCCCTTGTAAATTGATGTTTCTTGTATATAGCTGTTAAATTTAACTGTTTGTAATTTGTACTGGTTAATATGAGAAAAAGGAGTGTCAAACATTCTGTTCACACTGGGAGCTGGCTCTGAGTGAGCTGGATCAGTGTTAAGGACTCTCCACATGTAAGTAAAGGGTGACTTGGTGTCAGGAGTTATTTCATGTACCACTGTGCTATTACCTCTGGTGGGTCTGTCTTGTTGATTGGACAGGAAATATTCAAGATGGTAATGGTGCTGTCTGGGACATTGTAAGGTATGATTCCACTAGCATGGCTAAGATGCACTGTTGCTTTAACACTGCCCTCCATATTTTGACCTTAGCCCTGAGATGGTTGTGAGATGATTTCATCCAATGAAAGATCATAAAAGTGACGCTTGTAGTTCATTTCTCAGTGAGGGATTCCTGTAGTGAGCACGCCACCAACCCAGCTTACCTTCCTCAGCACAAACTCCACCTCACGAGCTTGGTATGCTGGATTAATGTTAGCCTGTGATTAAAGGAGAGGAGATCAGAGTTAAAAAGTAAAATTTAATATCTTGTGCAAAGCAAACTCTGCAGCTTGACATCATTTACTGCATATTATTGAGAAACAACTTGGCTATTCATCAGTTAGTGCAAAGAAGTTTTAAAAAATCAATTCTCCTGATCCAACTCAGGAATTAGATGGGAAATTTCAAAGCTGCTGGTTCTTTAAAAAAAAAGACTACTCACATTTACCCAGGGAGAACAAATATCATGGAATGTTGTTACTAAGCTCACAATCAATAAGCTCATGTTACATGTGTTAGAAACAAATGTTACAATTTCAAATCATGTGGGTCAGGGATAGAGCCAACCCTCACCAATAGCACAAGGCCATGGAGATTTGACTCCTGGCCCTATCATTATGTTTTCAGTGAGTTTCCCACTCAATTCCAGCAAGAAGTCATTAATTGGTTGGTAGGCGGATGTGGCATTTCTGGTGGCATGCTGCCAAGGAACTGAATCAAAGAGCTATAACCATGTGATTATATGATTGGAATTAAGAGGGAAGGAGGCATTCACTGCAGTCAGGGAAGAGAGAATCGAAAGGGAATCCTAGGAGAGATCCAAGTCCAGAAATGGACGGCACGGTGGCACAGTGGTGAGCACTGCTGCCTCACAACGTCAGAGACCCGGGTTCAATTCCTGCCTCAGGCAACTGACTGTGTGGAGTTTGCATGTTCTCCCCGTGTCTGTGTGAGTTTCCTCCGGGTGCTCCGGTTTCCTCCCACAGTCCAAAAATGTGCAGATTAGGTGAATTGGCCATGCTGAATTGCCCATAGTGTTATGTGAAGGGGTAAATGTAGGGGGGTGGGTTGCGGGTCAGTGTGGACTTGTTTGGCCGAAGGGCCTGTTTCCACACTGTAAGTAATCTATCTAAATCCTACCACACATGGAAACTAATAATCATACTTGCTGGGTTGCTTCTGGCCCTAGGACTAATTGCCTCATGGAGAAACTACAGCTCCCTTAAGTAGGATTTGGGA
The DNA here is from genome assembly GCF_020745735.1 of Hemiscyllium ocellatum. Lineage (NCBI taxonomy): Eukaryota > Metazoa > Chordata > Chondrichthyes > Orectolobiformes > Hemiscylliidae > Hemiscyllium > Hemiscyllium ocellatum. The sequence goes on from NC_083425.1 coordinate 35,314,645, forward strand.
GGGTGGGATACAAATGCTGTTGACATCAGCTGAGTCTGGTTTAAATACTTTAAGGGGATCTTGCTGCATACTGAGTTTCATGTTGAGTTTCCTAGGTGCTTGCAAAAAGCAGAGGATTAAACTTGCATCCTTGAAGTTAACAGGCAAAAAAGGGGGATGTTATAGATTAGATTAGATTACTTACAGTGTGGAAACAGACCCTTCAGCCCAACAAGTCTGCACCGACATTGTTAAGAAGGTGTACGGTGTATTAGCTTCTATTGGTAGAAGGATTGAGGTTCAGAGCCATGAGGTCATGTTGCAACTTTACAAAACTATGGTGCAGCAGCATTGCGTACAGTTCTGGTTGTCACATTATATGAAGGATGTGGAAGCAATGGAAAGGGTTCAGAGGAGATTTACCAAGATGTTGCCCGGTACAGAGGGAAGGTCTTATGTGGAAAAACTGAGGAATTTGAGGCTCTTTTCATTAGAGAGAAGAAGATTGAGAGGTGATTTAATAGAGACATACAAGATGATCAGAAGATTAGATGGGATGTACAGTGAAAGCCTTCTTCCTCAGATAGTGATGGCTCGCAAGCATGATGGGACATAGCTTTAAACTAAGGGGTGACAGATATCGGACAGATGTCAAAGGTATGTTCTTTACTCAGAATAGTAAGGGTATGGAATGCCTTGCCTGCAACAGTAGTAGACTCACAAACTATAAGGGCACTTAAATGGTCATTGGATAAACATATAGATGATAATGGAATAGTGTAAGTTAGATGGGCTTCAGATTGGTTTCACAGGTTGGTGCAACATTGAGGGCTAAAGGGCCTGTACTACGCTGTAATATTCTATGTTCTACAGATGGTGATGGATATTGAACATCTAAGTACATGCTGTATCCTTGCTGGTCTCAGTATTTCCTTCAGTTGATATTCAACATGGAGCAGTGGTAGAAGGCTGATTTCCCTGCACCTCTTGTTGGGAGATTACATGGGACAATGTTGGAGGATTCTCAGGACCACACTGTCCCATTGTATGCCACTGTTTCACCAAAGTTGATGGTCTGTTCTCAAGTAGAACAGCCTTTATCCAAGGATGCCAATGGAGAGATCTTGAATATCGGTTATACAACATTTATAAGGACTGTGTTTGTTTGTTTGTTTTTAAAAGTTCAATATTTCATTAATTAATTGAATCTAACTTCTCCAGCTTGTTGTGGTGGGATCTGAACACATGTCCCTCGATCATTGATGCTTGGATTGTTAAAACCAGTAACATAACTACTATGCTTTTGTTTTACGGTTGTTTGTATAATTGGAAAGCATTAATAATTCCATGTTGATGTTAACAATCCAGATACCAGCTATCAATAACATGTAAGGTCTTGAAATTCTTCCTGTTAAAAAAACTGAAATACACCCCAAGATGCCCCTACTACAGGCAGTGGAAATGGCCTATGTGAACATAGACACGTCTGTTCCCTCATAAACCAGCTTGCATTTTTGGTCACTATTGTATAAATCAACAAATTTTCTTCTGGCATCAAAACCTATACAACCCACTTGATCAATCTGATACTCACCCCGCTATAATCCTCCTTGACTCTCTTATGAACATACAAACAAAGAAAGACAAGAATGTCAAGCCTCTGTCTCAGCACCATTATTATAGTGAGTGTTCCTTCTCTTTCCAGCAGGCTGGGAGGAATAGATAGGGTAAAGCTGTTTCCACAGTAGAAGAAACAAGAATGAGAAAGGGGTAAATTCAAAGTGACAAAAAATGCAAGTGTGGTGATAGAAAAAAAACAATTTCACACAGTGAGAAGTTAGAGAATGGAATGTACCATTGGAAATGTGATTGAGGCAGGTTCTATTGAGGCATTCAATAAGGCATTGGATGTGTTTTTTTTTGGTTAGTAATGGTGTGCAGGGATATGGGGAAAAGGGAGGAGATTGACATCAGATAACTGAGCCAGCAAAAGCACAATGGACCAAATGGCCTCCTTATGCACTGTAACAATTCTCTGATTCAGTCTTGTTGCTCAATAGCAAGTTATTCCAATCCTGGAGACGTGTAGTTTACTTGTTATTTAAAAAAGGCAGCTTCTGCAATTGTTTTCAGATCTGTGGAGAAAATACAAAATCATTGGCATCTCTCCTGATGAAGGGCTCTGGCCCGAAACGTCGAATTTCCTGTTCCTTGGATGCTGCCTGACCTGCTGTGCTTTAACCAGCAACACATTTTCAGCATTCCCTCAGAAACTCTGATAGCCATTTATGGTGGTCTTGTTTAAAGGTGGCCAAATAGACAGGCTAAAACACTTTAATTCCTTCTCAATTTGGCCTGACAGCCCTAAGGATGAAGAAATCACTTCAGGAATGGGGGTGCTGCTGGGAAAAGCCCTGCTTTCTGAATACATTGAATAAGTGGCGTCATGAGGATTACCTGGCCCATGCCAATATTGTTGAACTTTTTCACTACTTACCAAAATGACACCAGCTTGTGCTGTTGCAAACTGCATCAATACCCACTCATATATATTTGGTCCCCATATGCCTAGCCGGTCTCCTTTCTCCAGTCCAATGGCGAGCAGTCCTGCAGCCATTTGGTCAACCTGTGAAAGGACAAATGTTACATAATCAGAATACAGAATATGCAAATATACTATAACACATCTAAACAAATGCATGATCCAATAAAATCTCTTCAAGCTGGTTGCTTCAAACTGATTGCAGAGGATGTTGTGCATTAAACTAAAAGCAGAAGGAAGCACCTCCAATAAATGGGCCATCCTGAGTTAAGACCTATGCTGGAATGAGTGTAAGAGGCACATCTGACCTTGACTGATACTGTCTTCAAATATGAGTGCATGTGTACAGAGGTCAATTGTCAAACCACTAATAAAAACAGAAAATGTTGGAAATATTCCACAGCTTTGGCAGCATCTATGGAAAGGTAATTGTTGGGAGAGATATCAAAGAGAAGTCTCAATTCTGCGTTCAGAAACGTAAAGAACTTTATTCAGAGTTCTTTCACCACACATGTGGGAAAGGTCAGAGACTGCTCTGAATCTAGCTTCCACATGAGGCCCAGTTGCCGCCTTAATTATGCCTCATGTGACACTCTGGATCCCTAGCTGAGTACAGTATTTTATATATTTCATGTTACAATAATTACATACAACACTGATGTCATTGTTTCACCTCCGTAATCTATGCATCTAATCTTGTAAAATAATATATCAGTGATGAACACTCATATGGCCAGCCCTAGGTTCCCCATGATCTTATGATAGTTCCCAGACCTCATTATCATCAGGATCTTGCAATATGTCCTATTAATTTACTTTCCAATTTTAACAGTTATACTCTTTCTCAGACATTTGCTAGACTTGCTTATCTCTGAAGACTGTGTTCAAACATTCTGTCATTCACTGTATTTATTACCATCCTTATCGAATTCTGTTACTCATCTTGTACTTCCTACTATTCCAATCACTATTCTATCCTGTTGGCAAGGTGGACTGAATGACAAATGGGAAAGCAGATGACCTCTAAATGGCACTAGCTCGAATTCAAGAAAATAAACAATGGCAGCTTCCCAACCGCAGTAAGTGAGCCTAGATAATAATGGAGATAACTCAAATGAATTACTATGTCTAGCAATCAAGGAGGGGTGGGGGGAGGAGGACAGAGATACGTTGAAAGACCTTAGGAATTCTCAAAAAGATGCTAATTCCTACTACTTGCTATAAAATTTTAATATCAGTTCTAATATGAGACTAGTTATATACAAAGTTAAATGGTTATACCTAATGTTAGAATTCTTTAGCCAATGAGTTGTGAGCAGCTTTTGTTCCATCTGACCTTGAAATGTCAAATAAACACTACCCCTCTATCTAGTAGCAGCATGGTGACTCAGTGGTCAGCATTGCTACCTTACATTGCCAGGGACCTGGGTTCAATTCCCATCTTGGGCAACTTTCTGTGTGGAGTTTGCACATTCTCCCCATGTCTGTGTGGGTTTCCTCCCATAATCCAAAGATGTGCAGGTCAGGTGAATTGGCTATGCTAAATTGCCCATAGTGTGAGGTGCATTGGTCAGGGATAAGTACAGGGTAGGGGGGTGGGTCTGCATGCGTTATTCTTCGGAGGGTCAGTATGGATTTGTTGTGCCAAAAGGTCTGTTTCCATACTGTATGAAATCTAATCTAATTATAAGTCCTATTCACATGCTGTCTGTAAGTTTGTTTTGAACAGGAGATTGCTTCTAAGACGAAATTTACTGTTCCTACTCTAAATATTTCTGTATCATTTTGATAATAAGACTGAATTAATAATACTGAAACTCAATCACATTCCCAGCTCAAGAATCTTGGCTGAATTCCTAAGGTTTTTCAAGGTATCTCTGTCCTCCTCCCCCTACCCCCCTTGATCGTTGGACATAATAATTCATTTGAATTACTCCATTATTATTTAGATTCACTTACTTCAGTTGGAAAGCTGCCATTATTTATTTTCTCGAATTCAAGGTGCCGTTTAGATGTCATCTGCTTTCCCATTTGTCATTCAGTCCATCTTGTCAACAGGATGCTGGCTCCTCTCCACTATCTATTTATTTTAAAGGAATTCAACCAAATTTCTTAAGAAATGCAATCTACACCTAACATAAATGTTTAATATTCAATTACCTATAGAGTCTCAGTTATTGTGGGATCACACTTTTAATTCTTGCTAATTAGAAAGGCTGTCAGTTCACAAACATCTCTTATCAGACTCTTAAAAAATAGCCAGCTCTGTGAATTTGTACAAGACTTCCTGTATTTTAATTTGTAAGATTCTTTGTTTTATCTTTTAATTTTGGGTTTATCTTCCATTCCAAGCTACCATTGTGCTAACTTATGATCTCACTTTAATTATGAACTCAGCAAGCCAATTCTGTTGCTGCAGTTAAAACTCTTTCTCCATATTTATGTGAACTATAAAATGCACAGGCAGCCATCTTGTGCCACCCCTGGCCATGGGCTGCCTCAGTAGTGATGTTTCAGGTTGATGATCTCCTTTCTGACAACAGGTCACAGATCTGAAATATTTTCATCTCATCATTTTTGTTGGAATTTTCAATTTTCTGTGCCTTACCCAGCCGACACTTAGTGTGGCTGTTTTGTGGGTCAGGAATGGCTTGGGTCAAAATCTCATGTGCACACCCACATCAGGGTTGCCAAGAAACTCCTCAGTGGAAATTTGTTTTTCCTGTTGCCCCAATCTTTTTATCAGATCAGGTGGATCTTGGAGGCTTCCAAAGATCTGTTTCAGAGTTCAAAGAATCTCGATCAGAAGCAGAGGAGCTGATAACATTCTGAAAGGTAAATGTTAAATATTTTGACAGCTTCAAATGGCATTATTAAATGCTACCTTTTAAGTTAGGCATGTTTTTATTACAGTACAGTATTCAATCATCAAAAGAGAAGTTGACCATGGTAGACTGATTGATATTATTAGATCTCATGGAATACAAAAGAACTAGCCATTTGGATACAGAACTGGCTTGAAGGTAGAAGACAGAGGGTGGTGGTAGAGGGTTGTTTTTCAGACTGGAGGTCTACGACCAGTGGAGTGCCACAAGGATCGGTGCTGAGTCCACTGCTTTTTGTCATTTATATAAGTGATTTGGATGTTGACATAGGAGATATAGTTAGTAAATTTACAGATGACACCAAAATTGAAGATGTAGCGGACAGTGAAGAACATTACCTCAGAGTACAATGGGCTCTTGATCAAGTGGGCCAATAGGCTGAGTAGTGGCATTTGGAGTTTAATTTACATAAACGTGAGGTGCTGCAGTTTGGAAATGCAAATCAGAGCAGGACTTATTTACTTAATGTTAAAAGCCTGGGAAGTGTTGCTGAACAAAGAGACCTTGGCGTGCAGGTTCATAGTTCCTTGAAAGGGGAGTCGCAGGTAGATAGGATAGTGAAGAAGGCTTTTGGTATTTTTTTTAGATTAGATTACTTACAGTGTGGAAACAGGCCCTTCAGCCCAACAAGTCCACACCGACCCGCCGAAGCGCAACCCACCCATACCCCTACATTTACCCCTGACCTAACACTACGGGCAATTTAGCATGGCCAATTCACCTGACCCGCACATCTTTGGACTGTGGGAGGAAACTGGAGCACCTGGAGAAAACCCACGCAGACACGGGGAGAACGTGCAAACTCCACACAGTCAGTCGCCTGAGTTGGGAATTGAACCTGGGTCTCAGGCGCTGTGAGACAGCAGTGCTAACCACTGTGTCACCGTGCGGTATACTTTCCTTTATTGGTTAGAGCATTGAGTATAGGAGTTTGGAGGTCACATTGTGGCTGTACAGGAGATTGGTTAGGCCACTTTTGGAATATTGTATGCCATTCTCATCTCCCTCCTATAGGAAGGGTGTTGTGAAACTTGAAATGGTTCAGAAAAGATTTAAAAGGATGTTGCCAGAGTTGCCGGATTTGAGCTAAGGAAGAGGCTGAATAGGCTGGGGCTATTTTCCCTTGAGCATCAGAGACGGAGGGGTGACCTTACAGAGGTTAATAAAATCATGAGGGGCATGGATAGGGTAAACAGCCAAGATCATTTCTTTGGGGTGCGAGAGTCCAGAACTAGCGGGCATAGGTTTAGGGTGAGAGGGGAAAGATATAAAAGAGACCTAAGGGGCAACGTTTTCAAGCAAAGGGTTGTATGTGTATGGAATGAGCTGCCACAGGATATGGTGGAGGCTGGTATAATCACAACATTTAAAAGGCATTTAGATGGCTAGATGAATAGGAAAGGTTTTGAGGCATATAGGCCAAGTGCTGGCAAATGAGACTAGATTAGGTTGGGATATCTGGTTGGCATGGGCAAGTTGGACTGAGGATCTGTTTCCATGCTGTACATCTTTATAACTGTATAGCACTACAGATTAAGACCATAATCTCCTTATAAACATCGCTTTATGCATGCATAGACAGTTAGCCACAGACAGTCAAAAATATATATGGAGAGAGATAAAACTGGAAAAGCAATTCAGTAGTTTTTGTTCTCAAGCTCTGTGAGCTGTTTTTTGTTGACCAGAAGGCTTCTTCTCAGCATTCCTTTTCTGAATGTTTCCATTAATTTGTAAGAAGCACAGAGTGGTTGATTCACTTAAAAAGGTTTGCTGACTCATCAATTAAAAGTCACGGCTTGCTGCTGAAGGTAAGGAAAACACTTCTTCCAAGTTTTTTTTACTGCCAAGAATACATTGGTAAAGATCTGATCCTTTTTTCCCCAGTATCTTGTTCCCAGTCCCAAGCTGTTCAGTTATCTGAGAGCCAATCACAAGATTGTTGATAATTCAAAAGGCCTTTGTCATTGACATTATGATTATAGACCAATCAACTTCTTGTCAACCAAAGACCCACGTGAATATAGAACCTCACAGCTCCAGAATTTTTGGAGCTGCACTCATTCAGGAGCAGAGAAAATTCCATTTCACATCTGACTAATACTTTGTAGATGATGGACAAGCCTTGGGAGACAGGAAGTGGTGTTCTCACAGTATGATTCCCAGCCTCTGGCCTGCTTTTTTAGCCACAGTATTTATATGGTTAGTCCAGTTCAGTTTCTGGTCAATGGTAACCCCCAGATTGTTAATAGTGAGGGGTTCAGCAATGATAGTGATATACAATATCAAGAAACATGGTTGTAATTTGTTTTGTCAGAAATGGTCATTCCTTGGCATTTCTGTGACACAAATATTACTTGCAATTTATAAGCACAAATTTGAGTGTTGTCCAAGTCTTGTTGCATTGGACATGGACTGCTTCAGCATCTGAGGAGTTGAGAATAGTGCTGAATTTCTTGCACTCATCAGTAAACATTCCTGCTTCTGATCATGTTATACACGGAGAATCATTTATGAAGAAGCTGAAGATGGTTGGGGCAAGAACTCATGCGGTATTCTGGACTAAAAGGAAAGTGAATCATTAGGAAAGCTGCAGAGTATCGATTCACTTCTGCAAAAGACCTGTATAAATGCTGCAAATTATTACTAAAAATATTTTCAAAGATTGCTCCTTGCACTTGAAGATTTGTCATCAGGACTACGTTTATAGTTGCTACTAACTATTCTGGATGAAAAGACCATATGAGAAGGATTTCATCATTGAATATTGTTGTTTCTGACAGTTTGTATAAAATGCTAGATGAACTTAAAAAAATCTTCTAGGCACTCATGCAGAAGGAGAACATTATTTTAATGTCCTAGTTTTTTTCTGAATGACTTTCCAAAGTTTGTTCTCTGTGATCCTTTCCATACTTCTCAGTTTTAATCAGTTTATTCAGATTGAAACCAGTTGAAAGATCATTGTGACCACCTTGTACAGCTGACAGTATTGGTACATGATTGGACATGTAGCATGTCTTCATTAACATTTATTATTGTCTAAACTAATCTCATCATAGGAAGAGGTGGCGAATCCTGCTGACCTTGGTCATGAAGAATATCAGAGGTATATACTGCTGTACTGCATCAATGACTGGAGAGTCAGAAACTGCAGGATTTTCTTCCTGCATTGCCAAAACTGGGCAAAAGTGGCATATTTTCTGGTTCACCTCAAGGTGCATTTCCTGTGAAGGAACTTCTAAAGAAAATTTCAAACATGACTGGAAGTATTCATCTTGTAGCTGATCAAACTCTTAAAAGAGTCAAGATGCCTCTTGGCAAAAGATTAATCAATTATCAACGCTTGATAATTTTTTTCAAATAACTGAAACATCTTACCAAAAGATTAATCAATCTTTTGGTAAGATGTTTCAGTTATTTGAAAAAATGAGCAAAAACTTCATAAAATATAGTCCAATTTTTATAGGTGAAAAGTCATGTTTCTGGAGAGACTGAGCTAATTTCTCACAACATGGAATATCGTTATCATCTTAGCATGGAGTGTCTTTGACTATTTGGAGAAAACATAGTTCCAAATTCGTTTACCAACTCAGTGAAGGTTGTGATTCAGCTCTAATTCTGTAAGATGTAAGTATCAGGTAGCACAGTAACTGTTCCTCTTGAATTAAGAAAAAAACAGCATCAAAATTCTTGACTTTTAAGATGACTGACAATGAGCAATCATCAATTTCTGCTGTAGGTCGATGATTTCCACTTGACCAAGATTGTGTGCAATTTCCATGTTTTCTTTTCATTCTTGTTCAATCTGCTAGATTCTCAATCATTCAGGGTTTGATCTGATGAGGGTTACTGAAGAAAAAGCGTCAAATGGGGAAGAAGTAATAAAACGCTTGATGTCTATTTCAATCTGTGAAAAATACTATTGGCAAGCCAATTAAATATAAGAAGCATGCACAAAGACAATTCAAATGTGCAGCCAAACTGAGATTCAGGTCGCAAAATCTTTTTGAGGATTCTGGGTTATAGGGAGAACCACATCCAAAAACTTACTTCAGTGAAGTATAATAAGTTTAGGAGAAGGGAGATGGCTGTACAAAAACAGGAGAAGCAGGAAGAGTGTGTATCAACAACCCCAGTTAGCTGTTGTTGATGCAGTGAGGCTAAAAACACATGCATAAATACTTCTTTCACTAAACAAACCAAGTGCCAGTTTTGCAAGAAGGGTCAGTTCCAAGCTATTTTGGAGCAAGAAAATTTACAGAATAAGCCAAAACAAAACCCTCAAAAGATGCAAGATTCATGCCATACAAAATAAGAATGATCTGGAGAAACCTTTTCTTAATAAGGTAAGGGAAGGGTAAAGTCACCATGAAGTCTTTTTATTTTATTGACTCATCTATTTTACATTATGTTTACCTTACCTTACTAAGGAAAGGCATTTCCATAGGACAACTCCATTATTACAGAGGGAAAACTGGCGGTGGTTTAATTTGAGGATCATCATGCCTCAGCTGAGGAGAGAGAGTGCTAACAAAAGTCCTTCATGGCAACACTACAGCCAGTGTGGGAATTTAACCCATGCTGTTGTTTTCAATTAAGGAACCAAGTAGAACTTACTGAAGTGCTGATACCCCAGTAGAGGGAAACGTGACATGTTTTAGATATAGGATTTAGCTTTATAATTTTTGATACAGAACAATGGCAAGAGGTTCTCTTCAGCCACCATGTATAAAACCATATAGGCCAGGAGGTGTAGAACGCAAGGTAAGAGGACAACATGAACCAGAGTCGTTTGACATTAACCAGGAAAGCCTGTAGTGAATTTCACCAGGTTTGCAAACTGGAGGAACTTGAAAGCTGAGAAGACCAACCTAATAGCCTCAGAGTTAAATTTCCATTGCTGTTCAGAGGAATAGGAAAGTAGAACACACCATAATGCATCACTCTATACCCTGAAACAACATCAGTGTGTCTGTCTACATTCAGAAAATGGTCTTCATCTACTACTGATAAAGATGATAAAAAGAGAAAATTGACTATGTTGAAGCAAGGAATTATTTCACCGATGATAAAACAGCAGGCTGGTGCTGGAGAATGGTTCCAGTACACAAAACCAAAAGAATCTTTCAGGATCTGTAAAGATGAACTTCAGTTAGGCGTTAGACAAGGTTCCCCACAGGAGACTGGATAGTAAGGTTAGATCTCATGGAATACATGGAGAACTAGCCATTTGGATACAGAACTGGCTCGACGGTAGAAGACAGCGGGTGGTGGTGGAGGATTGTTTTTCAGACTGGAGGCCTGTGACCAGTGGAGTGGCACAAGGATTGGTGCTGGATCCATTACTTTTCGTCATTTATATAAATGATGTGAGCGTAAGAGATATAGTTAGTATGTTTGCAGAATACACCAAAATTGGGGGTGTAGTGGACAGTGAAGAAATTACCTCAGATTACAAGGGGATCTTGATCAGATGGGCCAATGGACTGAGGAGTTACATTTGGAGTTTAATTTAGTTTATTGTGAGGTGCTGCATTTTGGGAAAGCAAATCTTAGCAGGACAAATACACTTAATGGTAAGGTCCTAAGGAGTGGGGCTGTTTTCCCTGGAGCGTCAGAGGCTGAGGGGTGACCTCATAGAGGTTTATAAAATCATGAGGAGCGTGGATAGGGTAAATAGACAAACTCTTTTTCCCAGGGGGAGGGGGGGGGGGCAAAGTCCAGAACTAGAGGGCATAGGTTTAGGGTGAGAGGGCAAAGATATAAAAGAGACCTAAGGGGCAATTTTTTCATGCAGAAGGGGGGCTATTTATGGAATGACCTGCCAGAGGAAGTGGCGGAGGCTGGTACAATTGCAACATTTAAAAGGCACCTAGATTGGTATATGAATAGGAAGGGTTTGGAGGGATAGGGGCCAGGTTCTGGATTAGATTAGGTTGGGATATTTGGTTGGCATGGATAAGTTGAACCGAAGAATCTGTTTCCTTGCTGTACGTCTCTAACATTCTATCTCACACAAATGAACAACACAGCGTGAATGCAAATTTCACCCAATTGTTGTTTGTGAGTTAAATCTTCGCAACATTGGGGAAAAAAAGAGTTTTATCTTCATAAAGCTAGATGCTAATAGTGTTTTTTTTGTAACTAACCCGCATTTGAAGAACCCTTGTTGTTCACAACCTTCATTCCACCTGTTGGGACAGTTTTGTTTCAATTTTTTACCTTTCAGTATCATATCAAGAGCAGAAATTCTGCAGAAGACATTGTCAAGCTTTCCAGTAGAAGTGGATGGAGCTATATTGTTATAATGATGATGTCTTCATCCATTGATCCACTCAGACAGAGCATGACACGAGCACACGCACTTTGCTGCAATGTGTACAGGAAGCATGCTCTCATCAAGAAACACAAATCCACACAGTCCATTGTCATGTTCTTTGAGCACATTGTGGATGCATTCAGTATCAGAGTTGACCAAAAAACATGAGCAATTAAGGAGATTCCAACCCTTTGGAACATTGCTGAGCTTCAGAGATTCATAGATCTGATAAATCAAGTTGCAAAGTTTCTAACCATAATAGTTGTTGTCAATGAGCCACTACATCAGCTGACAGAACAAGTCAACATATGACAAAGGAGGAAGCACAGCAGAGGTCTTTTGAGAAAATCAAACCTGTTGATATCAGCTGATATTTTAGCTCCCTGTGACCCATAGCTTCCTACTGCTATTACTGCAGATGCATTTTCTGCAGGACAAGGATCCGTACTTTTTCTGAGTATACATGGATGGAAAATGTTGTCCGTTTACTACACAACCAATTCTCTGACAGACGCTAAACAGAGATGGACAGTGATAGAGTTAGAAGTATTAATTGTGATACGGGCTTGAGAGAATTTTACAGATTATGTCCTACGTCGTCATTTCAAGATAAAGGCAGTCTTTATTATCTTCATAAATTCATGTAAGTTGCCAAAAATGCCTCCAGCAGTACAACAATTTACATGGAGGATGATGAGATTTGATGCAGATGCCTTGTCTCCTGTATCCCCATGGTAAGATGTGAATAAGGATACGGGGTTCTCATTGAAGAGGTGGAAATCTACCTTTACACTGTTAACAACTAGAACTTCAAGATGCACAGACATCCGACACAAACCTATTCATGTCAGAGGCCACTGCATCCAAAGATGGCCAGCTGACATGTTACACAATCCCCTTCTTGGGCTATAAAATAAACAGATCAGACACTTTTTTTATTTGGCTTGATTTGTTGTAGTCATATGTAACTAAGTACAGTGAAACATTTTATTTTGTGAGCAGTATAGGCAGATCATAGGAAACCATAGCAAACAAGGACATACAGATCATAGTGTGCTTAGACAGAATGGGGAATACAAGGTTATAGCTGTATAGGAGGTGCACAAAGCAACATCAACATTAGCAAGGTCCCATTATTTGAATTTGGAGAGGTCGATTCATCAGTCTATTAACAGCAGGGAAGAAGCTGTTCTAGAAACATTTGGTGCACGTGTTCAAACTTCTGTATCTTTTGCCTGATGGAGCGGATTGGAATAGAGCATTACAAGGTTGGTAGGGGTCTTTAGTTATGTTGGCAGCCTTTTGGTGGCAACAAGCAGCGTAAATGGATGGGAGGTTGGCTTCCATGGTGGTGTGGGCTGTGTACACAATCTTGGTATGGTCTTGGGCAGAGCGGTTGTCATACCAGGATGTTATGCACTGGATAGAATGCTTTCAATGATGCATCTGTAAATGTTTGAGAGTGTCATTTATGGACATGCTGAATTTCTTAAGCCAACTGAGGAAGAAGAGGCATTGTTGAGCCTTTTTGAGCAAAGCATCCAGGACAGGTTGTCAATTATCATCAGTCTCGGAACTTGACGCTCTTGACCCTCTCCACCTCAGCTCCGCTGATGTAGATGGGGCACGTCCTCCTCCTTTCTTCCCAAAGTCGATGATCAGTTCTTTTGTTTTGTCAGTATGGAGAGAGATTGTTATCACTGCACTATAACACCAAGCATTCTATTTCTTTTTGTATTCTGACTCATCACTGTTTGATATCCAGCCTACCACAGTGGTGTCATCAGTAAACCTGTGGATAGAACAGGATATCCTTTGCTTTTTTTTGAACAGAAGATCCTTTACTGTCACATGCACTCCAGTATGGAAGTACAGGAGTACAGTGAAATGTTTTTACAATGGCTACCTTTAATGGTGCCATCTTAGGTACAAGTACCTAGGTAAAAATATTACATTTAAAAAAAAGCATTGTCACAGAGTTAAAAAAGAATATAGATTAACATGAACCTGTGAAAAAAGTTCAGAACGATAATAAGTAACCATAAGTACTAAGGTTCCAGTCCATGGCTGCAGACCCCAGAGCATCAGGCAACACTGCCTCCATGTGCCAGCCTCGCTGCTGCCGCTCTAGGAATCACCTATTCACTCCGCTGCTGCCTCAGGACTCAGCTCGTTCTGCCATAAGACTCAGCCCATGCTTGCTCTGCTGCTGCACTCGGCCCGTGGTCACTCCGTTCTGCCCCTGGACACAGCCCCCTTTGCTGCGGGACATGGCCCATTCACTCCACTCCTTGATTCCATTCTCCGGTGGGGGTTGGGGGAGTACAAAGTGGAGAAAAAAAACTGAAGGAAAAGGGAAAGGGAGTGGTGAGCAAAAGAGCTCCAACTGGGGCTTCCAACTCTGCCGCCATCTCACAGAGAAGGTGTTACTGCTACAGAGAAGATGCAGAGAAAGATCAACTCTAGTATATGAGGGGCCTGTTCATAAGTCTGATAACAGTGGGGAAGAAACTGTTCTTCTGCCAAACAGACCTGAGATGCTGCTTTCATTGAAAAGTCCAGATAATGGCCTATTCACTGAACTGGATTTCTCTGTCAATTCTCCGGCCCAGCAGATCCAAGAGATCACACAGAGGACCTGAATTCCCACTCTCCTCCAAAGGAGCTGAGATACTGTGCAGGTAGACTTGTAATAGCACCACAGCAGTTATTCCACGTATGGAGTCAGCTTTTCCACGTATGGACTCAGCTTTCCACGTATGGAGTCAGCTATTACGAGGGGGCATAGCTTTAAATTAAGGGGTGGTAGGTATAGGACAGATGTTAGGGGTAGACTCTTTACTCAGCGAGTTGTGAGTTCATGGAATGCCCTGCCAGTAACAGTGGTGGACTCTCCCTCTTTATGGGCATTTAAATGGGCATTGGATAGGCATATGGAGGATATTGGACTAGTGTAGGTTAGGTGGGCTTGGATCGGCGTAACATCGAGGGCCAAAGAGCCTGTCCTGCACTGTATTTTTCTATGTTCTATGTTCTATGAAAGAAACAGGAGTCATAGACCTGCAAGAAACTATAATATCATGGGTAGAATCAGAGACTTGGGTGGAGGTGTTGTATAAGGGGTTAAGTCCAAATGTGATCCCTTAATGAGAGACACTATACATCCCCATTGCATGTTTGTGCAATGTCACATGATGTTGGTCTCTGCTGCAGCTTCGTAACAAGATAAACATACACCTTAGATGGTTCTTAAATAAAGTTAATGTTTTCCATATCTCAGCAGACTAACCCAATATTTTTAGGAGCACAAAGAATATTTTAGTTCAAACATTAATAATGACACAAAATATTTGAAACACAAGGAGGGAATAAAATATGAAGAATCTTTAAGTTGAAGCAGTGTTCTGACCTCCAGTTTGAATTGTCCAAATGTTTTCCTGATTCCATCCTGCAGAAACACCATAGCCTCTTTATCAGGGCTCTTATTGGCTATTTCTTCAAGGCACTGACCAATGCTTTTGGAAACGAGTGGGATATCCACGGCACCATGAACATAACTGGTAGTGAGGGTTGGCTTCGTTGGGATAATTACTGGATAGTGAAGTTTTCTAAAAAAAATGTGACATTTTAGTCATGTTATAGTACATGGAGATGAAACATTTAACAGACTCCACCTATTTCATAGGAGGGTTTAAAAGATCCAGCAGTAGAATTCAAAGAGGAGCTAGGTTATCCTGACCATTATTTGTTCTACATCAACCAACATCATGAACAGATTACCTTATCATTGTTTACAGGACATTAGCATGGAATCTACATTTCTACTTCCATATAAGATACAAGACTCTATCCGCTAGTCTAAATTTTACAGCTGCTATTAAATCCTACTTTCCTCCATTACTACTTATTTATCCTCACTTCAGCACCTAGGTTCCCTTAATTACTCTTCCCAATTGTCATTATTCCTATTTTCCTCTTGTTGTATCATCATCCTTCCCTTGATAATCCATTAGTCTTGCTTTCCCCTCATTGTCCTCCATCATGTTCAGCAACAGCAGTCACTATTTTTCCCAGAACAGTGACCCCAATTCACTTACTCACATTAACCACCAACTGTCTGATTGTTTGAAGAGGGAGAAACTATCATGCTGTTCCAATTCTCTCATTCGACTCAAAATTCTCATCTTGTGCTACCCTTGGTAGCTATGCAAACTTCCTCAGTGAAAGATATGTAATCCTCCCTTGAATCCTAAGCTTTTCCACAGTTTCACTGTACTTGGCCTGCTTTCTGCAGCTTTACAAACAATTACTGCTTTTTAACAAGTCCTGCTCCTCATGATTTAATAAATGATTCCTGTCTATTTTGCAATCTGAATAATGTCTCCCAAACTATCCTTTCTCATTGGACCAGGTCTTCTCAAGCTTTTAATCTTGCTGGCTTTACCAAGTTAATGTTGGTTTGTTCGCTGAGTTGGGGGGTTGCCATATAAACATTTCATCACTGTGCTAGGTAACATCATCAGTGCAACGTCACAAAGCTGTAGTTCTACTCTGCTTGGTAATATATGATCTGGTCTGTTAAGGTGGATGTTATCATTTCTAGTTTTTCTCTGCAGTGGTTTGTATCTGGGTCTATTTCTAGATGCCTTGATGGCATTCCAGGTTGAAAACCAGGCCTCTAGGAATTCCAATGTATGTCTCTGGTCAACTTGTCCTAGGATGGTTATGTTATCCCAGTCCAATTGATGGCCTCCTTGTCTGCATATATTGAGATGAGGGAGATTTGGGTGGTTCGTTGCTAGTTGGTGCTTGTGTATCCGGGTTGCCAGTTTTCTGCTGATCTATTTGATGTAGTGTATACGGCAGTTGTTATGTGGGATTTGTTATGAAGGTGTTGAAGTACCTTTAAGAAAGTTAAACACCAAAAGAACTATTTGACAGCACCAAGTGTTCTGAACAAGATACAAAGGCACCAGGGAAACAATACACCATTCTGCTTTTTCTCTGCTGGCCACAGAAACATCTGTACCTCGGACTACAGAATCCCCTAACACAATTGATCTCTTGGAAGCCAACTTACCCCTCATTGCATTAGAGCCAGTCTCAATACCAGAAACTTGGCTGTACGTGGTACATTCCCCCGAGAATCTATCACCCCCCCACATTTTCCAAAACAGCATAGCTGTTTGAAATGGATATATCCACAAAAGACTCCTGCACTAGCTACCTACCACTCTTACCCTTCCTGGAGTTAACCCATCTATATGACTATACCTAAGACTTTCCCCCCTTCCTATAACTGCCATCCATCACATACTGTTGCTGTTGCAAATTCCTCATTGCTTCTGTCTCTCCAACCAATCCATTCGATCTGATAAGATTTGCATCCAACAGCATTTATGGTAGATATAATCCACAGTAACCCTTAAACTCTCTTTAAACTCCCACATCTGACAAGAAGTACATATCACTGCAAAAGGCCATTTTTGCTCCTTCACAATCTACAGACCCAGAAAATAACATTGTCTTATTCCTCTACAAACACTGCCCCAGGTTAAATTAATAGCTATGGTTTATATTTTAAGTTTAATCAATAGATTTATCTCCAAAAACATATAATCAAGAAAGAACCACTGTACTCACTAATACAGCCTTTCTCTTGGACAGACTTAAAACAACAATTAACTTATCTGTCTCTGTGCTGTGAACTTCGCCCAACAGTTCCTCCAAGATTAGTTGTGAATTTCACTGTTTGTTAATTTTCCCAGATGCACTCCAGTGTCCAGCGATACATGAATTCAAACAGCAATAGCGGTAACTGTGCAGGCTCTCTCTCTCTCTCTCTCTCTCTCTCTCCTGCACTGTCCTCACCATGTGCTTCCTTTGTCTGCTCTTCTCCCTTTTAAAACTGCTGTTGTTTTGACTTTTTTTTCCAAAATTCCAAAAAAATGCAACAGCATATAAAACAGTAATTGCTGCTCCTGGAATTTGAGGAGATCACCTCCAACACCTAAAATACCTCAAAAATAGGGAACAGCTCTTACAGACAGAAATTTTTCCGGTCCTCCACCTTGGATTACCCAGAATCCCAAGTTGGGCTTCTTGCATGGTTTACTGGCAGGTACCTTTATCAGAGACAGCAAAGAAATTTGTACATTGTGACCCCTTCAGAATGAAGTACGCATCTGCCACATTCCAAAGACTCACAAACAGAGTTGTGGCTGGCTTAACAAACTGTGCAGTCTATTTGGATGATGTAGTGATCTTTCAGTCCTGGAAAGATCACATAGTACAGTTGGCAGACCTCTTTGAACGACTAGAAGAAGCAAAACTGGTGATAAACGTAACATCAGTCATGGAAGGTTGAACGCATGGAACACAAAGACGAAGGCTATCGAGAAATTTCCACGACAACCTCGAAGAAAGAAGTGCTTTGATTCTTCGGACTCAGTGGATTCTATTGGAAGTTTGTTCCAAACTTCAGCAGTGTAGTGGCACCGTTAATCGATTTGCTGAAGAACAACACAAAGTTCCAGTGGACAGACAATGCCAACAGGCATTTGACCATTTGAAATCAATATTAACCACCATACCAGTTTTAGCTACACCAAACTTTTCGAAACCTTTTAAAGTCGCCATCGATGCTAGTGACATAGGAGTTGGAGCTGTACTCCTACAGGAAGAGGAGGATGAGATTGAACTGCTAGTTGGTTACTTTTCAAAGAAGATCAACATCCACCAAAGGAAATACTCCATGATTGAAAAAGAACTATTGAGTTTGGTACTGGCCTTATAACATTTTAATGTGTATGTCACAAGCAATGTGTTGGAGACAATTGGGTACATGGATCGCAATTCACTTACATTCTTAGAATGCTTTAAAGACAAGAGTATGAGACTATTTCATTGGAGTCTTATGTTACAGACTTTTAATTTAAAAATCATACATGTTGCAGGTCATAAAAATGTAATCACAGATGCATTATTGTGGATTTAACTGATAAAGTTTAGATGAGATTTGTATTATATAACACCCACACACATATGGGAAGAAGTTAAATTGAATTTATATTAAAGATATCTGCATGTTAGAGTAATGTGTTTAATAAAACAGCCATCTTTTCATTATGATGGTTCATTTTTGTCTGGGGTGGGGGTGGGGGGAGGTATTGTGAAGGTGTTGAAGTGTACTGTACCTTTAGGAATGTTAAACGCTAGCAGATAATACCTGATAGTACCAAGTGCTCTGAACAAGATACAATGTAACCTTTCGGTCCAGCAGCTAGTGTAGCTGGTTGCCAGAAGACAAAAAACAAATTCAAAACTTAGGCCAATCGGTTTAAATCATACCCCAAAAAATACCAGACTCCAATCAATTTTGAATTGAGGATATTGACAATATTAAAAGCCACTGACACAATCCAATGCTTTGGGGGTATAAGACCAGGAAAACCTGAACAGTTGAGAGAGAACTGCCAAGTCACCAACACATGCAGACTGCCCGCAGAATAGCTCTCTTAAAAAGGTATTTTTAATCGATCAGTGACCTGTAAAGCAAAATCCATAAGAAGAAGAAAAGACAACAGAGGAAGATACAAAGAGAAGGTTCAACAGCTGGTTGGTTTTGAAATGTGAATTTTTGGTAAATCTTAAATCGAGGGTTTTATCAAACTCGTATTGTAGAAGGGGAGGTAAAAGATAGGTTGTGAGTGTTTCTTTCATTAATGGTATGTCAATGGAAGTAAACAATGCTGTAACGTCAAAGGATACCATGATTTCATCATCATCGATTTTTATGTTTTTGAGGTTGTTAATTAGTTTCTGTGCTGACTGAATGGCATGGGTTAATCCACTGAAGAGGTGTTTCAATCTCCGCTGTAGTTCCTTGGCCAGCTTCTGTGTCAATGTGCCCGGTAGAGAACCTATGAGTCTTAGAGGGGTGTCTGGTTTATGGGAGTTGTAAAAGCGGGAGGTGTTTGAGCCTTCTGGCTCCATTCCGAGGTAACCTGTCTTGTTATCTGTCCAGTTTGAGTTTTTTTCAGTGTATAAATGATTCTGTTTTCTAACTGTGGCATGGGGTCTGTCTCCACCTGTTGTTATGTGTCAGTATCTGCAAGTAGTGCCTGTGCTTTTTATAAGTTAATTTTTGGCTTTGTGATGTCCCTGGGTTAATATTTATTTTGTGGCCCTTTAGTTCAATCTCTGTAGCTGTGCCTCAACATACCCTGTCACTATGGCAGTAGATTAGACTTACAGTGTGGAAACAGGCCCTTCGGCCCAACAAGTCCACACCGACCCGCCGAAGCGCAACCCACCCATACCCCTACATTTACCCCTTACCTAACACTACGGGCAATTTAGCTTGGCCAATTCACCTGACCCGCACATCTTTGGACTGTGGGAGGAAACCGGAGCACCCGGAGGAAACCCACGCAGACACGGGGAGAACGTGCAAACTCCACACAGTCAGTCGCCTGAGTCGGGAATTGAACCCGGGTCTACAGGCGCTGTGAGGCAGCAGTGCTAACCGCTGTGCCACCGTGCCGCCCACAAAGTACTATTAACTTAAGTAATGGTTTATCTTCTCTCTTTTCCAGCCTGGATGACTGCATCATTTTAAAGACACCCCGGTCTATCAGGATTTGAAATTTTACACAGAGCCTCCGATATCTGTTCATTTACCAGGGAACTCAGCACCACTTCCTTAGACCACTGTCTCATGCTGCAGCCTCTGTTGATAATTTGCCTACTCTAGAGAATTATTAACTCTTCTGTTATAACAAATTTTTCAGCAGGTCTGAAGTTATTTTAATCACTCAATTAAATATTCTTTTTTGGTGAGGATTACCATGATGATTTCTCCAGCTGTGTTCTTAAATCTGCAGCGCTTCTCCTTGTTTGTGTAAATTACCACAAGTTACTTTAATTCAACTACTTATTAAGAAACTTCACAGTATATCAAATACAAAAACAATTAGTTCAGCTTTAGTGCATGCAGCAATTAAAATAAGACCCCTTTGTAGTGATTGTAATGAGGTCAGCCAGAATATGAGTTTCCTGATGAGAGTTGTTAATCTGGTCCAATGAGGGAGCACTTGCTGACATAAAAACGTTGAGTGCTAACGCCTTGCCTGACTCTTTATGAGGCAGTACTCTCATTAAGGACTGTTCATGTGTAAATAAAGGGTGATTTGGTGACAGAATACCAACCTCTATAGGGTTAATGCACTCAAGTAAACAAGTTAAGCCTTACAACCCAACTTAACTATTACCCCAATACATGGTGGATTTTAGCTACGATTTCAGCCAACAGTGTCTGTCTCTGGATATGTCCAGCAATTGATCATTGTGCAGAGTAGTTCTATGGAGTTCTGTTGCCAAAGAATCCTGAAGGTGAATATTTACAGGATTTGTCATCTCGTTAAGCTCATGGTGTGACATTATTTAGGAACTTCTGACGTCGCCAGGTTTGTCACTTGCTTTTTTTTAAAATAAAGAATAACTTCTCTGTTCCTTGTTACATTCAGTGTTAGCTATCTGGTTGAAACACAGCTTGTCCCGTCATTGTCTCCTTAAATTCTTCTATAGGCAATCTTAATGGCCCGTTTGTCACAAATCAGCTAGTTATCAAGCAGATGTTAAAACAGTTTGGCTATATGGCGTCAATGCCATCGTTTCCCAGGGATGGCTTATTGGCATGTTGCTTTTAATTCCTTTATAACAGTTTGTCCCTGTTATTTTATCTCAGGAAACAGTTTATTCTACTAAGAGTTATAGCAGATTCTTTCAATCCATGCAGTTATTGAAGTTCTGAAACTTACAGCCATGCTGTTCACTGAGTCACATGAGCAGATGACTTAGGTTTAAGCATGAATCTGCTTGCCATGTGGAGTATGATCTGGACTGGGATTGACAAAGTCAGAAGCCACACGGCATCAGGTTAAAGTCCAATAGGCTTATGTGAAATCACAAGCTTTCAGAGCGCTGCTCATTTGTTAGGTGATGACTTCACCTGAGAAGGAGCAGCGCTCCGAAAGCTTGTGCTTTCAAATAAACCTGTTGGATCATAACCTGGTGTCATGTGATGTCTGATTATCTGATGTATGAGCAATCAAATCAAAACCATGCTATTGCCTACATGTTTAATGGGCATCCCATTACCCAGTATGAGCTTCTGATCATGATGAAAACTGCTGCCAATATCATCCTCAAGTCTCAAAAACTACAGGAAGTGTTTGTTCTAGTGTAGTAAAGGAAGACCATTTCCTGGTATAACTGGATGAGTATCTTGTACTTAACAAGAACTAGTAAAAAATTAGGTCTGCAGATGCTGGAGATCACAGCTGCAAATGTGTTGCTGGTCAAAGCACAGCAGGCCAGGCAGCATCTCAGGAATAGAGAATTCGACGTTTCGAGCATAAGCCCTTCATCAGGAATAAGAGAGAGAGAGCCAAGCAGGCTAAGATAAAAGGTAGGGAGGAGGGACTAGGGGGAGGGGCGATGGAGGTGGGATAGGTGGAAGGAGGTCAAGGTGAGGGTGATAGGCCGGAGTGGGGTGGGGGCGGAGAGGTCAGGAAGAGGATTGCAGATTAGGAGGGCGGTGCTGAGTTAGAGGAAACCGACTGAGACAAGGTGGGGGGAGGGGAGATGAGGAAACTGGAGAAATCTGAATTCATACCTTGTGGTTGGAGGGTTCCCAGGCGGAAGATGAGGCGCTCCTCCTCCAGCCGTCGTGTAGTTGTGTTCTGCCGGTGGAGGAGTCCAAGGACCTGCATGTCCTCGGTGGAGTGGGAGGGAGAGTTAAAGTGTTGAGCCACGGGGTGATTGGGTTGGGCACCTCCGGGCCGCTCGAACCAACCAACCCAATCACCCCGTGGCTCAACACTTTAACTCTCCCTCCCACTCCACCGAGGACATGCAGGTCCTTGGACTCCTCCACCGGCAGAACACAACTACACGACGGCTGGAGGAGGAGCGCCTCATCTTCCGCCTGGGAACCCTCCAACCACAAGGTATGAATTCAGATTTCTCCAGTTTCCTCATCTCCCCTCCCCCCACCTTGTCTCAGTCGGTTTCCTCTAACTCAGCACCGCCCTCCTAATCTGCAATCCTCTTCCTGACCTCTCCGCCCCCACCCCACTCCGGCCTATCACCCTCACCTTGACCTCCTTCCACCTATTCCACCTCCATCGCCCCTCCCCCTAGTCCCTCCTCCCTACCTTTTATCTTAGCCTGCTTGGCTCTCTCTCTCTTATTCCTGATGAAGGGCTTATGCTCGAAACGTCGAATTCTCTATTCCTGAGATGCTGCCTGGCCTGCTGTGCTTTGACCAGCAACACATTTGCAGCTTAACAAGAACTAGTTAATTGCATGTTAGCAACTAATAACATATTACATTGATGCAATGGATGTTGTTATAGAAATTTTAAGGAGAGTCAGATGTTAGGTCTAACCATTCGAAACTTCAGTCCATACAATATTATCATAGTAAAGGGTGCATTTGTACTCCTCCATATTAACTCTTTCAGGCCCATATACAATCTAATTCTGTAACAAAGTTTAAAAACGAGATTACGTAAACAGAAAATGATAGAAAAACATAAATTTCATCTATTCAATTACTGAGACTCCCAACCAACAGAAACACAGATATTCAATTAACAAACTCAGTGAAAATCCTTATTGAACCCAGTCAAGCCCTGATCTTTGAAGTTTAAGCCATTTTTGACATCATCTCCTTATTCCTTTAATATTTAAGATTCACCTTCTTCTCAATAACCTGTCCACTGAACTTGTCTTCTTGGATTCTCTTATAAAGTGTCCTTTCCTAAGTACTTTCCTTATTCAGTTTCATATTGTGGCCATTATTCCTTTCCTTTGAAAAGTCACACTTGATCCATTGCTTATCTCCAAATACTGTTCATTTCTATTGTGCCTCTCTTTTCCTCGCTCCTCTTATATGGACTTCCAGAAGGCTTTCAATAAAGCACCACCCAAGAAATTGTTAGCAAAGGTGGAAGCTCACTAAATTGAGGGCAAATTACTGACATTGATAGGAAATTGGTGAGTGCCTGGAAACAGTGATTTGGAATATTTGTGATGTTGACCTCAAATTAACAGGACGTGACTAATAGTGTCTCACAGGAATGTATTGAGGATTTCAATTATTTACAATATTCATTAACCATAGTGTCATGGAGTTGTACAGCATGGAAACAGACCCTTCAGTCGAACTTGTCCATGCCGACCAGATACCCTAATTTAGTCTTGTCCCATTTGCCAGCATTTGCCTCATATCCCTCTGAACCTTTCCTATTCATACACCATCCAATGCCTTTTAAATGTTAGAATTGTACCAATGTCCACCACTTCCTCTGGCTACTCATTCCATATATGGAACACCTTTGAATGTAAAAGTTGCCCCTTAGGTCCCTTTTAATTTTTTTCTCCTCTCACCCTAAATCTATGTTGTCTAGTTCTGGACTCTCCCACCCCAAGACCTGGTATATTTATCCAATCCATGCTGCTTATGATTTTATAAATCTCTATAAGATCATCTCTCAGCCTCCAATGCTCCAGGAAAAGCAGACCAAGCCTACACCGCCCCTCTCTATTGACCACTTGGATAATGGCATAAAAATTCAAATAGGAGAAAGTGAGGACTGCAGATGCTGGAGATCAGAGCTGAAAAATGTGTTGCTAGAAAAGATACCTAAATTACACCTCCTCCCACCCTGCTCCCTGTAAAAACACCATCCCATATTCCCAATTCCTTCGCCTCTGCCGCATCTGCTCCCAGGAGGACCAATTCCAATATCGAACAACCCAGATGGCCTCCTTCTTCAAAGACCGCAATTTCCCTTCAGACGTGGTTGACGATGCTCTCCACCGCATCTCCTCCCGCTCCTCCACCCGTGAATCCCATCCCTCCAATCACCACCAGGACAGAACCCCACTGGTCCTCACCTACTACCTCACCAACCTCTAGATACATCGTATCATCCTTCGTCATTTCCGCCACCTCCAATCAGACCCCACCACCAAGGATATATTTCCCTCCACTTCCCTATCAGCATTCCGGAAAGACCACTCCCTCCACAACTCCCTTGTCAGGTCCACACCTCCCACCAACCCAATTTCCACTCACGGCACCTTCCCCTGCAACCGCAAGAAATGCAAAACTTGTGCCCACACCCCCCCCCCCTCACTTCCCTCCAAGGCCCCAAGGGATCCTTCCATATCCTTCACAAATTCACCTGCACCTCCACACACATCATTTACTGCATCCGCTGCACCCAATGTGGCCTCCTCTACATTGGGGAGACAGGCCGCCTACTTGTGGAACGTTTCAGAAAACACCTCTGGGACATCTGCACCAACCAACCCAACCGCCCTGTGGCTAAACATTTTAACTCTCCCTCTCACTCCGCCAAGGACATGCAGGACCTTGGCCTCCTCCATTGCCAGACCATGGCAACATGACGCCTGGAGGAAGAGCGCCTCATCATCTGCCTAGGAACCATCCAACCACAAGGGATGAATGCAGATTTCTCCAGCTTCCTCATTTCCCCTCCCCCCACCTTATTTCAGTCCCAACCTTCAGATTCAGCACCACCTTCTTGACCTGCAATCTTCTTCCCGACCTCTCCGCCCCCACCCACTCTCCGGCCTATCACCCTCATCTTAACCTCCTTCCACCTATCACATTCCCAACACCCCTCCTCCAAGTCCCTCCTCCCTACCTTTTAGCTTAGCCTGCTTGGCACACCCTCCTCGTTCCTAAAGAAGGGCTCGTGCCCGAAACGTCAATTCTCCTGCTCCTTGGATGCTGCCTGACCTGCTGCGCTTTTCCAGCAATAAAATTTTCAGCTACAAATTCAAATATCTAAATGTGCTGAAGGCAAAATTGGGCAGCATTGTAGACAATATTGATGACAGCATAAAATTATGGCAACTATGGATGAGGTGAATTAATAAAATTCTGTTAGATGGATTTTAATATGAGCAAGTGTGAGGTTATCGATGTCAGACAGCAAAAGGATACATCAGGCCATTTAGTTAAACAGGCACAAAGGTAAATACACTGGATGTCCAGTGAGGTTGGGGGAATCAGGTGCAGAGCTCTTTAAAATGCAACAAACTGGTGCAGAAAACAGTCAAGGCAGCAAATGGAACACTGGCCTTCATATCTAAAGGGCTAGAGTATAGGGATGTATACGTTGTGCTGCAGTTATACAAAATCCTAGTAAGACCCCACTTACAGTATGGATAGTAGATCTGAGTACCACACCTTATGAAGGATGTTTTGATCTTGGAGGGAGTGCAACGCAGGTTTACAAGGATGATACCTTGACATCAGGAGTTATGAGGAGAGATTAAATAAATTAGGCTTTTATTCTTGAGAATTTAGAAGAATAAGGAGTGATCTAGTTGAGGTATTCAGGATATTAACAGGGAAAAATAGTGTACATAAAAATAACCTATTTCCACCGGTTGAAGATTCCAGAACCAGTGTTATACTCTATGAATTAGGGTCAGCTCATACAGGAGAGATGTTAGAAAGTATTTCTAAACATAAAAGAGTAATAGAGGTTGGAACTCTTCTTCAAATGGTGATAGATATTAATTCAATTGCTGAATTTATATCTGAGAGCATTTTTTTGTTAAGTAAGGGTACTAAGGAATATGGGCTCAAGGCAGGTATATGGAATTAGGCCATAGATCAGCCATCGTTTTATTGAATGGCAAAGCAAGCTCCAGGGATTGTATGACCTACTCCTGTTCTGATGATCCTTTGTTCCTATGTCCCTATATCTTATCACTGGCCAGCTGGTTTGAATCCCTCAGTTTTCATCCTGATAACAGCATCGACCCTATTTCTCTCATTGGGAATTGAACACCAGCTTGTGAACCCAGACCATTAGCAATCTCAACCAATGGAGCAATCCAGTATACAAGAATTGTATTGTAAGTAATCCAGTATGTTCTCTGAGCACTACAGTCCCTCAGGTGAGGTAAAGCATATTTAGTACTTGCATTCTAAGGTTTCGTATTACCCTTTGACTGAATATTCTAGATGATCTGGAGATAAAAGCTGATCATTGTTTCCATGTGAACATTCATTTGAAAACAATAAATACCACATGCACCAGACAAATCCAGCTTGCTCCCAATCATTGTCCCAAACGTCATTTGTGAAGGCTATTCTCTTGCTTGAAGGGAAGTAGTTCAACTACTGTGAAAAGTGCAGCTCAGTGAATAGCACTGCTTCCTCACAATGCCAGGGGCCAGGGTTGATTTCACCATCGGGCAACTGTTTATGTGGAGTTTGCACATTTTCCCTGTGTCTGCATGGGTTTCTCCAGGTGCTCCTGTATCCTCCCACAGTCCAAAGATGTGCAGGTTAGGTGGATTGGCCATACTAAGTTGCCTACAGTGTCCAGGCATATGCAAACTAGGTGAATTAGCCATGGGAAATACAGGATTACAGGGACAGATCTAAAAGTTGAAGTTCTAAATTGGAGGAAGGCCAATTTTGATGGTATTAGGCAAGAACTTTCAAAAGCTGATTGGGCACAGATGTTTGCAGGTAAAGGGGCGCTGGAAAATGGGAAGCCTTCAGACGTGAGATAACAAGAGTCCAAAGACAGTATACTCCTGTTAGGGAGAAAGGAAAGGCTGATAGATATAGGGAATGCTGGATGACTACAGAAATTGAGGGTTTGGTGAAGAAAAAGAAAGAAGTATATGTTCAGGTATAGACAGGATAGATCAAGTGAATCCTTAGACTGTAAAGGCAGTAGGAATATACTTAAGAGAGAAATCAGGAGGGCAAAAAGGGGACATGAGATAGCTTGGGCAAATAGAGTTAAGGAGAATCCAAAGGGTTTTTACAAATACATTAAGGACAAAAGGGTAATGAGGGAGAGAATAGGACCCCTCAAAGATTAACAAGACGGCCTTTGTGTGGAGCTGCAGGAGTTGGGGCAGATACAAAAGAAGTATTTTGCAGTATTTACTGTGGAAAAGGACACGGAAGATATAGAATGCAGGGAAATAGATGGTGACATCTTGAAAGATATCCATATTACCGAGAAGGAAGTGCTGGATGTCTGGAAATGCATAAAAGTGGATAAATCCCCAGGACCTGATCAGGTGTACCCTAGAACTCTGTGGGAAGCTAGGGAAGTGATTATGGGCCTCTTACTGAGATATTTGTATCATCAATAGTCACAGGTGAGGTGCTGAAAGACTGGAAGTGGGCTAATATGTTGCCACTGTTTAAGGAAGGTAATAAGGACAAGCCAGGGAACTATAGACTGGCGAGCCTGACGCAATGCTGGGCAAGTTGTTGGAGGGAATCCGGAGGGACAGCATGTACATGTATTTGGAAAGGCAGGCACTGATTAGGAATAGTCAACATGGCTTTGCGCAAGGGAAATCATGTCTCACAAACTTGATTGAGTTTTTTGAAGAAGTAACAAAGAGGATTGATGAGGGAATTATGGTAGATGTGATCTATATGGACTTCAGTAAGACATTTGACAACGTTCCCCAGGGAGATTGGTGAGCAAAGTTAGATCTCATGGAATACAAGAAGAACTAGCCATTTGGATACAGGACTGGCTCAAAGGTAGAAGATAGAGGGTGGTGTTGGAGGGTTGTTTTTTAGACTGAAGGACTGTGACCAGTGGAACGCCACAAGGATCGGTGCTGGGTCCACTACTTTTCATCATTTACATAAATGATTTGGATGGGAGCATAAGAGGTATAGTTAGTAAGTTTGCTGATGACACCAAAATTGGAGGTGTAATGGACAGCGAAGAACATTACCTCTGATTACAACAGGATCTGGACCAGATGGGCCAATGGGCTGAGTAGTGGCAGATGGAGTTTAATTCAGATAAATGTAAGGTGCTGCATTTTGGGAAAGCAAATCTTTGCAGGACTTATACACTTAATGATAAGGTCCTAGGAAGTGTTGCTGAACAAAGAGACCTTGGAGTGCAGGTTCATAGCTCCTAGAAAGTGGAGTCGCAGGTAGATAGGATAATGAAGAAGGCGTTTGGTATGCTTTCCTTTATTGGTCAGAGTATTGAGTACAGGAGTTGGGAGGTCATGTTGCGGCTGTACAGGACATTGGTTAGGCCACTGTTGAATACTGCGTGCAATTCTGATCTCCTTCCTATCGGAAAGATGTTGTGAAACCTGAACGGGTTCAGAAAAGATTTACAAGGATGTTGCCAGGGTTGGAGGATTTGAGCTATAGATAGAGGTTCAATAGGTTAGGGCTGTTTTCCCTGGAGCATTGGAGGCTGAGGGTGACCTTCTAAAATCATGAGGAGCATGGATAGGATAAATAGACAAAGTCTTTTCTCTGGGGTCAGAGAGTCCAGAACTCAAGGGCACAGGTTTAGGGTGAGAGGGGAAAGATATAAAAGAGACCCAAGCGGCAACATTTTCATGCAGAGAGTGGTACGTGTATGGAACAAGGTGCCAGAGGAAGTGGTGGAGGCTAGTACAATTGCAACATTTAAAAGGCATTTGGATGGGTATATGAATAGGAAGGGTTTGGAGGGATATGTGCCAGTTGCTGGCAGATGGGACTAGATTGGGTTGGGATATCTGGTCGGCATGGATGAGTTGGACCAAAGGGTCTGTTTCCATGCTGTACATCTCTATGTCTCTGTGACTCTATGACAAGGAGTGGGTCTGGAATGCTCTTCAGAGGGTCATTGTGGACTCAATGGGCCAAATGGCCTAAGATCATAAGACCATAAGACATAGGAGTGGAAGTAAGGCCATTCGGCCCATCGAGTCCACTCCGCCATTCAATCATGGCTGATGGGCATTTCAACTCCACTGACCAGCGTTCTCCCCGTAGCCCTTAATTCCTCGAGACAACAAGAATCTATCAATCTCGGCCTTGAAGACATTTAGCGTCCCGGCCTCCACTGCACTCTGTGGCAATGAATTCCACGGGCCCACCACCCTCTGGCTGAAGAAATGTCTCCGCATTTCTGTTCTGAATTGACCCCCTCTAATTCTAAGGCTGTGTCCACGGGTCCTAGTCTCCTCGCCTAATGGAAACAATTTCCTAGCGTCCACCCTTTCCAAGCCATGTATTATCTTGTACATCTCTATTAAGTCTCCCCTTAATCTTCTAAACTCCAATGAATATAATCCCAGGATCCTCAGCCGTTCCTCATATGTTAGACCTGCCATTCCAGGGATCATCCGTGTGAATCTCCGCTGGACACGTTCCAGTGCCAGTATGTCCTTCCTGAGGTGTGGGGACCAAAACTGGACACAGTACTCTAAATGGGGCCTAACCAGAGCTTTATAAAGTCTCAGTAGCACATCTCTGCTTTTATATTCCAACCCTCTTGAGATAAGAGACAACATTGCATTCGCTTTCTTAATCACGGACTCAACCTGCATGTTTACCTTTAGAGAATCCTCGACTAGCACTCCCAGATCCCTTTGTACTTTGGCTTTACTAATTTTCTCACTGTTTAGAAAGTGGTCTATGCTTTTATTCTTTTTGCCAAAGTGCAAGACCTCGCACTTGCTCACGTTAAATTCCATCAGCCATTTCCTGGACCACTCTCCCAACCTGTCTAGATCCTTCTATAGCCTCCCCACTTCCTCAGTACTACCTGCCTGTCCACCTAACTTCGTATCATCGGCAAACTTCGCTAAAATGCCCCCAGTCTCCTCATCCAAATCATTTATATATAATGCGAAAAGCTGGGCCCCTACACTGAACCCTGCAGGACACCGGTCGTCACCGGCTGCCATTCTGAAAAAGAACCTTTTATCCCAACTCTCTGCCTTCTGTTAGACAGCCAATCCTCAATCCATCCCAGCAGCTCACCTCGAACACCATGGGCCCTCACCTTGCTCAGCAGCCTCCCATGTGGCACCTTATCAAAGGCCTTTTGGAAGTCTAGATTGACCACATCCACTGGGTTTCCCTGGTCTAACCTACTTGTCACCTCTTCAAAGAATTCCAACAGGTTTGTCAGGCATGACCTCCCCTTACTAAATCCATGTTGACTTGTTCTAATCAGACTCTGCTCTTCCAGGAATTTAGAAACCTCATCCTTAATGATGGATTCTAGAATTTTACCAACAACCGAGGTTAAGCTAATTGGCCTGCTTCGACACTGTAGGGATTCTATTGTAAAAGTCACGTATATTTGAAGTAATTTCAGCACAGAAAATCCCAAGATGGTACCATCAAATCAAACTCTTCTGGTGAAGCGTTGGGACTAAATATTTCCTAATTTGTAAATCTGGTAATAAACATATAATACTCCAGAAACTGGAAATCTAAAATAAAATTATAAAATACTGAAAATACTTTACAAGCTCGATAACATCAATGGAGAGAGAAACAGATTTGATCTGTCAGGTTGAGGACATTTCTTCAGAACAGACCACGTAACGACCCTAAACTGCAGTCAACTATAATAAAAGTAATGGGATATCCTGTGAAATGGCAAATATTTCACACAGTTACACTGATTAGCAATGGTGTTGAGTGAACCTCAGCTAAATTTTAACATATGGTAACTGAAACTGATGAAAGCAGTAAATGTTTAAAGGAACACAGGATCAAGAACGCACCGAGACATTGATTTACTGCAAAGCTGGCTGACGAACACTGGATCAGGACTAGTTACACCAGTAATCTAATTATGCCATGAAATGCTACTATTATTTATGAACAAAAAGAATAGCAAATTGTAAGTTTATTTGAACCCCAAAATTCTCATTTCATTCAAACTGCTAGAAAACGAAGAAGCAATTTGTTAATTCACAGTGCCCCAGAAAATCAGTTACAATCTCTGGGTTTTGAAATCTGAAGCTGGACGAGGCGAGTTCATGTACGTCAAACCCACACAATTTGACACCATACCAGAAGGTGAAAAATGTGAATGAATAAACCAAAGCCCTCAGTGTCAATACAGAATCAAAGTCTGAAGGTGACAATCAGCTAAATTCCATGCTTTTTAACCAATATTTTGCAGATCACAGTCCAAACTTTAGTTTATTTTCAAAATTCAAATACTTTGCCCACAACATATGAAAGCAAAGTTGCATCACACGTTCAGTGGGACTTTAGCCTGTAACCTCAACTGCACACAACATATCTGATCAAGAGTCATATCATTCATAACTGAAGGTAAGCTTTAAGAGTAAAGTTGGACCACTCAAAACCTCAGATAATTCAGGGGCAATCTAGTGGAAACAGTAAATATCACTGAGAAGAAACCACTTGTAGAAATAAATTTAAAAATCAACCAAGGCACTAAATCACACAAAGAAAGTCTCTCAAAAGGGGACTGGTTGCCCAGAAGGTCACCTCCCCATTGGAAACTTGCCTTATGGCTATAATGTGCTACAAACAGGCTAAATTGACTAATTGCAAGAGCTGCACTGCTGACTGGGATGAAGTCTCATCATTGAACGCACCGAGACATCATAAAAGCACAAGCCTAACAGTGAGCACAGCAGCACTGCACACAGGTCCACCTGGAGACATAATAGATCCTGGAGCAAGGGAAGTGCAGAATATTGGGTCTGGGAGGGACTGGAGAGTTTAGGGAGAGTTCGAGTGGAGTGAAAGGTGGGTTTCTGAGAGAACACAGGCGGGAAGGCAGGGTGTACTACCTTTGGGAGGGCATCCCTCACATGCAAAAGCTTCTGAAGATATTGTCCCCTCAGAGGCATCCCCTGTGCAAAAATGAGCCCTGAGAAGACATTGTCCCTCTTTATTCCTGCAATTTTATAAATTGCCATTTTTTAAAAAAAAATGTCATTAGCACTGAGTTTTTAAATAATCTCAATTCAACATTCATTACAGAGTTACACATAGTGATGAACAGACCGCTGATTTCAATGCTGGATCACCCCCAGTATTATGGGGGTGAACTCAGTGGTGGGTTGGGCATCTTACCTGCTGAAAACACACCCCTGGGTGCTTTAAACATTCAGCCTCTGATCTGTAGCTCTAGCAATCAGTAACTTTGGCAGCAAATTTCACAGCCTCTCAAGAATGTGGCTGACAAACATTTCTCCTTTTCTCAATTGTAAATCTCCCATATTTCATCTTTAATCAATGTTCATTCAATCACTGGAAATACTCTATTGTAATCTTTTCTGTTCCCTAATTTTTAAGTACCTTTATCAAAGTAACTAGCTTGATCCTCTAACAGACACAAAGTACCATACTGGGTCTGGGAAGGACTGGAAAGTTTAGGGAGAGTTTGTTTTGGAATCTTTCGTTATATTTATGTTACGTCATTGCAGATTGTGTTTCTCTGTGCCCTTTCTATTGCCTCATCATCCTTCCCCTTTGGTGCAATCCATGACCGCATGGAATACTTTCCACAGCAGTTCCACCTTAGTTTTAAAAGCTATGCTGACAAGCCAAGGTTTATTAAATTGTTAAATTTCTTCTTCTGCAGAATTCCATAACATTTTCTAGTGAGTAGATACTTCTGAATTAAAAGTGGTCTAACAAGAGAGTAGTGAAAGTTGACCATCATGATGTGGGCACTGGAGTCACTCAAGGTCAGACCAGGCAGAAGTGCAACATTTCACAGCCACAGCACTTGAGAGAGTGACTCAGCCTCACTCTTGTATCCAGCAATACTAAAGGACAGACTGCTGCTCTCCACATGTTTACTGAACAATGAAAGGAAGGAAAATGTCTTGAGAAAGTTTTCCTAATTGTGATGCAAAGACAGGATGTTGCACATGATGGAAGTTAAATCCAAGCATGAAACAATTACTGAAAAAAAAGCACCAATATGATTAATTATTGCAAATTGCAATCATAGAAATCTTACAGCGCAAAAGAAGGTAATTTGGCCCATCATGCCTGCACTGGCTCTTCAAATGAGCATCATTACCTCGTGACAAGCTCCTGCTTTTCCCCATACCCTTAAGTATTATTTTTTAATCCAAATAATTGTCCAATGCCCTCTTTAATGCCCCAATTAAACATGTCTCCATTATAATCAGGGTGGAGATTCAGTTTGGAGGAATGAGGGAGGTAGAATTTGAGGTTCTGGTGGGTATGCAATCACATAAGCCAGGACAGAGGCCCTTACACACTCTCCCTTTTAATCAAGGGAAAATTTTTAGTTGAGCAGTTGCACGCTTTATGTGTGACTGTTCGGGAAACTTTGCCAGGGATTCTGAGACCCCTGGGAAGCTGGGAATTAGGGGAATTCTCTTGACCCCTTGCTGTTAGATGGACTTGGAAGGAAAGGAGGAACACACTCGATGTACCTCATAGTGCAGGGGAATTAGCTAAAATGAACTAAAATTGCCACCGTCCTTAAGCTAACAGTGAGGCTTGTTGTCAGTAAGACTGATAGTGTCAGGCCTCTCCGATATGCGTGTGTAGTGCCAAATGGGATGGTATAGGATGACCCCTACTGAAGAGTGAAATAGGGAGCCACCCCCGAATTCTGATGAGAACTGGAGCTTCCTGTACCACATTTAAGACATCCAAAAGGAATCAGTTTATCATAGCACACCAAACAATTTTGAGTGGTTTTACCAGCGACTCACAGAAAACAAAGGAAATTGACCCCAAGAATTTAGGTTGGGAGAATGGTTTGCTATTACTTAATTTAATTTTATGGTAATTTTATTAGTAAATTTAGATGCAGGAGCAGAACACATTTTTAGCCATGACTTAGTGAAGAAGTGTAACCTTTCATCTGATCCAGTAAATTGTGGTATTGGTAAATGGAAGAGTTGGCAGATATGCCAGTGTAAAAAGTGAGGTCTGCAGATGCTGGAGATCAGAGCTGAAAATGTATTGCTGGTTAAAACGCAGCAGGTCAGGCAGCATCCAAGGAACAGGGAATTCGACGTTCCTGATGAAGGGCTTTTGCCCGAAACGTCGAATTCCCTGTTCCTTGGATGCTGCCTGACCTGCTGCATTTTAACCAGCAACACATTTTCAGATATGCCAATGGGCCTAATACTGAGACAACCTTTTGGAAAAATTTGGGATAACCCCAGGGACATGTCAAATGATCCAGAGGTGCAGAATATTATCAGCAATCATAGGGCCACCTTCACAATCCAAAGACACAACTGTGGTTGAAAGATGGGGGAAGTGGTCAGAGGAACTTGATTCAAAGCCACAGAAACAGCTTGGGTTTCCTAAGCAGCAGAAGAAGAGGTTGTGAAGGTGATAGCCAGTTTGTTACAGCAGGGATGTTGCATCCTGTTGCTTCCACAATTTGGCCAGTAAGGAAACCAGATGAATCTTGGCAACAATTAACTACCGAGAGCTGAACAGACTTACCTCAAGTAATAACACCCACGAAGGCAGCTAACCCTGAGACTTTGATTAAGCAAGCCCCTCAGACTCATTATTTCTCCATTTTGGATAACAGCAACAGATTGCAGTCTACCCTATTGAAGCGAGAATATCAATAAGTTTGTCTCTACAACCAGCAACATACTTGGACCTGTCTGCCCCAGGGATTTCACAATTCTCCCTCCATTTTCTACCAAAAGTTAGCCCAAGTGTTTTTTTACAACTTGTGTGTTTGATCCAGTATGTGGATATTCACCTTTTGCCAATGTACTCTAGGGAGGAGCCTCTTAGCAAGCTGCTCGCCCTTCTTGCTTGTTTGGGACTCAAAGTCAATCCCAAGAATGCCCAGATCCTGAAAACTTAACTATGGTAATCCATGTTAAATGTGACATTGAGAAGAAACAAAAAGACGGAGTATTACAATTGCCCCTCCCTTGTGATATCAAATCACTGGGACCCTTTTAGAGCTGATAGATACTTTCAAAACTTTTCCACCAAAGCTGCTCCACCGACTGACCTTTTGGAAAAGGATGCCGCATGGCTGTGAACTGAGCAGTATACTCAGGCCATCTTGGAGCTGAAGCAAGCTCTGTCTCAGGCTCTGGTATTACAGGAATCAGACCCAACACTCCCCTTTGCTTTAAAAGGTGGCTGGGACAGAATCAACTATCTTTGCAATCCTCTTACAGAAACGCCACAAGCAGCTTGGGTGTGTCACTTGTGCATCCCTTTTCCTAACATTTGGTAGACAGGAATCCTCAATCCATGAGTGACATCTGCTGGTTGGTTTTAGGGCAGTGCAAAACCTCACATACATAAGCAGCCTGAGTCCCCTAATGATCCTCTCAGTGCACACCCCCATCTAGCTATTGCTGGATGGGTGGATTAAGAATAACACCGTTCACCAAAACCAGAAAAGCACAATGGATTCTTATGTTGCAGGTCTGTAATATTGCTGTCAAGTGTCAAGGCACCCATCTTTCTCACCAATATTCTCAGCTATAATAACGAACCACACAAGCTTCAGTTTTGGACAGCAAATGATCCTAAAGGACCATTTGTGCCAAAACAAAAGGGAGGGAAGCATGGCAAGGATCCGACCATTAAAACTTCTGTTGATCGGTTCTCTACAGTAGAAGGTGGAATTCAAAAAACAGGGAGTGCAATTAAGACAAAGGACCTAAAAATTATCAAATTAGTATCAGATTGTGAAACTGTACGTAATAACAGGAAGTACTTTGATTTATTACAGAAGCATCATGAGACTGCATGGAATGGTCATAATATTGCTACTCCTGAATGTGAGAGCAGAATTCAAGACAACAGTGAAGAAAAGTCTTTTCTCATCGAACAAGGCAGAATGAAACCCATTGCAAAGAACTTTGAGTGAAATAATAGGGGGGCAAGTGGCTTTGAATTGCATTATGGGTATGCTCCAGTTGGGACATGGAAGCACCAGCGAAAATAACTGAAATTAAGGCATGGTTGGGGAGGCGGGAGGGAGAGGGAGGGGGGTGGTTGGGAAAACTCAGGGCTGTCATTACATTTCCAGGTTACAATACCTTTTGTTTTAAATTCATGAATTGGACAAAGGAGTCTGATTTTGTTTGTAGAGTAGTATGCTTATGTGGGATACATGACAAGTTTATGAATATTCCATGCCATAAATATTCCTCATTCAATTACACAGTGAGGCAGTTGTAGATTACACAAATGACCTCTCTCTCTCTCTCTCTCTCTCTCTCTCTCTGCGTGGGGAAACAGTGCTGAGAAATGGATATGAGAAGTAAAGCTGATAGAAAAGTCTCCCAAGACTGTGTCAGGGCCAGATACAGGATCACATTATGAGATTTGTGCAAAACTTAATATAATAATGTACACCAATAAAGCTAATGGTACTTAATTTGACATCTATCCAATGCCCTCTCCCACAACAGAACTGTATGGGAAGTCATTCAGATATTATGAAAGCAGGAAGTAAGAGCAGATGAGAAAGGGAACAATTAGGGTGGCTTATACAGCAAAGAGAGATTTTATTACAGGCTGTAGCTAGTAATGGAGCCATGGCGGAATGGCTCTGAATAAATCTGAGTAAACAGAAAAGACAGTAATGTGCCCAAATCCAATATACCCTGAGCCAAGAGTAAAAGTGGGCTTACAACAACATTAACTGGTGCAAATTGCGTGCTGGAACTAGAAGGTGATTCAGATTTAGTGAGCACAGCGTCGATGAGACATAGCACCCATTGTCTCACAACTGGAGTAACTTTGTACCATTGTGGCAGACTAGAATGCTCAATCAATCAGGAATAATTCTTTTTGCTTCTCACTGGAGATCATGACTGTAAAAGGTAATGTGGAGTTGAGCAGATTAAAGAAACATTGAGAGACAATAAAGTAAACTAAGTGACAAAGTTATTACCAGAACAATCTGTGAAATTACAGAATAAATCAAACAGAATAGATAAGATCCAAGTGAAATCTCAAGATGGCAATACAAATTGACAAAGATATTGACGAAACCAAAATATCCATATGGTGGATGATATTTGGGATTGGAGATCAACACACACATATACCCCTGGGTTAGAATGACTCCACACATTGTCAGATACATCAGAAATATAATAACAATGTATTTAACATAAGTGGTTATATGGGTAAGACAGACTACTATGATGATGTATAGAGTTGAGCATAACATGTTATAAAGTGTAATGATTGATACTATGTGTGTAAATGTTTTAAGCCTTGACTCATAAATGGAATGGGTAGGACAGGCAGTGGTGATCCCATTTGTTGATACTGATGTGATCAAAGGGCAGAATGTATGGCTGCATCTTAATTCCTAAACTGTATCAGAATGGTTAACAGCTAGGTCTCTGCAAAGATGATGGGGGAAAAATTGGCCAACTTCGCAGGAGCAATAGCTTACCATACAAGGCAGAACCAGGCACTGTTGGTTAAGCAGGAATCTAATGATAAGGGCTGCTAAAAGTCTGCTTGGCCTTCATGGTTACCAAGGCTACTAATTAAAGACAGAAAGGAGGACAATGAAAAAAGATGCATCTTGTCTATATGACCCATGGATGGATGATCTTAGAGTCACAATGGCCCTGGGCAGGACTTTAACTTTCAAGAGAAGACATGTAAAAATAAGTATTTTGAAGACCTTGGCAGCAAAATCTAGGAGTAACCATCATAGAAACAGGATCTTAAGCTCAGAGTTCAGAGAAGGGGAGACCCAACTGAGTGACTAAAGCTTGGTCAGCTATCCCCCACCAGTGCAGGTAATACCTCTGTCTCAGTAGTGATTCTGGAGCAGATTTGTTTATTACCTAATACAATTTTATGCTGTGGTGTTAAAATGACTGAGTGATATATAAATAAAGTAGATTACAGTAACAATGTAGACTTTATAATTGTGTTCACTTGCATGATCCAGACAGGGCAACAGACACTCTACCAGTGAAAAGGAACCAGGTAGAGCCTTAGACCCAGTCAAGGAAAGAGAATGGTGGCAGCAAAATAAACCAACCACAAGCTGGTAATTGTTGACATGATAAAACGTGCAAGATGGTGACCTGCAGTGCAGATTAGAATTAGAATTTGAATTTAGTTACAGGTAAAACTGGTGTGAATTCCAGTCAATCAAGAGCAAAGAATTCCCAGGAATTATGATCAGTACCTACAAAACAATTTTCTGATTCAGTATGCGGATGTACCTACTCGAGAAGATGCAAAACTTGACCTATTCTTGGGAAATAAGACAGGGCAGGGGACTGAGGTGTCAGTGGGGGGGCACTTAGTGATGGAAAAGGATAGCACAGATCTAAAAGTTGAAGTTCTAAATTGGAGGAAGGTAAATTTTGATGGTATTAGGCAAGAACTTTCAAAAACTGATTGGGCGCAGATGTTTGCAGGTAAAGGGATGGCTGGAAAATGGGAAACCTTCAGAAATGAGATGACAATAGTCCAGAGAAAGTAAACTCCCATTAGGGTGAAAGGAAAAGGTGGTAGGTATAGGGGATGCTGGATGACTAAAGAAATTGAGTGTTTGGTTAAGAAAAAGAAGGAAGCATATGTCAGCCATTCCTGAAGAAGGGCTTATGCCTGAAACGTCGATTCTCCTGCTCCTCTGATGGTGCCTGGCCTGCTGTGTTTTTCCAGCATCACATTTTTCAACTCTGGTCTCCAGCATCTGCAGTCCTCACTTTCTCCTATATGTCAGGTATAGACAGGATAGGTCAAGTGAATCCTTTGAAGAATATAATGGCAGTAGGAGTATACTTAAGAGAGAAATCAGGAGGGCAAAGAGGACATGAGATAGCTTTGGAAAATAGAGTTAAGGACAATCCAAAGAGTTTTTACAAATACTTATGGACAAAAGGGTAACTAGGGAGAAAATAGGGCCCTTCAAAGATCAGCAAGGTGGCCCTTGTGTGGAGCCGCAGAAGATGGGACAGATACTAAACGAGTATTTTGCATCAGTATTTACTGTGGAAAAGGACATACGAGATATAGAATGTCAGGAAATAGAATGGTGACATCTTGAAAAATGTCCATATGACAGAGAAGGAAGTGCTGGATGTCTGGAAATGCATAAAAGTGAATAAATCCCCAGGACCGGATCAGGTGTACCCTAGAACTCTGTGGGAAACTAGGGAAGTGATTGCTGGGCCTCTAACTGAGATATTTGTATCATCGTTAGTCACAGGTGAGATGCGGGAAGGCTAGAGGTTGGCTAATGTGGTGCCATTGTTTAAGGAAGGTAAGGACAAGTCAAAGAGCTATTGACCAGTGAGCAAGACGGTGGTGAGCAGGTTGGAGGGAAACCTGAAGGACAGGATGTACATGTATTTGGAAAGGCAAGGACTGATTAGGGATGGTCAACATTACTTTATGCATGGGAAATCATGTCTCACAAACTTGATTGAGTTTTTTAAAGAAGTAACAAAGAGGATTAATGAGGGCAGAGTGGTTGATGTGATCTATATGGACTTCAGTAAGGCATTTGACAAGGTTCCCCACGGGAGACTGGTGAACAAGGTTAGATCGCATGGAATACAGGGAGAATTCGCCATTTGGATACAGAACTGGCTCAAAGGTAGAAGACAGAGGGTTGATTTTCAGACTGGAGGCCAGTGG
This sequence comes from Hemiscyllium ocellatum, assembly GCF_020745735.1. NCBI lineage: Eukaryota > Metazoa > Chordata > Chondrichthyes > Orectolobiformes > Hemiscylliidae > Hemiscyllium > Hemiscyllium ocellatum. The sequence goes on from NC_083425.1 coordinate 35,354,868, forward strand.
AATGCCACAGGGATTGGTGCTGGGTCCACTACATTTCGTCATTTATATAAATGATTTGGATGGGAGCATAAGAGGTATAGTTAGTAAGTTTGCTGATGAAAACAAAATTGGAGGTGTAATGGACAGCGAAGGTTACCTCAGATTACAATGGGATCTTGATCTCATGGGCCAATGGGCTGAGAAGTGGCAGATGGAGTTTAATTCAAATTAATGTGAGGTACTGCATTTTGGGAAAGCAAATCTTCACAGCACTTATACACTTAATGGTAAGGTCCTAGGGAGTGTTGCTGAACAAAGAGACCTTGGAGTGCAGGTTCATAGCTCCTTGAAAGTGGAGTCGCAGGTAGATAGGATAGTGAAGAAGGTGTTTGATATGCTTTCCTTTATTGGTCAGAGTATTGAGTACAGGAGTTGTGAGGTCATGTTGTGGCTGTCAGGGCATTAGTTAGGCCACTGTTGGAATATTGCGTGCAATTCTGGTCTCCTTCTTATCAGAAAGATGTTGTGAAACTTGAGAGGCTTCAGAAAAGATTTACAAGGATGTTGTCAGGATTGGAGGATTTGAGCCATTAAGTAGGTTGTTGTGAGTCTCTCCAGAATCCTTACAATCCATGTTGGGTCAGTACATGCACAGTGATGTTAGAGAGGAAGTTGCAGGGTTTAGACTCAGGTGTTTAAGAAATATCAATGAAATCATTTCCAAATTAAGGAAGAGAGTGATTTGAAGGGGAACATACAGGAATTGGTGATCTCATGAGTCTTCTGTCCTTTTTCATGTCAGCAGATATACATTGTGACTTTATAAGGTACTATCAGAGGAAGTTTAGCAGGTTGCTATAGAGTACCATATACAAGTGGACATTATTACCATTATGCAACGGTTATGGAGGGAGTAAATACATAAAGTAATGGACAAGGTGCCAATAATCAGCTGCTTTGTCCTGGACAACGTTAAGCTTCTTGAACGTTATCAGAGTACACTTATCAAGGCAAGTGGAAAATATTCTATCACAATTCTGACTTGTGCCTCATAACGATGCGAAGACTTTCAGGACTCAGTTACTTGCTACAGAATTCCAATGAGCTATCCTTTCAGACACAGTATTGATACAACAGCTTCAGTTATGGGCCTTAAACAAAAACAGAACGCGCTGCAAAAGCTCAGCAAGTCTGGCAACATTAGCGGAGAGAAATCAGACTTAACGTTTCACTTTGAGTGACCTTCCTCAGAACTCAGTTCTTACTTCAGAACTCACTTCCTCTGTCAGCTCATCCATATGTTCATTACCCTCATCAGTCCATTTTAAATCTTTCATCAACCACGTGGGAGGGGAAATTGCGGTCTTTCAAGGAGGAGGCCATCTGGTGTCTTCTGTGGTGGAACTGGTCCTCCTGGGAGTGGATGTGGTGGAGGCAGAAGAATTGAGAATAAGGGATAGCATTTTTGCAGGAGGTAGGGTGGGAGGAGGTATAATCCAGGTAGCTGTGAGAGTTGGTGTGTTTGTACAAAATGTCAGTGTTGAGTCAGTCACCGTTGATGGAGATGGAGAGGTCCAGGAAGGGGACAGAGGTGTCAGAGATGGTCCAGGTGAACTTAAGGTTAGGGTGGAATGTGTTGAAGTTGATGAACTGTTCAACCTCCTCATGGGAGTAAAAGGTGACACAGATGCAGCCAAGGAGATCAACAGCCGGAAGAGTGAAGACACAGGAGCAGACCGAGATTGTGTGATCTTGAGATTAAGTTAATGTAATGTTTAACAAGTATGTTATTGGTACAGCATTTTTTTATAGAGTTGGGGTCAGGTAGTCAGTAGTTAAGAAAAAGGGGGCTTGGATTTATGAATAGTTGTTGTTTAGTGTTCACTATCAGAGTTAAGAAAATAAATTTTTTCTTTAAATAGTAGAATTTAAGATTTCTCCATCACTCATATTTTGACAGATTACGAGGCAAGGTGAGTTCTTCTAGGTGTTGGGCTTAATTAACAGAGGGGTTCCACCTCCGTGCTGTAACAGTGCTGACCAATAAGAGCAAACATACCAAAAACCTTCTTCACTACCCTGTTTACCTGCAACCTCACTTTCAAGGAAGTTTGAGCTGCACCCCAAGGTCTTTTGTTCGGCAATACACCCCCAGGTCTGTACCATTAACTGTACCATAAGTCCTGCCCTGATTTGCCTTCAAAAATGCAACACCTTGCATTTATTTAAATTAAACTCTATCTGCCACTCCTCAGACCATCAACTCATCTGATTAAGATCCCATTGTACTCTGAGATAACCTTCATCACCATTTACTGATGGGGAGCCACCATGTGAGGCAATCTGGCAAATGGGGCTTGGACAAAGCTTATTATTGTGAAAGGCAATTGAAATGTTTCATAGCACAATACCTAAAGAGCTTTCTGGTTTAGCACATGGAATTATGGAAAGGTAAGTAAGCTAACATCAGTATGACCTTACCAAACCACACAGTTGCTCGGCCATGAGAGACAGAGACTACTGTTGGTGGTTTAAACGGAGGTTCACTATGCCTCAGGCAAGGGGAGAGGTTGAAAAGGAGAATTCTTCATGATAACCTCAGCCACTACAGATACTGACCCCACGCTGTTAGCGTCATTCTACTTCACAAAGTAGCTGTCGAGTCAACTGTGCTAATTGGCTTTTAAAAAATACTTTGAAACCTATGGTATGACTCGGGTCTATTTCCATGCTGCATGACTCTATGACTTCAGATTCAAAGCGTTAACTACCAGTCCTGCGTTTTCGGGTTTTATTTCAGTTTTCCAGGATCTACAGTTTTTGCTTTTACTTCAGCTCAGACTACAGTTTACAGTATATGACTAAACTCATAATCACTGCAACTGGGACTTCCAGCTTTGTATTGAAATGTGCTTATTCAAACATAAAGTGTAAATATAAATGAATACACTAGTTGACCAGAAAGAGAGAGATAGGGAGAGTGGGTGAGAATGAATGACAGGGAGAGAGTCATGGAGACAGTCAGAACCTACACAGATATAAACACTAGCAGATCAAATTAGAGAGAATAATAGATGACACAGAAACACATGCAAAGATGCAGGGCATATGCTAGAGAAAATTAGAGTCAGAGTTATATGCAGGGTAAAAACAAAGACTGCAGATGCTGGAAACCAGATTCTGGATTAGAGTGGTGCTGGAAAAGCACAGCAGTTCAGGCAGCATCCGAGGAGCAGGAAAATCGATTTTTCGGGCAAAAGCCCTTCATCAGGAATAGGTTAATAGATGAAGGGCTTTTGCCCGAAACATCGATTTTCCTGCTCCTCAGATGCTGCCTGATATGCTGTGCTTTTCCAGCACCTCTCTAATCTAGAATCAGAATTATATGCAGAATGGATTAAAGAGAGACACGTGGGATATAACAGGCAAAATACATTTGTCAGCTGATCTTTTCTTTAAATATCTACCTGAGTTCAGGACTGTGAGTCGCTATTGTAAGTTTTTGTGTGACTGAGCAGGCTGATACTACGGATGTGGAACAAAATCAGAAATTGTTGGAAAAACTCAGCAGGTCTGGTAATATCCATGGAGAGAAAGCAAAGTTAATGTTTCAGGCTTGGTGACCCTTCCTCAAAACCCTGGCTGTCAACCTGTAGATCTGCAGACACACAATTCCTGGGGCACTGGGATCCTGAGTGCGACATTTAATTCTTTTCCTCCTTCTCCGCCATTGGTCAACCTCATCATTAAGATGTTGTTACTGAAGACATAATGCAATTTGGTGGACAAGTGATTGTCTTTTAGAAAACTGAAAAGAAGTTTCTCCTAATCTATAAGGTCAATACCACCTTCCTTCAAGGAAAACTTCAGGGTGTCTTTGAAGTGTTTTCTTTGCCCTCCCCTGGAAGCTGGCTATTTGCGAGTTGAGAGAACAGGACTTGACAAACCCCTTCATCCCAGAAATTAGCCTTGTGAATCTTCTCTGAACTGCTTTCAATACATGTATATCCCACATTAAACCAGGAGACCAAAACTTACTTACTACTCTTAATATGGTTTCAGCAATACCCTTTACAGCTGTAACAAGAAAACCCTACTGTTACACTCCATTCCCCCTTGCAATAAAGGCTGATATTCCGATAGCTTCTTAATTAATTTCTGTTCCTGTATGTTAACTCTTAGTTATTCACTTATTACAAAAAGCTAGCATCCTTCTCTACCAGACATTCTCCAGTTAAACAATTCTTAAAATGTTACCCCATAATATCATGTCTGCCAATTTTTTGTCCACTTGTGCACTCTTTGTATCCTCCTCACAAATCACTTTCCTAGCTGTCTTGATATCATTAAATGTTTTTTTTTCTCCTTACATATATTCAGTAGCTTTATTCATCATTACTGCAGGACATAAATTATTAAAGACACAATAGTGATTGATGTCTGTGGCTTTCCACCAGTTATATTTTACCAACCTTAAAATTATCCATTTATGTAAACTTTATGTTTCCTATTAGTTAGCCAATTCAATATTCATGATACTTTTTTATCCCGGATACCATGAGTTCTTACCTCGTGGCATCTCATTGAATGTCTTTTGGAACTTTAAGAGCTGCATATCTGTTGTTTCCTCTTTATCCAACCTGTTTATCATATCCTGTTATGACACAGAGGAGAACCCCTCTGTTAATTAAATCAAACACCTAGAAAAGTTCACCTTGCCTCGTAATCTGGTAAAATATGGGTGACAGAGAACTCCCAAATTTTCCTATTTAAACAAAATAACATCAACTTATTTTTTAACTCTAAAAGTGATTAAACAAAAACTATTCACAAATCTTTCTCTTAATTGCTTATTATCTGCCTCCAACTCTCTAACAATATGCTGTTCCAATAAGACACTTATTAAAATTACATCAATTTAATTTCAAAACTACACAATCTCTCTCTTCTTCTGTGCCTTCCCTCTTCTGGCAGATGATCTTCCTGGATCATCTTCTTTCTTCTTATTGTGAGTATGTTTCGTATGAAAAATACCTTTAGATTAGATTACTTACAGTGTGGAAACAACCCTTCGGCCCAACAAGTCCACACCGACTCTCCGTAGAGTAACTCATCCAGACCCATTTCCCTCTGACTAATGCACCTAACATTATGGCCATGCTAAATTGCCCAATCTACCTGATCTGCACATCTTTGGACTGTGGGAGGAAACCAGAGCACCCAGAGGAAACACACACAAACGTGGGGACGATGTGCAAACTCCACACAGACAGTCACCCGAGGCTGGAATCGAGCCTGGGACCCTGGTGCTGTGATGCAGCAGTGCCAACCACTGAACCACTGTGTGGCCCTTAATAGAGCTGCAGTGACATGACTTGAACACACCATGTTCTGATCTGGAGTCAGATGTGCTTCCGTTGTGCCACAAGCCCACACCCCTTAGATAGAGAGTGTTTTCTAATCACTTTGCAAGCAAGATGTTAGATGGGCAATTAACTCTCCAGGAGTTTCTCTCCCTATGACAGTTTCTTTCTGACCAATTTTCAAAATGTCTGCATTCTTATACGCCCCCCACCCCAATATTGGACCGTCTCATTGGTTTGATGTTGGCAAAACAATAAATTCAAACTCGATTGCGTTTTAGTATACTGGGGCATAATTTAAATTGATTGGTTAAGTTTGAATTGTTGTGAACATAGCAACCAAAGCTCAGGTATCCATTTCACAGCCAAATGTCACATATTTTTTAATTTTCTAGTACACTCTGGGACTGCCATTTAGTCATATACACAGGTCTCAGTTCAGAACAACATTGTCTCTATCAAAGGTACAGTACATAATGCCTCCCCCCTTAAGAAAAAAATGAATCATCATAATGACTAGATGGCTTCATTTTTTTCTCTGATTCTTAATCCTATTACTATAAAAATACTTAAGTCATTAATTTCAGGTCATATACATAACATTGGAATCAGTCAAATCCTATCTGCATTTCCTTTAAATCAACGATAACACATCTGCTATCACATTTTTATGATCTGCAGCATGTACGATTTGTAAATTAAAAATCTGTAGCATAAGACACCAACAAAATAGTCTCATTTTTGTCTTTAGATTTTTCCAACAATGCAAGAGGATTGTGGTCCATGTACTCAACCATCTCCGACACATTTTTCGTCACATAAACATTAAAATGTTGTAAGGCCAGTACCAAATTCAATAACTGCTTTTTGACAATAGAATGTTTTCTCTGGTGGGAGTTGAGTTTCTTTGAAAATTGGTCGATTGGCCATACAATTCCATCACCATCTTCCTGTAATAGTACAGCTCCAATTCCTACATTGCAAGCATCGATTGCAAACTTGAAGGGTTTAAAAAAAATCTGGTGTAGCTAAAACTGACGCTGTGGTTAGTACTGCTTTTAAATTCTCAAATTCCTCCAGGCATTGTTCTGTCTAATGAAATTTTGTTTTTTTTCTTTAGTAAATCTGTTAGGGGTGCCACTACGCTGCTGAAGTTTGGAACAAACTTCCGGTAGAATCTGCTCAGTCCCAAAAATCGAAGCACCGAAGCACTTCTTTGTCGAGGTTAGTCATGGAAATTCCTCGAAGGCCTTCATCTTCACATTGCTCGGGGTCAACCTTCCATGTCCAACGTCATGTCCCAGGAACATAAACTCTGCCTTCGCAGATTCTGTTTTCTTTAAGTTCATTATCAGCTTTGCTTCTCGTAATCATTCAAAGACCTCTAACAACTGTACCAAGTCATCTTTCCATGACTCACTAAAGATCACTACATCATCCAGATAAACTGAACAATTTGTTAAACTGGCCACAACTCTGTTCATGAGTCTTTGGAATGTGGTTGGTGCATTCTTCATTCTAAATGGCAACACTGTGAATTGATATAGCGAACGCAGAAACTTCTTTCGCTTTCTCTGAAACGGTACCTACCAATAACCATTCAGTAAGCCCAACTTTGCGCTCTAAATGGCTTGTCAAACTTTCTCTATACATTCCCCCAACCTTGGTATTGGATAGGAGTCTGATTTAATTATGCTGTCGATCTTCTGATAGTCCACACAAAATTGTTGAGTCCCGACAGGTTTGGGAACTAAAACAATTAGCAAACTCCATTCACTCCGACTTGGTTCAATGATATCTTCTTACCATTCTCTCCCTGTTCTTCCTGAGCAAATTTTACCCACAGAGGTGAAGTCTTTATAGAGATCGGGCACTAAACTCAATATCCAGCCCCTGCCTGGGCTGTGCACTTTCATTCAGCTCCTCAACTTTTCCTCGGGTCTCCTTTACTGCTTTTACTAATCCCACTGGCTTAGTCTCTTTTACCACATCTTTTCCCACAGTGCTTGTCTTCAATGACCAGCACTGTGATCTTAGGTGTCCTACCTTCTGGCATTGAAAACATCATTTCCCAGTGCCCTTCTTAAACCACCGACACTGTAACTTCATGTGACCCACTCCATTACAGTGAAAACACTTGAGGCCTTTCACCTCTTTTCACACTCTTGGGCTTCTTTTTTCACCTGTGGTAAACCCTTCCCAGTGTGATCTACTCTTTGTTATGTAGTGAAGGATCTCACCTTCTCCCAATATCTATCTCTCACAGGATGAAATTCCTGCTGGAAGTTAAATTTCACCTAATGCGCCCATGCAAATTCACTGCCATCTCTGCCTCTGTTTTCACTTCTTGAACCTTCTGTACATCCACATTAATTCTTATCATCTTTGAAAGTGAATTTTTTAAACATCTCCAACAGAATAATCTCTCTTAAAGCCTCATATGTTTTATCTATTTTTAAGGCCAAAACCTATCTATCAAAATTATTGTGTTTAATTATTTTAAACTCAACATGAAGAAGGAAAAAACAATGACTGCAGATGCTGGAAACCAGATTCTGGATTAGTGGTGCTGGAAGAGCACAGCAGTTCAGGCAGCATCCAAAGTGCAGCGAAATCAACGTTTCGGGCAAAAGCCCGTCATCAGGAATAAAGGCACAGAGCCTGAAGCGTGGAGATATAAGCTAGAGGAGGGTGGGGATGGGGAGAAAGTAGCATAGAGTACAATGGGTGAGTGGGGGAGGGGATGAAGGTGATAGGTCAGGGAGGAGAGGGTGGAGTAGATAGGTGGAAAAGGAGATAGGCAGGTAGGACAAGTTCGGACAAGTCATGGGGACAGTGCTGAGCTGGAAGTTTGGAACTAGGGTGAGGTGGGGAAAGGGGAAATGAGGAAACTGTTGAAGTCCACATTGATGCCCTGGGGTTGAAGTGTTCCGAGACAGAAGATGAAGTGTTCTTCCTCCAGGCGTCTGTTGGTGAGGGAGTGGCGATGAAGGAGGCCCAGGACCTCCATGTCCTCGGCAGAGTGGGAGGGGGAGTTGAAATGTCGGGCCACGGGGCGGTGTGGTTGATTGGTGCGGGTGTCCTAGAGATGTTCCCTAAAGCGCTCTGCTAAGAGGCGTCCAGTCTCCCCAATGTAGAGGAGACCGCATCGGGAGCAACTGATACAATAAATGATATTAGTGGATGTGCAGGTAAAACTTTGAAGGATGTGGAAGGCTCCTTTAGGGCCTTGGATAGAGGTGAGGGAGGAGGTGTGGGCGCAGGTTTTACGGTTCCTGTGGTGGCAGGGGAAAGTGCCAGGATGGGAGGGTGGGTTGTAGTGGGGTGTGGACCTGACCAGGTAGTCATGGAGGGATCGGTCTTTGCGGAAGGCGGAAAGGGGTGGGGAGGGAAATATATCCCTGGTGGTGAGATCGTTTTGGAGGTGGTGGAAATGTCGGCGGATGATTTGGTTTATGCGAAGGTTTGTAGGGTGGAAGGTGAGCACCAGGGGCGTTCTGTCTTTGTTACGGTTGGAGGAGTGGGGTCTGAGGGCGGAGGTGTGGGATGTGGACGAGATGCGTTGAAGGGCATCTTTAACCATGTGGGAAGGGAAATTGCGGTCTCTAAAGAAGGAGGCCATCTGGTGTGTTCTGTGGTGGAACTGGTCCTCCTGCGAGCAGATACGGCGGAGGCGGAGGAATTGGGAATACGGATGGCATTTTGCAACAGGTAGGGTGAGAAGAGGTGTAATCCAGGTAGCTGTGGGAGTCGGTGGGTTTTTAAAAAAATGTCAGTGTCAAGTCGGTCGTCATTAATGGAGATGGAGAGGTTCAGGAAGGGGAGGGAGGTGTCAGAGATGGTCCAGGTAAATTTAAGGTCAGGGTGGAATGTGTTGGTGAAGTTGATGAATTGCTCAACCTCCTTGTGGGAGCTCAAGGTGGCACCAATGCAGTCATCAATGTAGCGGAGGAAGAGGTGGGGAGTGGTGCCGGTGTAATTATGAAAGATCAACTGTTCTACGTAGCCAACAAAGAGACAGGCATAGCTGGGGCCCATACGTGTGCCTATGGCTACCCCTTTGGTCTGGAGGAAGTGGGAGGATTCAAAGGAGAAATTGTTAAGGGTGAGGACCAGTTCAGCCAAACGAATGAGAGTGTCGGTGGAAGGGTACTCTTGGGGACGTCTGGAGAGGAAAAAATGGAGGGCTTGGAGGCCCTGGTCATGGCGGATGGAGGTGTAGAGGGATTGGATATCCATGGTGAAGATAAAGCGTTGTGGGCCAGGGAAACGGAAGTCTTGGAGGAGATGGAGGGCGTGGGTGGTGTCTCGAACGTATGTGGGGAGTTCCTGAACTGGATGGGATAGGACAGTGTTGAGGTAGGTAGATGAGTTCAGTGGGGCAGGAACATGCTGAGACAACGGTTCGGCCAGGGTGGTCAGGCTTGTGGATCTTAGGAAGCAGGTAGAACTGGGCAGTGTGGGATTCCCGGATTATGAGGTTGGAGCTGTGGGTGGAAGATCTCCTGAAGTGATGAGGTTCTGTATGGTCTGGGAGATGATGGTTTGGTGATGGGGGGTGGGGTCATGGTCGAGGGGGTAGTAGGAAGAGGTGTCCTCGAGTTGGCGTTTGGCTTCAGCGGTGTAGAGGTCAGTGCGCCAGACGACCAGTGCGCCCCCTTTATCCGCTAGCTCGATGCTGAGGTTGGGATTGGAGCAGAAGGATTGGAGGGCTGCGCGTTGTGAGGGTGAGAGGTTGGAGTGGGGGAGGAGGGTAGACAGATTGAGGCGGTTAATGTCCCGGCAGTAGTTGGAAATGAGGAGGTCGAGGGCAGGTAATAGGCCAGCGCGGGGTGTCCAGGTGGATGCAGTGTGTTGGAGGTGGGCAAAGGGGTCCTCGGAAGGTGGGCGGGAATCCTGATTGTGAAAGTAAGCTCGGAGGCGGAGGAAGAATTGTTCGACGTCACAGCGTGTATTAAATTCATTGATGTGTGGATGGAGGGGGATGAATGTGAGTCCTTTGCTGAGGACTGATCGTTCGTCCTCAGTGAGGGGGAGGTCTGGGGGGATGGTGAAAACTCGGCAGGGCTGGGAGCTGGGATCTGGTGTGGGTGTGAAGCTCGGAGTGGGGGCAGAACCTGTAACTGGAGTGGGTATGGTGGGGAGGGAATGGGGGTGGAGTCATGAGCAGGGGTAGTGTTCCGCTTGGGGTTCTGGGGGGTGGGGATAGTGACAGTGGGGTCTGTGGGGGGCGTGTCAGCAGAATGCAGGTGAGTGGCGCTGGTGGGGCAGAAGTGGTGGTGACCACGGCAGTAGGGGTGGCGGAAGGTACTGAGCGTGTGGCATCAGTGATGATGTGACGGGCGGAAGTGATGTCACGTGTGATGCATGAGGAATTGTGAGGGGCAGAAGTGGTTGTGGGAGTGGCCGTGATGGGGGCGGAAGTGACATCATCAATCAGTGTGGAGGTGGCAGTTGCATCAGCTGCATAAAGAAGGAACCAGGTCAGACTTATGTTTCTGAACCACTCAAAATAGCCTGTTTGACATCTGCATAATCTCTTGACTCCTCATCTGATAGTGCTGCAAATACCTCACTAGCTCTGTCTACCAGTTTAGTTTGAAATAGCATTACCCACAGTTCTCTAGCCACTCAATCTGCACAGCTAATTTTTCAAATGAAATAAAGATGGCTTCCACCTCTTTCTCATCAAAATATTGCAATGCTTTAACATACTTGTATATATCACTATCCAATCTCATCATCTTCATCCTGTTAACTTGGCTTTTCTGGCTGAGTCACAACTTCTGAAGTTCAAATTCTCTCAGAGGGGAAAGATATAAAAAAGACCTAAGGGGCAACTTTTTCACATAGAGGGTGGCATGTGTATGGAATGAGCTGCCACAGGATGTGGTGGAGGCTAGTACAATTGCAACATTTAAAAGGCATTTGAATGGTTATATAAATAGGAAAGGTTTGGAGGGATATGGATGGGTGCTGGCAGGTGGGACTAGATTGGGTTGGGACATCGAGTTGGCATGGACGGGTTGGACTGAAGGCTCTGTTTCCATGCTGTACATCTCTATGACTCTATGGTTCTTTATTTTTGCTCAGCTAAGAACTTTATCTCCCTTTCTTTATCTTCTAATGCCAGTTGCTTCATTTCCAATTTAAGTTTCTCTGATACACCTAAGTGCTTAACCAGCTCCATCGCATTTTCAGCTTTCCTTTTGTCCCTGGTTAAGCCCAATTCTAACCAATTTGCTAATTCTAAAAGTATATCCTTCCTTTGTCTTTCTAAACATTCTTGACAAATTTGGGAAGTATCTTCAAACTTCAGAACCTCTTTAGAAATGTTAAGAGTCATTTTCCTCATTTTTAATTTAACCAACCATAAGTGACTGAACGTAAAACTTAAGTGAGAAAATTTGTTTATTTAAAGATCTAGTACACTAATCGCCAAATGTTTAAATCTGCTGGAAGCTTTCGTTCCCCCAAATCTGTTCAAATTTTTCCAAATCTGTGAGAAACAAAGCTCACTCACTTCAATAATTTCAGTCCGAGACAAGATCTGAATCAGTAGTGTCATTTATTTTAAACTTGCAAGTAGTGTGATGTCCACTGTCCAAAAGGCAGGGACAAACACGCACCGAATTCAACGAATACTCGATACTTATATAATTTGGTTTCTATATGTTTTTTTTATTTCATTGCTCCTCCCCGTCTACATTTTGCACTTCCCTAAGAACGGCACCCATTACTCTTGTTTATCTCTTGCCTTATCCGGCCTTGTCTGTGACAAAATGCTTATTTCTGGCCTCACAAGGCCGTTTGACCTCATCCTGCTGTTGGTCATTGTTAGGCATCTCCTTTCCTTCCCATTATCTACTCCCTCCATCTGTTCCTCCCCTCACAGCATCTTATCGTTAAGAACCTTTTAATTGGGGTTTGTTCCTGTGTTTCTGTAAAAGTAGGAAACAGATGTTTATACCTATTGTTTGTACAGATGTATCTAGCTTAACTGCCTCTCCTCCCAGTATCTTATCGATTCGCCTGTATTTCTACCATTGTTTTTCAGTCCCGTTTCTTTCTTGCATACATTTTTAGCTAATACGAAAAACAATTATGTACTTCCTCCACATAGTTTCCATTCTTGTTGACTCAGCTCATGGCTGAAACAATTACACACTGGTGTGAGTTCATTTGTATAATTAATTATAATTACAGAAATAACACTACTTTACGTATATACCACAAAATCCCTGACTGGATCTGTCTAAACCTGTCCAAATCTCACATGACGAGCCCGCATACTGTTACAACACATAGGCGATCCCCTCAATTAATCATACCAAACACTCAGAAAAGCTTGCCTCCGCCTCATAATCTGTTAAAATATGAGTGACAGAGAACTCCCCAAATTCCACTGTTTAAAGAAACTAATATCAATTTATTTTTTTAACTCTAAAAATGATCATTAAACAAAAACTATTCATAAATCTTTCTCTTAATTGCTTATTATCTGTCCCCAATTCTCTAACAATAAGACACTTATTAAAATTACATCAACTTAATTTCAAAACCACACCATCTCTGTCTTCTGCTGTGCCTCCACTCTTCCAGCTGCTGATCTTCCTGGATCATCTTTTTTTTTACTGTATGTTTCACATGAAAAGGTACCTTTGATAGGGAGTCAGGGGGCTGAGTTGAGTATGGTTACCAACACAAAAGAGATAGTGCTAGAAAAGCTAAAAGGTGGTAAAATTGACAAATCTCCTGACCCCGATGGACTACATCCTAGAGTTCTGAGGGAGGTGGCTGAGGAAATAGCAGAGGCGTTGGTTGAGATCTTTCAAAAGTCACTGGAGTCAGGGAAAGTCCCGGATGATTGGAAGACTGCTGTTGTAACCCCATTGTTCAAGAAAGGATCAAGACAAAAGATGGAAAATTATAGGCCAATTAGCCTAACCTTGGTTGTTGGTAAAATTCTAGAATCCATCATTAAGGATGAGGTTTCTAAATTCTTGGAAGAGCAGGGTCGGATTAGAACAAGTCAACATGGATTTAGTAAGGGGAGGCCATGCCTGACAAACCTTTTAGAATTCTTTGAAGAGGTGACAAGTAGATTAGACCAGGGAAACCCAGAGGATGTGGTCTATCTAGACTTCCAAAAGGCCTTTGATAAGGTGCCACACGGGAGGTGACTGTGGGCGGCAAGGTGGCACAGTGGTTAGCACTGCCTCACAGCGCCTGAGACCCGGGTTCAATTCCCGACTCAGGCGACTGACTGTGTGGAGTTTGCACGTTCTCCCCGTGTCTGCGTGGGTTTCCTCCGGGTGCTCCGGTTTCCTCCCACAGTCACAAAGATGTGTGGGTGAGGTGAATTGGCCATGCTAAATTGCCCATAGTGTTAGGTAGGGGTAAATGTAGGGGTACGGGTGGGTTGCACTTCGGCGGGTCGGTGTGGACTTGTTGGGCCGAAGGGCCTGTTTCCACACTGTAAGTCTAATCTAATCTAATCTAAGATGAGGGCCCATGGTGTTCAAGGTGAACTGCTTGCATGGATTGAGGATTGGCTGTCTGACTGAAGGCAGAGACATGAGATAAGAGGTTCTTTTTCGGAATGGCAGCCAGTGACAAGCGGTGTCCCGCAGGGTTCAGTGTTGGGGCCGCAGCTGTTCACGTTATATATTAATGATCTGGATGAAGGGATTGGGGGCATTCTAGCGAAGTTTGCAGATGATACGTAGATAGGTGGACAGGTAGATAGTACTGAGGAAGTAGGGAGGCTGCAGACGGATCTAGACAGTTTGGGAACGTGGTCCAGGAAATGACTGATGAAGTTCCATGTGAGCAAATGCGAGGTCTTGCACTTTGGAAAAAAGAATACAAGCATGGACTACTTTCTAAGCAGTGAGAAAATTCATAAAGCCAAAGTACAAAGGGATCTGGGAATGCTAGTCAAGGATTCTCTAAAGATAAACATGCAGGTTGAATCCATGATTAAGAAAGCGAATGCAATGTTGTCAATTATCTCAAGAGGGTTGGAATATAAAAGCAACGATGTGCCACTGAGACTTTATAAAGCTCTGGTTAGGCCCTATTTGGAGTACTGTGTCCAGTTTTGAGCTCCACACCTCAGGATGGACATACTGGCACTGGAGCGTGTCCAGCGGAGATTCACATGGATGATCCCTGGAATGGTAGGTCTAACATACGAGGAACAGCTGAGGATCCTGGGATTGTACTCATTGGAGTTTAGAAGGTTAAGGGGAGATCTAATAGAAACTTACAATACATGCCTTAGAAAGGGTGGACGCTAAGAAATTGTTTCCGTTAGGCGAGGAGATTAGGACCCGTGGGCACAGCCTTAGAATTAGAGGGGGTCAATTCAGAACAGAAATGCGGAGACATTTCTTCAGCCAGAGAGTGGTGGGCCTGTGGAATTCATTGCCGCAGAGTGCAGTGGAGGCCGGGACGCTAAATGTCTTCAAGGCAGAGATTGATAGATTCTTGATGTCACAAGGAATTAAGGGCTACGGGAGAATGCGGGTAAGTGGAGTTGAAACGCCCATCAGCCATGATTAAATGGTGGAGTGGACTCGATGGGCCGATTGGCCTTACTTCCACTCTTATGTCTTATGGTTTTATGGTCTTATGATAGAGAGTGTTTTCTAATTTCTTTGAGAGTAAGAGGTTAGATGTGCAATTAGCTCTCCAAGAGTTTTTCTCTCTGACAGTTGCTTTCTGACCAATTTTCAAAAGGTCTTCATTCTTATACTTCCCAACATTGGATTGTCTCATTGGTTTGATGTTGGCAAAACAATAACTTCAAATTCAATTGGGTTTTAGTACTCTGGGGCATAATTTTAACTGTTTGGTTAAATTCAAATTGTTGTCAAAACAGCAACCAAAACTCAAGTATCCATTTCACAGCTAAGTGTCACATATTTTCAATTTTCCAGCGCACTCTGGGACTGCCATATATACAGGTGCTTGTAAGGTCTCAGTTCAGAACAGTATTCTCTCTCTCTCTCTTAAAGGTACAGTACATGCCTTCAACTTCATAACAATCCTCAAAGAACGCTAATAAACTTGCCAAACAGATTCTCTATCAGGTCATTATCTTTACAGACTTTTTAGCATTTTATCACATTAATATTCCCAATTTTTTCCTGATGATGATTGTTCAGAATTCATTTCTCCCAGTTGTCCATTTGAATTTCTACTATTCTTGAATGCATCTTGCCTCTCCTGCTGTGAAGACAGATACATAGCATTTTTTCAAAGCCTTCCTTCTGTTATTTTTTTATATTTCTTGCTAGCTTTCCTTTATACAACATTTTCTCTCTCTTTTCTCTCGGTAATCCTTCGCTGGTTTCTTAAACTTTAACATCTTCTGATATGCCTCTAAAACTTTACAGCATTATATATCTTTTATTTCAATACACTACCCTTATTATAAAAGCAAAACTGAAATAAAAACAGTCGATGTTGGAGAAACTCAGCACATCTGACCGTGTCAGTGCAGAGAGAAACAGAATTAACGTTGAATGTCCTTGGATGTTATCAAAACATAATACTCTTATCAATTCACAAGCTGCCAGCAAATATTCTACCTCCCACACAAGATGAATGAGACACTCTAAAATATGCTGATACAAGTTACTCCCCACACTTCAACCATTCGTCCCAAAATGACCAGAAGACCCGGCGATGACCGACAACAAAAATCTCCTTGAATTCTCTATTCCTGAGATGCTGCCTGGCCTGCTGTGCTTTGACCAGCAACACATTTGCAGCTGTGATCTCCAGCATCTGCAGACCTCATTTTTTACTCGAAGAGTATACTGAGCAGACTGCATTGGACAGGCACACACGAAGTGAATTATGGAATGAGTCAAAAAGTGGAAAGAAAAGACTTAGTCATTTCTCTCTTTTCCTAATCCTATGTTTTTATTTGTAATGACCGAAGACAACTGTTCTCCGAGACTTAGTCTCAATCAGAGGCAGTCTTTACCTGTATGTGGTAAGTGTTCTTGTCTGGCTGCAACTGTTGCATTTCCAGAAATCTTCCCGAAACAGTCGCCAGCTCCGGTTCAAGGGGCCAGTGCAGCTCCTCAGCTCCAAAGCGAAGCCCAGCATTACAAAACGAGGTAAGGAGAGGTCGATAAATTCCTAGTACTCACTCTTTATACACTTCCAACTGCACTTCCGCGATCTACACTAAAATCTGACGGCAGCGCCCACCAGTCCAATATCAGCGAAACAGTTGCTCAAAATGAAAGCTGGAAGTTCCAGAAAGAATTCGGCACAACAGCAGAAAGAAAGCCAGCGTTTGTACAAATCATTAGGGGCTAACGTGACACTGCAACTTTGCTCACGGTTAGAGTTCAGTCTCCAGAGACGAGATATGGGAGAGTAATGTGGCAAACTCAGTAATCAGACCGGAATCCAGCGCCACGCAAGTAACTGGTTCCTCAGTGTTGTCCACTACAACCGTAAACAGCTCCAACTACACCGCAACACTGAGGCAGAATCCGCATCTGTAATCATACAGCATTAAAGAAAGATACCGTTCACTCCATCGTGTTTCTGCCAGCTCTTTTGGAAAAAAAAGCTCACTGCTTCAACTTCAGCCGGCGCTTGAGTTAAACCCTCATTGTTGACGTTATTCTGCATGACAAACTGGGCGTCCAGCCAATACCCTGGTGAGTTTCGCCAGCGATTTTTGCTTTTTGTCTTTGTGGATACCAGAGTTTCAAAAAAACAAAATATATTGAAAAGCTTGGGGATATGGTGGGTGGTTTATACAATGAGGCGTGATTTATGTTTAAGGTGGAATTCCCCTACAGATCCAGTTTACATTTGGCAGACACGGCAAAGGTGAAGATCCGGACATTTGGTCCATTTGCTTTCAAAAGTTACCAGAACACTGCAACATTTAATAAAAAAAACAGGAATGTCCCAGCAATACCAGAGTGGCTGCTTCTTTAGAACGTTCTGAAGAAGGATCACTGGACCTGAAACATTAACTCTACTTTGTCTCAACAGATGCTCCCAGACCTGTTAGGTTTTTCCAGCAATTTCTGTTTTTGTTTCAGATTTCCGGCATCTGGAGATCTTTTGTTGTTTTGTTTCGCAGGAAACAACCAGGCAAGCAATTTTTAAAGCTAATGCCAACCATTGATCTGAGTTCCCTAATTTGTGTTGGTGCTGTCACTTTACAACCATATGTTATAACTGGAATCAATGAACTGATAGTAATTCAATTGCTTATACATTGTCTTCCTCAAACCCAGCACAGGTTGGGTACAGTATAAATTTCTGTCTGTACTGTACATGTGAACACTCTGAGGGAGGGTGCAGCCCTCAGTTTCAATACAGAGTAAAACTCTTTTCTATACTGCTCCCATCAACACTCCCAGGCAAGGTACAGCGTAGGTTACATACAAAATAAAGCTTCGTCCACAATATTACAATCCCATGAGGACCTATAACATTTTAAAAGGGTTGAATTTCCAAACAAATAATGGAAATATAACAATGGACGAGCTCTCACCTTTTAAGACTTTTACTGTAACAAAATAAAATCGATATAGATGTAGCATTAACTAATAAGTAATTAATGTACCAAACTAAAGGAAAAAGTATGTTTTGTATTTATCAATTAAGAAAACCAAATATATATTATCAAACACTTTTGCTCATCATCATGCTTCTGATAGATATGCAGCATTAAAAGAAACATCCCAAAGTCATTTCCAGCTCTCCAAAGAAGGTAATTTCTCCCCACCATGCGAGGTTGAAGTTTGAAGTGTTCTTCAACAATTGTTCCATTCTGCCTGGGATTTCACAAATTATAATTATCACCAGCAACACCTCAACCTATTTCACCTCACCAAATAGTTAAAATCCTGGCAAAATGCTTCTAATTCTTTTCTGAACCCTTTCAAGTTTTCACTAGGAAGGAGACCAGAATTGCACACAATATTCCAACAGTGGCCTAACCCAATGATCTGTATAGCCACAACATGACCTCCCAACTCCTGTACTCAATACTCTGACCAATAAAGGAAGGCATACCAAACACCTACCTTCCTCACAATCCTCTCTACCTGCAACTCGACTTTCAAAGAACTGTGAACCTGCACTCCAAGGTCTCTTTGTTCAGCAATACTCCCTAGGACCTTACCATTAAGTGTATAAGTCCTGCAAAGATTTGCTTTCCCAAAATGTAGCACCTCACATTTATCTGAATTAAACTCCATCTGCCACTTCTCAGCCCATTGGCCCATCTGGTCCAGATCCTGTTGTAATCTGAGGTAACCCTCTTCGCTGTCCACTATACCTCCAATTTTTGTGTCATCTGCAAACTTACTAACTATACCTCTTATGCTCACATCCAAATCATTTATATAAATAATGAAAAGTAGTGGACCCAGCACCGATCCTTGTGGCACTCCACTAGCCACAGGCCTCTAGTCTGAAAAACAATCCTCCACCATCACCCTCTGCCTTCTACCTTTGAGCCAGTTCAGTATCCAAATGGTGAGTCCTCCCGGTATTCCATGAGATTTAACCTTGCTCACCAGTCTCCCAAAGGTACCTTGTCGAACACCTTACTGAAGTCCATATAAATCACACCTACTGCTCTGCCCTCATCAATCCTCTTTGTTACTTCTTCAAAAAACTCAATCAAGTTTGTGAGACATGACTTCCCATGCACAAAGCCACGTGGACTATTCCTAATCAGTCCTTGCCTTTTCAAATACATGTACATCCTGTCCCTCAGGATGCCCTCCAACAACTTGCCATCAAAGACTTTTCTGGCAAAGTTCCATACTTTTTTATTTCTCTTCATAGTGGCTGAACTCTGTTCTGCAAGATGGTCAGAGCACTGAGTATGGGAATTGGGAGGTCATATTGCAGCTTTACAGGATGTTGTTTAGGCTACTTTTGGGAGTATTGCATGCAAATCTGGTCTCCTTATCGAAAGATTGTTGTGAAACTTGAAAGGGTTCAGAAAAGATTTACAAAGATGTTACTAGGGTTGGACGATCTGAGCTATAGGCTGGGGCTGGGGCTGTTTTCCCTGGAGCGTTGGAAGCTGAGGGGTGACCTTATGGAAGTTTATAAAATCATGAGGGGCATGGATAGGATAAATGGACAAGGAATTTTCCGTTGGGTGGGGGAGTGAAGAACTAGAGGACATGGATTTAGCGTGAGAGGGGCATGATATAAAGGGACCTAAGGGGTAACTTTTTCATGCAGAGGGTGGTGTGTGTATGGAATGAGCTGGCAGAGGAAGTGGTGGGGGCTGGTACAATTACAGCATTTAAAAGGCATCTGGATGGGTATATGAATACGAAGAGTTTAGAGGGATATGGGACTAGATTAGGTGAGGATATCTGTTTGGCATGGATGAGTTGGACCAAAGGGACTGTTTCCATGCTGTACACCTCTATGACTCTATGACTGTATATTGTGAAAGGTGTTAAAACTGCCATTTCATTTCAATGGGCTTCTCTCCTGATGGTAACTGGATCACATTAGTATTTCTGTGAGCCAAAGTGCTGAGAGAAGATATTTTAAAACACACAATTGTCTTGTAATGTTCAGTGTTTATGCAACTGCCCCCATTAAACACTCCCAGTGAAGGTACAGCAGAGATTTGATATAGAGTAAAACATCTTTCACACTTCCACATTAAATGATCAAGCAGGTACAGTACTGGTTAGATGCAGAACACAGCTCCTTGTAAAGCAGTAATGTCCAAACTCTTTGCATTGGGGGTGTGGCATATTTCAACTTTTCTTTCTCTTGACTGGGACTGTAAATGGGTTTGGCAGAGTGCAGTGAGCAAATATTAGAAGAATAAAGTTTGGCATACCAATAGATATAAAGTTTTTTAAAATTCCAAAACAATAAATTAATCATTTATATAAATTAGTAATTCATAAAATTGCTATTAAAAAGTGCCAAGCAACAGGACTAACTAATAAAACTTTTTTCTATTGCCTTGGTTAAGAATCAGAGCTAAAGGTGGATTAGATCACTAGTCCTGATCACCCTAAGCTGTGGGTGGGCATTGAGGCCGAAAGACTTGGGTTTAACTAACACTGATCTTGCTTTCATGTCTGGAAACATACACTCTGAGTCGGCCTTGGTACAATTCATATGGAAGTGCGGGTTGGGTGAGGGAACAATGTTAGAAGCATCTCGTCTTTCAGCCTGGGTATTCCTCTATACCAACAGATTGGTTTTGCGGAACAGGGAGAAGGGTGGATTTGTGTCTGACTTACTGAAGTTTCAAGGTTCACAGAAACTCTCCTACTCTCCACGTACACATATAAACACACACACACACCCTCCCACTCCCTTCCTCCCACACAAAACACACATTCCCCCACTCACTCCTCATGTATGCACATGTACACCCTCAATCCCTTGCTCCTATACATGCACTCTCCCATATCCACACTCTCTCACTCCTTCACATGCTTACTGTAATTCCAACACATACTTACCCACTCCAACATTAACTTACCAACTTACACACTCCTTCACTCCCACATAAATGCTCCCAAGTGATCGAGAGGCCTGCTCCATCACTTTGACTGCAGTCTTTCAGGGCATTGGCATTGCCATGAAAGAGAGTGCTGTCTTCTCACAACCCATTTGCCATCTTGGATCCTCCTCCTCTGAATCACTTAGCATCTCAGAATCTTCTCCCCCATTTGCCTCACCATCTCAGAGCCTTCTGTTATCTCCCTCTCTATCTTAAATCGTTCATTCCGACCTCCCTCACTATCTTAAATTCTTCTACCCCATCTCCCTCACTATCTCAGAACCTTCTCCTCCAGTATTTCAGAGTCTTGTCCCTGGAACCAGTTGTCATATCACAGTCTCTTCCTCTCACCCACCTATCATGTATCCTATCCTTTGTAATCTCCCCCACAGAAGCATCAGACTTGCTCCCAATGTCCAGTCCTCAAGCACATTGAAAATAGGGACATTTGTTGCTCTTTCAAGACAGAAGCTACTTGGTATTTATACACAGAATCCCCATAGTGTGGAAGCAGGCCATTTGGTCCATCAAGTCCACACCACGGCCTCCAAATAGTTCCAGAGATGTAGAGGAAAGGATAGCAAAGATGATTCTCAATAGGAGTGAGAGAGACAGGATGGTTGTCATGGGGAATCTTCAACATTCCAAATATTAACTGTGAACACTATAGTATGAGTACTATAGATGGGTCAGTTTTTGTCCAGTGTGTGCAGGAGGGCTTCCTGACACAGTATGTAGACAGGCCAACAAGGGGCAAAGTCACATTAGCTTTGGTACCTAGTAATGAGCCCGGCCAGGTGTTAGAATTGGAAGTAGGTGAGCACTTTGGTGACAGCGATCACAATTCTGTTGTTTACTTTAGTGATAGAAAGGGATAGGTGTATACCACTGGGCAAGAGTTACAGCTGGGGGAAAGGCAATTATGATGCAATTAGGCAAGATTTAGGAAGCATAGTATGGGGAAGGAAACTGCAGGGGATGGGCACATTAGAAATGTGGAGCTTATTCAAGGAAAAGCTCCTGTGTGTCCTAGATAAGTATATACCTGTCAGGCAGGGAGGAAGCTGTAGAGCATGGGAGCGTGGTTTACGAAGGAAGTGGAATCTCTGGTCAAGAGGAAGAAGAAGGCTTATGTTAGGATGAGATCTGAAGGCTCAGTTAGGGTTGAGGGTTACAACCAGGAATGACCTAAAAGAGAGCTCAGAAGAACCAGGAGGAGACATGAGAAGTTGTTGGCAGATAGGATCAGGATAAATCCTAAGGCTTTCTATAGGTATTTAAGGAATAAAATAATGACGACAGTAAGATAAGGGCCAATCAAGGATAGTAATGGGAAGTTGTGTGTGGAGTCAGAGGAGATAGGGGAAGCACTAAATGAATATTTTTTGACAGTATTCACTCTTAAAAATGACAATGTTGTCAAGGAAAATACTGAGATACAGACTACTAGACTAGGTGGGATTGAGGTTCACAAGGAAGAGGTATTAGAAATCTTGCAGAGTGTGAAAATAGATAAGTCTCCTGGACCAGATGGGATTTATCCTAGGATCCTCTGGGAAGCCAGGGAGGAGATTGCTAAGCCTTTGACATTGATCGTTGTCATTGTCTACAGGAATAGTGTCAGAAGACTGGAGGATAACAAATGTGGTTCCTCTATTTGAGAAGGGGAGTAGAGACAATCCTGGTAATTATAGACCAGTGAGCCTTACTTCAGTTGTTGGTAAAGTGTTGGAAAAGGTTATAAGAGATAGGATTTATAATCATCTAGAAAAGAATAATTTGATTAGGGATAGTCAGCATGGTTTCGTGAAGGGTAGGTCTGCCTCACAAACCTTATTGAGTTCTTTCAGAAGGTGACCAAACAGGTAGATGAGAGTAAACCAGTTGATGTGGTGTATATGGATTTCAGCAAGGCGTTCGATAAGGTTCCCCACAGTAGGCTATTGTACGAAATGCGGATGAATGGGATTGTGGGAGATATAATAGTTTGGATCAGTAATTGGCTTGCTGAAAGAAGACAGAGGGTGGTGGTTGATGGGAAATGTTCATCCTGGAGTCCAGTTACTAGTGGTGTACCGCAAGTGGTGTTGGGTCCACTGCTGTTTGTCATTTTTATAAACGACCTGGATGAGGATGTAGAAGGGTGGGTTAGTAAATTTGCAGACGACACTAAGGTCGGTGGAGTTGTGGATAGTGATGAAGGATGTTGTAGGTTACAGAGAAACATAGATAAGCTACAGAGCTGGGCTGAGAGGTGGCAAATGGAGTTTAATGTGGACAAGTGTGAGGTTATTCACTTTGGTCAGAGTAACCGGAATGCAAAGTATTAGGCTAATAGTAAGACTCTTGGTAGTATAGATGAGCAGAGAGATCTCGGTGTCCATGTACACAGATCCTTGAAAGTTGCCACCCAGGTTGACAGGGTTGTTAAGAAGGCATACAATATTTTAGCTTTTATTAATAGAGGGATCGAGTTCCGGAACCATGAGGTTATGCTGCAGCTGTACAAAACTCTGGAGCGGCCGCACTCAAAGTATTGTGTACAGTTCTGGTCACCACATTATAAGAAGGATGTGGAAGCTTTGGAAAGGGTGCAGAGGAGATTTACTAGGATATTGCCTAGTATGGAGGGGAGGTCTTACGAGGAAAGGCTGAGGGACTTGACGCTGTTTTCATTAGAGAGAAGAAGGTTAAGAGGTGACTTAATAGAGACATATAAGATAATCAGAGAGTTAGATAGGGTGGACAGGTAGAACCTTTTTCCAAATATGGTGACGGCGAGCACAAGGGGGCATAGCTTTAAATTGAGGGATGATAGATATAGGACAGATGTCAGAGGTAGTTTCTTTACTCAGAGAGTAGTAAGGGTATGGAATGCTTTGCCTGCAATGGTAGTAGATTCACCAACTTTAAGGACATTTACGTTGTCATTGGACAAGCATATGGACGTACATGGAATAATGTACATGGAGCACCAACTAGCCACGAAACGACAGGGCCAACTATCCTTAGTAGCCACACACGCAGATAACAAGCAACATGAGTTCGACTGGGACAACACTTCTATTATAGGACAAGCCAAACAGAGAACAGCCAGGAAATTCCTAGAGGCATGGCACTCATCCACAGATTCTAACAACAAACACATCAACCTGGACCCAATATACCAGTCACTGCAGCGGATAGCTGGAACTGATAACTGGAAGCGGCAGAGACAAACCACTATAAATGCTAGAGGAAACATCACAGAAGCGCTTCATAGGAGGCTCCCAAGCACTGAGGATGTCACCTAGACAGGGGACGAAATGTCTGCAACACAAATTCCCAGTTCGGCAAACAGAACCACAACGACGAGCACCTGAGCTACAAATCTTCTCACAAACTTTGAACATGGAATAGTGTAGGTTAAATGGGCTCCAGATTGGTATGACAGGTCGGCGCAACATCGAGGGCCGAAGGGCCTGTACTGCACTGCAATGTTCTATGTTCTATGTTCAAACCCTCTGAAGAGCATCCCATCCAGACCCACCACTTCCCCTCGACCCATCCTATCCCTGTAACTCTGCATTTAACTGGGTAGTCCACCCAGCCTGCACATCTTTGGACTGTGGAAGGAAATCCACATAGACTTGGAGTAAATGTGCAAACACCACACAGTCACTCAAGGGTAGAATCGAACCCAGGTCCCTGATGCTGTGAGGCAGCAGTGGTAACCACTGAGCCATTGTGTCACCCCAAATTAAAGAGGTCCTTAGTCCCAAGGTGGTTTCAAATCACCAACCTTCTGGTTAATAGTTGAACATGCTCACCTACTGCACCCACAGAGATGGGCACCATTTCTTTTCTGAATATGCTGCCCATAGGCTCGGTAGTGAACCCATCCATGGCAAGGGTGGGAATGTAGCAGCTTTGGAACGGATGAGCTTCTCCATGATGTATCTCTAACATGAGTTTAACTACATTTACAACATGGCTTGTAGGCCAGATAAACCCTCCAGGAAGGTCACATTCTGGCTGGAAGGCTGCCTATTTGAGGCCAGACCAGACTGCATACAACTCTATCTTCAAATTTAGTGCCAAAAGGTTTCTAAGTGTATGATTGCTCCATCACTAAGACAATTTATTCCTACCGCTACAACATTTTCCATTTTGCTCTTTCCTCAGCCCATCTGCTGCTGAAACTCTTATCCATGCCTTTGTTAAGCCCAAATTAACTATTCCACTAAACTCCTAGATGACCTCCATCTTTCTGGTCTCCATGAACTTGAGATATTTCAAAACTCTACATAATGCATGCTAACACACACTGTGTCCTACTAAACCATCATTACTACACATAGCCATTTCAGATGTAAAAGGAGGTCATTCAACTGATTCAATCTATGTCAACTCTCCATGGAGAAAACCAGTCAGTTCCACTCCTTTCTTCAATTTTGTAGTTCTGTAAGGCTAATGACTTAGAATAATGGATGGACACCAATATAGCCAAAAATTGAGTGTAAAAATTTGCAAAGCAGAATATAACGTGGAAAAATGGATGCTGATCCATTTGTTGAAAAGAATAGACCAGCAGATGTTATTTAAATGGAGAGAGATGCAGAATGCTGTGGTACAAGAGATCTTGGCAGCCTTGGACATAATCACAAAAAAAGGTCTGCAGGCACAGCAGGTAATTTGGAAAGCAAATGGAATTTTGGTATCGACTGCAACAGAGATGGAGTATAACAGTAGGAGAGCCTTGATACAACTATATTGGATTTGGGAACAGCACACCTAGAGTACTGAGCACTTTTTTTTTCTTAACTAAGAAAGCTTGTACTTCCATAGGAAACATAGTGCAGTAGGTTTGCTCGCTGATTTATATAAAGATTATATAATGAGGAAAGACTGAGTGTGTTGGGCAGTTGCAATGAGTTTATAAGAATATGGCATGATTTTACTAAGATAACACAATTCTGAGGCAGCTTGATAAGGGGTAGATGCTGAGAAGACATTTCAGCTCATGAGCAAAATCCAGCTTTGGGGACACATTCACAAAATGGGGAGAATCCCATTTAAGTAGAGATGAGAAGGAATTCTTTTCTCAAAGAATATTTAGTCTTTATGATTCCCTTCTTCAAAGAGCAGTGGAGTTTGCACCATTGAATATTACTATGACTAGCTGAAAAGGGGAGTTAGCTCCCTTCTTTTTAACTCCCTCTCACCAGCTGCAACAAATTATATTACTTTTTTACAGCATCTCAATGTAATTAACTGAACTAAAATGGAGGAATTAAATTTCAAACTTTTCTTGAGGAATAAAAAGGAATTTTATTACTCACTAACCCCATAAAATAATAAAAATGCAACAGTAAACACTTAAATAAGTTTAAAAAGAGGGGTGAGGATGTCTAGTACAGGCAGGAAATAAAGGCAATTTCAGTTTAAAGTGCTCAGAGTCCTTGCATTGAAAGAATGACCTGAATGCTAACTTGTGCTGTCTTGTTTCTTCAGTAGTGATGAAGTTTGCAGATCCTTTGACTTCCTGGCTGACTGATTGGTTTTTGCTGGGCACTGACTTTAAGTTTGGGAAAGACAGGGACTTCATGTCTCTTGTTGTTGAACTAATCACATTTCTTTCTCACTTCTGCTTTGCTGCTCAAAAGTTGTTTTGATAAAGTTTTATTTATATATTCCTGAGTTAGTAGTATTGCTTTTTTCAAACCAAATATTGTCATGCAATTGTGTCTCAATTTGCTGGCTTCAGTCTTTAGATGACATGATAGTCACAATAATACTGTTTTTTGTTTATTCCATATCATGGATTTTTTTCTCAATCTTGGTAAGGAGATCACAGCAGCCATTTTTCATCAGAACGTGTGTTTTTTCAAAGCATTTTCTGCCATTCAACTGTTAGGTCAGTCAGATGATTGAAGTTGAATATCGATGGTCCATTTTTAATACAATTGTAGGAATATATTTATAAAACCCCAGCAGCGTGGAAGTAGGCCATTTTGCCCAACGAGTCCACACCAATGCTCTGAAAAGCATTCCACACATACTCACCCATCCCCGTAATCCTGCATTTTCCAAGCTAATCCACCTAACCCGCACATATGGACAAGTCAGCATTACCAATCCACCTAATCTTCACATCTTTGTACTGTGGGAGGAAACTGGTAGAAACCCACACAGATATGGGGAGAATATGCAAACTCCACATAGACAGTCACCTGAGTCTGGATTTGAACCCAGGTCCCTGGCATTGTGAGGCAGCAGAGCTAACAACTGAGCTATCTATGTCAAATTCAAGGCTGAATTATTTTATTCATGTACAGGTAAAGTCCCATATTCTCTTTCAAAAGAGACACAACAGGTGGCAAGTTTAATGTAAGGGTCAACACAGCAGGATGAGAGGTGAGGTTGAGAAGCCCTTGCAGGAAATGAATCCATGGTCTTCACATCTCAAATCAGCTGTCCAGTCACCTGATTTAACCTACCCCTCTGTATTGATCTGCAAGGGTGTGCAGGTAGGAAAGTGGAGTTAAGGTCACAATTAGATCAGACAGGATCTTATTCAATGGTTCTTATTGAAGGGCTTTTGCCTGAAACGTCGATTTTCCTGCTCCTCGGATGCTGCCTGAACTGCTGTGCTTTTCCAGCACCACTCTAATCCGGAATCTGGTTTCCACCATCTGCAGTCATTGTTTTTACCTAGGATCTTATTGAATGACCTACCTTTGCTCTGACCAATAATTTTAAAAGCCTTCTCATATATAACAATATTTTCAAGTCAGTTCCCTTCAGTGCTGTCGTCAATATTTGTTATTCATCAAGTTTATGAAGTCAAATTATCTGGTATTTATCATATTGCTGCTCTGGGACAACTGTCCTTAGAATTTTGAATGATATTTTGGATTGGAGATTGAGGTTTATATTTGGCTTGGAGATTAGGGTTTATTCTTCTGTTTGGAGGTTACGAGTTATATTTGCTCGTTGATTTGAATTGAAAATTTAATTATATTTACGTTTGTAGCTTGGGTCATGCTTGAATCTGAAGGAGTTGTGTTTTCTACTTGGTGGAGAGAGTAAGAAGACTTGGATGAGCTGTGGTTTGCAGTTCGTCAGTTCTCCTCCTGGAGGATCGGAGCGCTGTCGAGGGAGTTGTTCCCCAAGTGGTGAACCCTCGGTCTTCCTTGGCCGCCCCCTGGGAGTTTGCTCTGACGTGTAGCGAGCTGCTGGTGTGGAAGGAGCGGCCGGGAACCGCCGCTGATCCGACCGCCAAGCGGAGATGCCGAAGAACAGCGGCAAGCAGCTGAAGCCGAGCTCCAGCCTCCGGGAACGGCTGGACGGACACGAACTGGACCTGAGCCTGAGCGGCCTCAGCGAGGTCCCGGTGCGGGAGCTGGTGAGTGGCGGCCGGGGTTTGAGAGGACGGGGCTGCAGTGTGATGCCTCCCACAGTCGGTCAGCCTGCCATCACTGCCCAGCCCCTGGTTTCATAATTGGGTGCCCACAGGGACCGCGGCTCAGCTGGAGGAGGGAGGAAATGACAGGAATGAAAAGCTTTAACATCTGAGGACTCTGGGTCTACACTCGGTGGCGTTTTGAAGGATAAGGGGGGGGTCTAACTAAAACACACAGAAACAAACAGGATCCTCAATCTGTAGTTAGCTCAAGTTGTGGAGAAATTTCCTCACCTAGACACCGGTGAGTTCGTGGAATTCTCTGCCACAGAAATAAGATGTCGAGGTCTAAATATTGAATGTTTTCCATAAGGAGTTAAATACAGTTTTCAGGACTAAAGTGATCTAAGGGTATGGGGAGAAAGCAGGGACAGGGTGCAGAGTTGGCTGACCAGCCATTATCATATTGAATGATGGAGCTGGCTCGAAGGCGCAAATGGACTACTCTTCCAATGTTTAATGTTTCTATTTCCAACTCCATGTGGAGTTTCAACCTACGTATGGAGTAAACTACACTGCAACAATCTTAGGGGAACGTTGGCCAGATAGTCTTAGTGACAAGCAATAGGTTTACATCACTTTTAACAAATTAACAATTTGATAAATGCAGAATGTGTTTGCCTGTAGTGAACTTACCTGTATTGTATGTCTCAAAATGTCTGTGCCCTTCAACAGGAATGCTTATTTCTTGTGCATTTCTTCTTATTTCTTGTGCATTTGCACATGCACAATTCACCTCAACTTACACAATCGTGTCAGTATAAAAGAGGTGGTGATTTGGAGTGTTTTGTAAAGTATTAAGGTAGACCGGTCCCCAGGGCCTGATGGTATCCAAGAATGCTGAAGGGGGCAGGTGAGGAAATTGCTGGGGTCTTATTCTAAATCTTTGTATTCTTTTTAATCACAGGAGAGGTTCTGGAGGACTGGAGAATTGCTAGAGTTGTTCCTTTAAGAAGGGATAATCTTGGAAATTACAGGCTAGTGAGCTTTATGTTAATGATAGGGAAATTATTGAAGATAGAATTTACTCACATTTTGTAAAATATAGACTTATTAGCAATAGGCAGTGTGGCTTGTGCAGGGAAGGTTATGTTCACAAACGTGATTAAATCTTTGAGGAAGTGACAAAGATGATTGAGGCAGGGCAGTAGATGTTGTCTATATGGACTTTAGCAAAGGTTTTGACAAGGTTTTTCGTGACAGGCTGTTCCAAAAGGTGAAGTCACTGGGATCCACAGTAAGCTTGTAAGGTAGATGCGGAACTGGCTGAATCAGATAAGACAAAAAACATCCATCTCAATTCTAACTAGAGATCTGGGATCAACAATTGGATTCCTGTTGTAAATAAAACCATAAGACATAGGGACAGCAATTAGGTCATTCAGCCCAATGAGTCTCCTCTGCCATTTAATCATGGTTGATAGGTTTGAGAAACCTATCATTTTATCTCATAACCCTTGGTCCCCTTGATATTCAACCTGTCTATCTCTGTCTTAAATGTACTTAATGACCTGGTCTACGTAGCCTTCTGTGGCAATGAATTCCATAGATACACCATTCTCTGGCTTAAGAAGGTTCTCCTTTCTCTGTTCTAAAAGGTCTTCTCTTTACTCTAAGGCAGTGCCCTCAGATTCTAGTCTCTTCCAATGGAAGCATCTTCCCAAAATATACTCTGTCCAGGCCATTCAGTATTCTGTTTCTTCAGTTAGATCCCCCTCCTTATCCTTCAAAACTCCATTAAGAACAGACCCAGAGACCTCAAATGTTCCTCAGATGTTAAGCTTTTCATTCCTGGGACCATTCTCATGAACCTCCTCTGAACACACTGCAGGGGCAGTACATCTTCCTGAGATATGGAGCTAAAAACTGCACATGATACCCCAAAGGTGGTGTGATAAGAGCCTTCTAGTAGTACATCCCTGCTTTTATGTTTACGTCCTTTCAAAATAAATGCCATCGTTATGTTTACCATCCTAACTTCTAACTCAACCGGTAAGTTTACCATGAGAGAATCCTGGACTAGAACTCCCATGTTTCTGCACTTCAGGCTTTTAAATTTTCTCCCCATTTTGAAAATAATCCATGCCGTTCTTTTCCCTACCAAACTGTATGACCTCACACTTTCCTATGTTGTACTCCATCTGCCACTTCTTTGCCCATTCTCCTAACCTGTCCAAATCCTTCTGCAGCCTCCCCACCACCTCAGTGCTACCTGTCAGTCTACCTACCAGTCTGTATACCTCGCCAAAATGCCCTCTGTTCCTTCATCTAGATGGTTAATGTATGATATGGTCCCAACACTGAGCCTTGCGGAACACCACTTGTCTCCAGCTGTCATCCTGAGAAGGACACTTTTATCCCCACTCTCTGCTTTCTGTCAGACAGCCAAGCTTTTCTCCGTGCTAACACCTTGCCTGTACACCATGCTTCCTGTGCAGCATCTTGTCAGTGAATTGGAGGAGAATATAGGCGGTTAGATTATAAGCTTGTGGATGAGACAAAGACTGGGGGAGCTGCAGTTAGTAAGGAGGATTTCCAAAAGATACAGCAAAGTAGATAGGCTGGAGCCATTGCAGCTGTATTGAACTTTGTTTAGCTACGTTTGGAATATTGTGTATAATTCTGATTGTCACACTACCATATGGATGTGGAGGCTTTGGACAGGGTACAGAAACAGTTTATCAGAATGTTGCCTAGATGGGAGGGTATGAGCTAATGAGGAGAAATTGGACATACTTTGTATGTTTTAACTTGAATGTCGAAGGCTGAGGAGCAACCTAATAGAAGTTTACAAAATTGAAATGCCTGAATAGTCTTTTTCCGAGGGAAGAATTTTTTTTAACTAGGGGACAACGGTTTAAGGTAAAAGGGAAAGGTTAAAGAAGATGAGAGTCAAGATTTTTTTTATATACAGAGGGTAAGTACCAGGAATTCACTGTCAGAGGATGTGGTGAAGGTAGATACAACAGCATTCTTTAAGAGGCACCTTGAGAGATATGAAAAGGCAGGAAATAGAGGAATACAGTCTGCAATTTTCATCATGTGAGAAATGCATCATGTGCTGGCACAGGCTTGGTGGACTGAAGGGCTTGTTCCTGTACTGTACTGCTCCTTGTACACTGTCCTCATCACACTCCCAGTTTAGGTTTATTTAAAACATATTTGCCTCATATTGCAACAGGAGACCCTTGATTATGAATTAAGGGAGTTAAAGCTGAGGTAATGGTGTGCATTAATGAAAATGTTATTTGCGCCTTGCATTCAATTCCTTCTAGGCATGAAAAGCTCACATTTGCTGCTGCCTTGTATAGCAGTTCTGTTTTAATCCTGTCAAACCTTAAAATAATGTATTGTGTTTTCAGGCAACATTGCCCAAGGCCACTGTCCTGGATCTATCCTGTAATTCTCTTGTCACACTGCCGGTAAGTTGTCGTATCAGTTATATCTGTCTGTGTTCTGGGTTGGATGTCAGTGCAGTGTTGTGTACGCATATCTCCCATGTGTTGTGAGGTGAGGTGAAAATAGCAATTAGTTAAATGAGACATTGTGTGATTTAACAAGACACCATTGTCTGGGGAGGGGAGATTTCATAACTCAATAGTCATCATGTGCCATCTCTGGGATATTGTGATGTTTTCAAGAACATTCTTGAACCTTGAGGGAATCAATACCATCTGGGGAAGGAGAAGGGAGAGCTAGTACAAACTATACATTCCTTACTCATAAAAACACCTTCAGG
Source organism: Hemiscyllium ocellatum (assembly GCF_020745735.1). NCBI lineage: Eukaryota > Metazoa > Chordata > Chondrichthyes > Orectolobiformes > Hemiscylliidae > Hemiscyllium > Hemiscyllium ocellatum. The sequence continues at coordinate 35,386,943 of NC_083425.1, forward strand.
AGAGGGAGAGAGATCACTGACTTAGAAAAAAAGTTGTAGAATGGGTAATACCCTTGTGTGATTATAATGGGATGCAGTATCCTGACTACAGCCTGTTTATGAAAATTCAGTTTTTACAAAAACAAGAAAGCACTCTGAGTATAATGTGTATATGGTACATTCAGGACATACCCTCTCTAGAGCAAAATAAGTAAGAATAAATAGGAATGAAAAGTCATTTTGGTTCATTCAGTCCATGCTGACGTTCATGGGTCCATTTGACTTTCTTCACACCCTTTGACAAACTATCCAATTCTCCTTCATGTTCATGTAACATTTAAATGCTTCGATACAATTGAAGTCATAATAGCACAAAAGAGGAGCCTTAGGCCAACAAGTCTATCGAACCTTTCTGCAATTAATGCCACTCACCTATCCATCACAATACCTCTGCAACTACTTTTGCTTCAAGTGCCTGTTGAAGTACCTTAAAACATTGACCATCACCATTTCCACCACCCCAATTAATAGAGTTCCAAGTTATCTCTCTCACTCAACAAAGGTGTTCTTCCTCACGTGTGCCTATATCTGTTGCTGAAAATTTAAATCTGTGTATCCCAGTTCTTGCAGTATTCACAAAAAGGAACAGCCTTTGTTTTATGTTCACAATTTCTTGAAGTGTATAATCTCACATTTCTGATATCATCTTTATAATTTTTTAAAAACATGACTACCATGCCCATTTAGCCTTAAGGTCTGCTCCAACATTCGATTTGAATAATAATGTGATCACAACAATATGCAGCCCTCCAAGTGGGCTCCAAGTGTCTAAAATTTTCTTCCTTTTTTTGACTGTACAACATTGAAGGAGCCTGGACTTGCAGGCTTCAAATTTAAAGATGGTTGTCACCCCCAGTACCTCAAAGAGTCATTACGTCCCTCCCAGGGCAGTCCAAACAGGTTAGATATAAAATTTCCACTGCTGAGTCATCAAACTCTCCTAAGACAAGTACAGCATAATGTTAGATAGAGAGTAAAGCTCACTCTGTGCTGTTGCATCATATCCTTTATGGATGTGTACTTGTTTTGTGTGTGTTTTCTCCCCTCTTGATTGCATTGACATATGGTGGTAATGTAATTCTGCTTTGCGTCATTGGATTAACTCTCTATTCATGCCCCAGTCCAGGCAATAAGAAATTTGTAGTTATTAGCTGTGCTTTAGTGTAAACCACTTTCTCGCCTCTAAGTCTGAAGGTTATGAGCTCAAGTTCCCCTTAAAAGAATTGCACAAGATTTAGGCTGATATTGCTGGTGTTAAAGAATTGCTGCATTGTTAAAATGTTACTACGGATGAAAAGTTAAACCAAAGCCTTTTCTGCTTTCTTAAACAGAAAAGATTTTATGGCCACTAATTCAGATAACAGCAAACAAAAATGTCTTGGTGTCCTGATTAATTTTTACCTCATTGCTGCCTAAATTGACTGCTGCATTTTCTACAGTACTCAGTGGCTACAATTTAAATAGTGCTCCAAAAGTTATAAATTGTGCAAATGCAAATATGGGCCCTTTTGTTCCTTGCCCATTGAAAAGAAATGCAGCTAATCCCAAACCCATTCTCTCTAAAGATTCACATACACATTGCACCAGGATTTAATAGTAATCAGGAACAGGAATCCTGGCTGATCTTTCAGTGACTAGCTCAGGGACACTAACATGAAATGTGGCATCCTGATTGCTGATGACTAATTAATACTGTGCTATATAGGCAATGCTTTGTCTGTCTTGAGCATTGTGGTGGACAGGTTCTGTATAGGATTTTATTGTCTACAGAATGTGAGAATTTTGCTACCTGGCTGGAGGTATAAGCTTAAGTGAGTACATTTTAATTGGTGTTCATGTTTCAAGTAGTTTTTCAAGAGTAGCTGTTAAGTCTGATCTTTCTATTCATTTTTGTTTATTTCTCTGTCTCAAAACACCTCTCCATCAAATGCAGTCAGAATTCTGCAGTCTGACACATCTCATCAAACTTGATCTGAGCAAGAACCAGCTGCAGGAGCTTCCTTCAGATTTTGGACGACTCATTAACCTGCAGCATTTGGACCTCTACAACAACAAATTGACTAACCTGCCAGTCAGCTTTGCTCAGCTCAAGGTAAGCAACCTAGTCCCATAATCTCATTCTGGGAAACCCTTGGAGAAAAGCTTGTTTTCTGTTTGTCAGTTTTCTTTCCCCATCAGCCTTCAAGCTCGCAATTCATATTTTATCAAGATCATCTTGTGGAGTTGGGAAAGCAAATCAATGTCATGGTTGCTTTCATTATACTGGTGCATACTGCAAACTTTCCTTTCTTGTTTCATCTGCCCTTCAAGTGTCTTGTTGTGCAAGTTTGTGTATTTCCTTTCAGTTTCACTAATGTCAAGGTCCAGACTACATTCAAAATCTTCTGCTCTAACTTATTCTTTCAATTCATCTGCCGCTACAACCAAAAATAAACATATCATTGAAAGGTAAAATTGCTTTTATGGGAGCCCAGGTCGACTCATAAGCTGAATTGCCTTCTCTGCTCTTGTCTCGTCTGACCTGTCATTCTATGATCATGACTGGTCAAACACCTCAATGCATTTTACTCCCTTTGTACACTATTGGCAATCATAAATTGATCAATCCCTGCTTAAACGTTCTCAAAAGACTGAGCTTTCACAGCCCTCTGTGATGGAGAATTCCAAAAATTCACAACCTTCTGAATAAAATAAAACTCATCTTGCATCTTATATTTAAATTGTGTCCCTTGATTCCAGACTTCCCAAACAAGAGAAATATCTTACCTGATACTACCCTGTCTATCCCTTTAAATATTTTATCCTCTACAGAATGCTGGCCTAATTTGTCCCATCTCCGTTCATAGGACAGTTCCATTCAAGGATCAAGTCTGGTAAATTTCATTGTCCTCCCTCTATGGCAAGAAAAGAGACTGAAACTACACACATTATTTCAGGTGCAGTCTAACCAAGCACTTTTACAACAGAAGCAAGGCTTCACTACTCCTGTACTCAGATCCTCCTGCATCAAAGGCTAACTTTCCATTTGCATTTCCAATAGCTTGTGCACCTGCCGCCTTCAGTGATTTCTTGACAAGAACATCTAGTTCTCTTTGAACATCTGTCTAATCTCTCACCAGTTTGGAAATGATCTGCACATCTGTTCCTTCAACCAAAGTGGGTTACCTACCATTTCACCAAATTATATTCAATCTAGCATGTTCGTGCCCAATCACTAATCCTTAACCACATCCTCCTGAAGCTGCTTTACATCTTCCTCACAACAAACTTTCCCACTTAACTTTGTATTATTTGCAAATTTGGGAATATTACATTTTGTCCCCACCTCTAAATCATTTGATATTATGAACAGCTAGGACCCAAATAATAATCCATATGATACCCCAGTAGTCACAACTTGCTAATGTGAGAATGGTCCATTCATTTCTACTGCTTTCTAGCTATTAGCTAATTAGTATATATCAGTACATTACCACCTGTTTCAAGGCCTTTAATTTTTCTAACCAGTATCCTGTGGAGAGCTTTATCAAATGCTTTTCAAAAATTTAAATATAGTTCATCAGCTCTGTTTTTATCAATTTTATTAGTAACATCTTCAAATGAAAACTCAAGTTCACAAAACATGATTTCCCATTCAAAACTCTATGCTGAGTATGCCTATGCAAATCATTATTATCCATGTGTCTACTTTACCATATCCTTTATAATCTATTTCTAGCATTTTCCCTACAACTGATGAGAGGCTAACAGATCTGTATGTTTGCAAAAACTAACACCTGTCAGAAATCGAGTCCCTCAAATCTCGCATTCTCCCTTGACTTGTCCTATACTCTCTGTCCGCAGCCATCCTGGGATGTCCAGTCCACAGCTTCGATAAAAGCAAATCTCTAAACTTTGCAGCTTTCTGAAATTCTACCCATATTTTAATGCCTCTAAATTTTAACTACTTCAGAAAGGCAAGCGTCTCCCATTCTACATCTGCAAGCTTGATGTCAACTAAACCTATGCTGCCTACATTCTAGTTCATACCAAGTTCCATTTGCCAAACACTCCTGCTGGTGCTGATCTTCATTTTTATTCAATCAGAGTATGAGAGCATTGCTGGCTGGAGCAACATTTATTGCCTATCCGTAATTGCCCAGAGGGCAGCTAAGAGTCAGTCACATTGCTATGATTCTGGTGTCACTTGTAGGCCAGACCAGAAAAGAATGGTAGTTTCTTTCCCTCAAGGACATTAGTGAGTCAAATGGGTTTTTCCACCAATCAACAATACTGGTGACCATGAAACCAGATCTTTGTTGGCGAATGGTGTGGGCAACTACATAAAATGCTTAAGGCAAGTTGAGTAAATGTTCACCTTTGTCATATTCTCACAGTTGTCATTCTATGATTTTTGCTAAGAGTTGCTTTGACACCATGGCAGGGGTGGAAAGATTAGAGAGATTCAGATATGGAGTTTTGGAAAAGACAGATGCAAATTTGGGAGGTGTCAACACATTTGGTGAAGAAAGTGGGTTTGGATTTGTAATGATAGTTAGTACAGCCTGTTGGTGATTATTTAAGGGAGAGTTTTGATATGGCAGATTTGAAAGAGGGGAAACATTAAAAATAGCAACTGACATGAGAACCAATAAAGTATGTTGCATAGTCAGCAATTTAGTGGAAATATAATTGAAGGTGCAGAGGTAGGACTGGTGGCCAACTTGAGCTCTGAGAGGGAAAGAGGTGTGACAAAAACTGGAGAAAGACACCACTTCAGGTCTAGGACTGGGGAGAGACTAAGACATTTAGCCCAGCGGGCTAGAGAAAGGAGGAAAGTGACATCGAGAACTGATCGGATAGCTTCTAACTCCTAGCAAAGGTATCCTTGAGCTCCACACGCTTGTTGGAAGTGAGGGTGGATGAGGACAAGGAGGTGTTTAAATTAACCTAATGCAATAGAAGAAACAGCTGGGGGTTATCTTTGTAGTTTGGAATGATCCTGTAATTGTTAGGCCTGTAAACTGCCATATCCCTTTAAATCTGCAGCCATTGAAATTGAAGTAATGCTATGAGAAGGGTAAATGGTTTAATTTGGGACTAAATTATAGAAGATTGAGATGAATGCTTCAGTTCAGCAAATTAGAAAGTAAAAGGCTAAACAGTTGGGATTTTGGAACTATAGTTGTAAGTGAATTGGAGAATAGGTTTTCTTTTCCTGGGAAGGACACAAGGATGTAGAGTTGAGGGAATGCAGGTTCTGAATGATCACAATTAGTTTGTCTGAAATTGAGTAGTGAAGCCTTATGAGATGACAAGATCAAGGTGGTGTAAATGGATTAGGGAGTTTAATAATTATTACCTGTTCTTTAGCATTTATCCCTTTGTCATTGCATTAAAACTAAATACCCATTTGTGGCTCTGGGTTAGAATCATGGGTTGTGTGAGAAGCTATATCCTGATTGCATCTCCTCCAGCAATGTACTTCATGCTCAACCTCAGTAAACTAATCCATACAACACCTGTGTGACAGTCTTACACATTGTGTACCAGTGAACATGATGTTTCTGAATGGGAATTAGCAGTACTGTTGTAAATGCTGAGAGGAAGCATATTGGTTTATGTAGTCTCACTTGGATCTTAGCATTTTTGTTTAGATGATTAAAATCTAATGCTTTACTAACGGTTTCTGTCTCTGAAATGTGCTGCCTTAAGTTTGATACAAACACATGGGTCTAATTTTGTCTCATGAAAATGGAGGAATACACTGAGGTGAAAGGGCAAAAGGCAGTATTTGTCTTGAAAGGAAAGACAGTGTATTGTTGAGCACCATCCCCCATCTTTTGGCTTTGCAAAGCAGTTGCAAACAACTATAGCATTTTTGATATAATCACTTGTAATTTCTGAAATCTGTCATTTAATTTGTACACAGCAAGTTCTTAAAGAAAGCAGTGAGGATAACTGATGCTCCTTTCTCTCAACAGAACTTGAAGTGGTTGGATTTAAAAGGAAATCCACTTGATCCATTGCTTGAGAAGGTGGCAGGTGACTGCCTGGATGAGAAGCAGTGCAAGCAGAGTGCAGCCAATGTAAGTTTCAGGATTTGTCCTCACCATAAAGATAACTTGATATTAGTTTCCAATTTTAGCATCATACAACAAACCTTTTTTTCTTAAACTTGCAAAAAGGCTAAGAGAATCCACTGTCCATATTTTGGAAGAGACTTTCAGGTGTTTTGGGGCAGCATGGTGGCTCAGTGGTTAACACTACTGCCTCAGCACCAGGGAGCCAGGTTCAATTCCAGCCTTGGGCGACTGTGTGGAGTTTGCACATTCTCCCCATGTCTGCGTGGGTTTCCTCCATACTCCGGTTTCCTCCCACAATCCCAAAGATGTGCAGGTCAGGTGAATTGGCCATGCTAAGTTGCCCATAGTGTTAGGTGCATTAGCTAGGGATAAATATAGGGGAATGAGTCTGGGGGGGGGGGAGGGGTTACTCTTTGGAGGGTCAGTGTGGACTTGTTGGGCCAAAGGGTCTGTTTCGATACTGTAGATAATCTAATCAAAAATCTAATCTAAAAAAGCCTGTACATGTCTGTTGAAAACACTATCTGTGGTGTTGATATTTCTAATAGTGGCATCCAATATGAGGGATACCAGTCTGTCACTATTTGATAGTGGTGTACACCACTGCTGCTGGGGACATTAATACAATATAGATTTTTTAACTGTATAAAACTGAGGTAAAAAACTGATGGATATAGATACCTCACTGTATAATAATGAGAGATACAGGTTTGTCACTGTTCAGCAGTGGGATAAGGTACTGGTGCGTACAAGTCTTGTCCATATCACATAGGTGCAGTACTGGTGGATGTAGTAACACGGTACAGTATTGGTGAGTACAGATATAAAGCCTGTTGCAATCCTTGTAGAGGATGAGCACATTTTCCAAAGGATTTTCAGCAACCAACAGAAATAGCTAAAATGTTTTGAAACTGTAACTATAGCAAATTAAAACCAGCATGTCAAACTTTACTCAATAGACAACTAATACAGCAATCTTTTTAAAAACATGACTTTGACAAGAATGGACTAATGCAATCAAGGTGCACATCTTGCATCTCCTTTTGTGCATCACACTGCTGACAGAATGCAGCAACACAAGATTGTGTTCTAATTTACTCTTAGCTTTCGAACAGACTCATTTCTCCTTGCCACACCAGATTAAATCTTCAAGTGTTCTTCAGAAATCATTGGGTTCAATCTAAGTTTACCACAACTGGCTTTCACTCACAAAGATCATCTTCATGACTCCTTGTTCCTTAAATTTCCGAAGGTCCTGCTAATCTTTCCTTGTTCTTTTCTATAGAAAACCAATTTTTGCAAGCATCCTGATTTGACATGATACAACTGATCACCCTGCTATTCACAACAATAATTTCTTGTGTTTCTGTCTGTCACTTTATCTATCTATATGCGCCACTCTGTCCTTCTCCAAAAAGTAACTCTTCCTTTTTTTATCAAGATGTGAAAACGTTTATTTGGATTTCAAACAGATCTCTCTTTCCATGACAGTCCGAACAGATGAGCTTCTCTTTTGAGAAGAGATATAGAATGATCACCAACCCCCATCCAAAAAGTCTCAGTTTCACCTGAGATTGCACTTTAAAAATCTCCTCCTTTAATCTTCTTGTAAAGTTCAGTGGTCACAATACACTGGGATACAGCATTAATGATTTGTAACTGGAGCACTGTATTAATCTTCCACTATCGTATATCAGTAAGTTTAGTGAAAGAAGATAGTTAGACATTTTAACTCTTGAAGTAATATGTATGATAAAGATAAATCAGTGTTATTGCGCATGAGGTGGTGTGTAGTTCTACACATGGTGAGATCCAGTTCCAAGAAATTCAGTTGTTAACTTTGTTTTCACTGTTGGATATTGCAGGTGCTGCGGTACATGAAAACCATTCAGTCCGAACAAGATCGTGAAAAACAGAGACGGCTGCTTGTTGAAAGAGGTAAGAGTTTAAATGGCTAAAACAAATGTTCATCCAGACATAGGGCTACTGAGAGTGGATTACAATTGAGAGTCTGACTTAAAGGTATTAATCTAAAGCTAGCCTTGTTTTCAGTGGATTTTCACTCAAGTATCGGGGGGTAACCTTTCATTGTGTTCATTCCATCCATACCTTGGAGTGCAGACATCAGATTGAACTTGGCATTTTCCTATTCAGTCTTGTGACTAGCTGAGCAATCTTGAAGTGGAAGAAACAAATTTCAAGAGTCTGTCATTAATCGCCATATTCTATATTCCAGCATTGTAATGGTGCAGCATTAGTTCTGCTTTGTAACTGGGAGTCAGACGGAATTAGCTGGTTAGCCAAATTGATCTGGTTCTATGCTGTAAATTCTGACAAAGCTGAAAGTAGTCTTACTGCAGAATAATTTTTTTGCATTCCACTGAATGTATTGGAATTATTTTTCTGCACTCTTTGGTCTTCAGATGCACGTTTTCAGCTATTTACTGTTCAGCAAAATGGTTGTAGAAAGACTAAATGGCATAGAGGATATGTTTGGAATGCAGGTTTAACGACTTTAAATTCAAAGTGCAATCCTTTGACCTTGGAGTCTTTTACTAGCTCTCCCAGATTTTTACTCAATGGTTAACCAGGTACACAATGTGATAACAGGAAATCTGTTACTTGGTGTGTATCTCAAGGAAAGCAACTGGCAGTTGGTCTGAATAATATTTAGAGCATTGAGAGTGGATCAGTAATTTTCACTTCACTGATTGAAGAGATGGATCATCACATAGGCTCACACTTTAAAAGTATCTAGAACTTGCATTTATTTAGCACCTTTCCTAGATTACCTATAGCAATTCATCACCAATAAACTTTTTCTGAAGTGTACTCATTGGCTGCAAGGTTTGCATGTTATAACAATGAGAGCACTATGCTAGCAGCAAATTTGACATGAGCTGAGGAATAGATTCTAGCAATGACATTCCAGAAACCTCTATCTAATGCTGTGGAGGCCGTTCTGTCAATAGGAATATAGGAATAGGACCTTGGTTTGACATCTCATTTTAAGTACAGCACTTCCATTGGCTTGCCATTGTGAGCCCTGCACTTAAATGTTAGCTTATGATATGTGCTTGGTCTCTAGTTGACTTGAAATACTTGGACGCAGAGTCCAAAAGTGCTAGCAAAGTTGAGTATAAAATAAAATCAGAAAGCATCAGAAGTTTTAACTGCCAGCTTTATAGCCAAATATGTTGTTACAGAATTGGAGAAAAGGCGTGAAGCAGAATTACGGGCTAAGGAAGCAAGGGAACGAGATCTGCGTAAACGAGAGAAAATGGAGGAGAAGGAGAGGCGCAGGAAGGAGTATGATGCACAGAAATTACAAAGGTTCAATGAGCCAAAGGAGGAAAAGCCTACAACTACATCAGAAAGTAAGTGAAAGATGGAAGGTGGGTAAGCTATGTGAATTCTTAGAGTTAGATCTGCTCCATGAGTCAGCAAATGTACCAGAAGTGGCCACGTCAATGCAAGTTCACTCTTCTCTCATTATCAACTTGCGTAAATTAAAATCACTAAAGAATTCTTTACTCATTCACAAATTTAGCATCATTGTCCTTTGTCCTTTTGCTTCTTGGATGTGATTTCCTGAGTATCAAAATTTCCACTGCAATAGCTGTTTCACTAGTATGAAAGGCTCTCAATTGTAGAAGTACTGAGCTGGCCCTGACTGTGTCCACATATGCAAGAGTAAAAAATGAGGTCTCCAGATGCTGGAGATCACAGCTGCAAATGTGTTGCTGGTCAAAGCACAGCAGGTTAGGCAGCATCTCAGGAATAGAGAATTCGACGTTTCGAGCATAAGCCCTTCATCAGGAATAAGAGAGAGAGAGCCAAGCAGGCTGAGATAAAAGGTAGGGAGGAGGGACTAGGGGGAGGGGCGATGGAGGTGGGATAGGTGGAAGGAGGTCAAGGTGAGGGTGATAGGCCGGAGTGGGGTGGGGGCGGAGAGGTCAGGAAGAGGATTGCAGGTTAGGAGGGCAGTGCTGAGTTGAGGGAACCGACTGAGACAAGGTGGGGGGAGGGGAAATGAGGAAGCTGGAGAAATCTGAATTCATACCTTGTGGTTGGAGGGTTCCCAGGCGGAAGATGAGGCGCTCCTCCTCCAGCCGTCGTGTAGTTGTGTTCTGCCGGTGGAGGAGTCCAAGGACTTGCATGTCCTCGGTGGAGTGGGAGGGGGAGTTAAAGTGTTGAGCCACGGGGTGATTGGGTTGGTTGGTTCAGGCGGCCCAGAGGTGTTCTCTGAAGCGTTCCGCAAGTAAGCGGCCTGTCTCACCAATATAGAGGAGGCCACATCGGGTGCAGCGGATGCAATAGATGATGTGTGTGGAGGTACAGGTGAACTTGTGGCGGATATGGAAGGATCCCTTGGGGCCTTGGAGGGAAGTGAGTGTGGAGGTGTGGGTGCAAGTTTTACATTTCCTGCGGTTGCAGGGGAAGGTGCCGGGGGTGGAGGTTGGGTTGGTGGGGGGTGTGGATCTGACAAGGGAGTCACGAAGGGAGTGGTCCTTGCAGAACGCTGATAGGGGAGGGGAGGGAAATATATCCTTGGTGGTGGGGTCCGTTTGGAGGTGGCGGAAATGGCGGCGGATGATACGTTGTATGTGCAGGTTGGTGGGGTGGTAGGTGAGAACCAGTGGGGTTCTGTCTTGGTGGCGGTTGGAGGAGCGGGGCTCAAGGGCGGAGGAGCGGGAAGTGGAGGAGATGCGGTGGAGGGCATCGTCGATCACGTCTGGGGGGAATCTGCGGTCCTTGAAGAAGGAGGCCATCTGGGCTGTGCGGTGTTGGAATTGGTCCTCCTGGGAGCAGATGCGGCGGAGACGAAGGAATTGGGAATATGGGATGGCGTTTTTACAGGGGGCAGGGTGGGAGGAGGTGTAGTCCAGGTAGCTGTGGGAGTCAGACGGTTTATAATAGATGTCTGTGTTGAGTCGGTCGCCCGAGATAGAAATGGAAAGGTCTAGGAAGGGGAGGGAGGAGTCTGAGACAGTCCAGGTGAATTTCAGGTCGGGATGGAAGGTGTTAGTAAAGTTGATGAACTGTTCAACCTCCTCGTGGGAGCACGAGGCAGCGCCGATACAGTCATCGATGTAGCGGAGGAAAAGGTGGGGGGTGGTGCCAGTGTAGTTGCGGAAGATGGACTGTTCCACATATCCTACGAAGAGGCAGGCATAGCTGGGGCCCATGCGGGTGCCCATGGCAACTCCTTTAGTTTGGAGGAAGTGGGAGGATTGAAAAGAGAAGTTATTCAGGGTGAGGACCAGTTCAGTCAGTCGAAGGAGGGTGTCAGTGGAAGGGTACTGGTTGGTGCGGCGGGAAAGGAAGAAGCGGAGGGCTTTGAGTCCTTCGTGATGGGGGATGGAGGTGTACAGGGACTGGATGTCCATAGTGAAAATAAGGCGTTGGGGACCGGGGAAGCGAAAATCCTGGAGGAGGTGGAGGGCGTGGGTGGTGTCCCGAACGTAGGTGGGGAGTTCTTGGACTAAAGGGGACAGGACCGTGTCGAGGTATTGGGAGATGAGTTCGGTGGGGCAGGAGCAGGCTGAGACAATGGGTCGGCCGGGGCAGGCAGGTTTGTGGATTTTGGGCAGGAGGTAGAAACGGGCGGTGCGGGGTTGTGGGACTATGAGGTTGGAGGCAGTGGATGGGAGATCCCCTGAGGTGATGAGGTCCTGGATGGTCTGGGAGATGATGGTTTGGTGGTGGGAGGTGGGGTCGTGGTCAAGGGGGCGATAAGAGGAGGCGTCCGCGAGCTGGCGTTTGGCTTCAGCGGTGTACAGGTCAGTGCGCCAAACTACCACCGCGCCTCCCTTGTCTGCGGGTTTGTTGGTGAGGTTGGGATGGGAGTGGAGGGCTGCACGTTCTGAGGGTGAGAGGTTGGAGTGGGTGAGAGGGGTGGACAGGTTGAGTCGGTTGATGTCACGGCGGCAGTTGGCTATAAAGAGGTCGAGGGCGGGTAGGAGGCCAGCACGGGGTGTCCAGGTGGATGGGGTGTGTTGGAGGCGGGAGAAGGGGTCGTCAGAGGGTGGACGGGAGTCTTGGTTGGTATGCAAGAACCAGTGGATAGTGTGCAGCAGTAGAAGGCTGGTTCATGTTGTTTCTTCCCCTTGCTAGCCTTAGAATGCCATTGTGTGACTGTTGTATAACTGGCAAACTCAGTCATGGATTTGACCTTAGTTCCTGTTTGTGTGCCTAGACATTGCGTTCTAAATATTTATAGGCATAACATGAAAGAAAAATCTGTAAAATTAATTCTTTAACCAGTATTAAAAAGATTAAGAGATGAATATGCCAAAGTGACTCATGATTGTGGAACCTTAGAATGGTTACAGCGCAAAGGAAGCTGTTTGGCCTGTTATGTATGTATCTGCTGTCTGCAAGATCAGTGAACTCGTTCCATTCTGCTGTCACTTCTCTGTGTAGCAATGCAACCTTTTACATAATTATCAGAAGTTATTTTGAAAGCCATGACTCAACCTACCTTAGCCACAGTCTCTCTCTGGCTATGCATTCAGATACTAACCACTATGAGAAAGATTTTTTTTTAAATGTCTCCATTGCTTCTTTTGCCTTGCATCTTCAAGTGATGTCCTCTGGTTCTCATTCCTAATGTCACTGAACAGTATTTCCCATGTATCCTCAGCTGAACTTCCTCGATTTTTAATATCTGAGTAGCAATCCTTTTTATATTTAAATAAAAGCAAATATAGTAGATCCTGAAAAGCTGAAAAAGACATAAAATGCTAGAAATACTTGAAGTTCTAAAGAAGGTTCACAACTGGTTCTAAACTTTAACCCAGTTCTCCCTCTGTAGATGCTGTCAGAGCCTACTGAGTATTTCCAGCACCTTCTATATTTTACTCCATGTTATCTTCTCCATGGATAATAACTCCAATTTAAGATTATCTTTGTACAAAGCCTCTCATCCTTGGGCCATTCTTATCTTTTCTGTATTAGACATCTTTTCTAAAGTCTTCACGTCCTTCCTGGTGGTATCCAGCAATAGACAAAATACGCTAGTTGAGACTGAATCAGTATTTTTATATATGTTTGTCATAACTTTCTTGGTTTTGTACTCTGTGTATTTATTTGTAAAAGCCTAGGATACCATGAGCTTTATCAGCATTTTCTGAACCTTCCTATCACTTTGAATTACTTGTGTACACATTCTTCAGGTCCCTCCCCTGTTCTTGGACCCCCCTATGGAATTGTACCCTTTGTTATATTGCCTCTTCCCCATTCTTACAGGCAAAACAAACACACCTCTGCATCAAGTTTCACCTGCTAATTATTCTAGTAATCTATCAACCTATTTTCTCAAGAATTTTAACACTGTCCTTCTTCATTTCTATGTCTTCAAATTTTAAAATTGTGCCCTTTGCAGCCAGGTCTAGGTTACTGATCTACCTAGAAAAGCAGGTTCCCAACAATAATTTTCTGGGAAACCCTGCTACATAACTTGCCCTCATTCCTAAAACGACTGTTCACAAGCACTCACTTTACCTGTCACTCAAGTAACTTCATGGTGCTTTTATTCCATGGACTGTAATTTGCTGACCAGATCAGCTAGTTTCCACTGGTAGAGGGCACAAATTTAAGATGATCTCAAAAAAAAACTAAAAGGGAATCGAGAAAAACCTCTTTACATGAAAGCTGCGCAGCCTTTTCCTGGAACAGAATGCCCAAATAATTTTAAGAAAAATGGATATTTACTTAACAATGAATCTTAACTGGTAAGGGTGTGAGCAAGAGAGTGGGGTTAAATGAGAGGGCTTATGACAAGAAAACCATCAGCGCAGATACGGCTAGTCAAATGTTTTCACAATCAAGAGGAAATTTGATGGGGGCAAACCTCTAATTTAAAAGGAAACCAAAGTTTGTGAGAAGATTTGTAGCTCGAGTGCTCGTTTTTGTGGTTCTGTTCGCCGAGCTGGGAACACAAATTCCCAGCTCGGCGAATAGAATCGCAACAATAAAAAGGAAACCAAAAGGAATAATGTTGGTGCCAGTGATGCTTGGTGCTGAAACACTAACACTGGATAACATGGCTACAGTTTAATTCTGTTTCATTCTAAGTTAAACTTAATGGAAAATTATCTAATAATGGTGAAGTTATCTGTACTCGGGCAGATAGCATGTGCAAGATTCTTGCGCAAATGTGCTTCTCAACTTCTTGTAACTTGTTTAACCCATCTACAGCTGCCACTGTCTACAAAGGACAAGTCAGGCACAATATCGCTGTAAGCTGCAAGGTTCCTTTGGGTTTCATACGTGCTAATTGTGTGCTTATGCACTGACTTTCAGTTTCAGAAGTCGATGCTGCACACACCCAGATCTCTGAAATCAGTGCACCAACAATCCAGCCTTAACAGTCCTCTGAAGTAAAGAATTCCACAGATTCACTTCCCCGTTAACAGAAGAAATTCCTCCTCCTCTTTGTCTTAGAAGTGTAACCCCTTATTTTGAAATTATGTCCTCTAATCCTAGACCCTTCCACAAAGGAAAACCCTTTCCCTGTATCTCCTTTCAAGTCACCTAAGAATTTTGTATCTTGAATCTCAGCCTCGTAAACCTTCTGTGGACTACCTCCAATGCAAGGGGAGCCAAAACTGTTCACAGTATTCGAGCTTTAGTTTTAGCAAAACCTTCTAACTTTTATACACCATTTCCTTTTGTGTTAAATGTCTACAACCCAATTGCCTTCCCTATAACTTGCTGAATTTGAATGCTAGCTTGTTTTTGATTTAGGTTTCCAACCACTCTCCCTGCAGTGGAGATAGGACCTAACTGTGGTCAAGAATTACCTAATTCCTAACTGAATTCGACATTGTCACCCATATTTTTAAGTTATATGATAGCTTGTGCTATCCTAATTTTCTATTGCTTTTAGAAATTATTAGTCCGGAGCCATGTTCAAGGATACACATTAAATCATTGTTTTTTCTCTCCTCCATTATAGAACCAGTCTCTTCTGTCAATCCATCAGCACCTAAAAAAGGACACTTATTCCAAGTGCTACTGAAGGTGCTACTGTTCCTGCTACTATGCTCCATTGTCACTGTGGTGATGTGCAGGAGAACAAAACTTCCACATGAGCAGCTGTGCAGTACTGTAAACCATCTATACGAAGACACACTTCACGCCCTTCAGGGAAATGAGGTTCTCCAGAAGCTTCTACGTAGCATTCCATTCCCATGACCAGGAGCCAGGTGAAGAATCACTGAAATTCCTATGGAATTGATTAATTCGTGTGTTCTTATATTGCACATAAATCCTTCATCTTATTTGCCTTTCCCAAATTCTACACAATAAAATCCTGTTTCGCATTCACCAGGCTTTGTTGTCTTCAATGTTTTAAATACTAGATTAGTGGTACTGGAAAAGCACAGCAGTTCAGGCAGCATCCGAGGAGCAATAAAATCGACGTTTCGGGCAAAAGCCCGCGAGGATGCGTCCAGTCTCCCCAATGTAGAGATGACCACATCAGGAGCAACGGATACAATAAATGATATTGGTGGATGTGCAGGTAAAACTTTGATGGATGTGGAAGGCTCCTTTAGGGCCTTGGATGGAGGTGAGGGAGGAGGTGTGGGCGCAGGTTTTGCAATTCCTGCAGTGGCAGGGGAAGGTGCCAGGACGGGAGGGTGCAAGCGCTTTAGGGAACATCTCTGGGACACCCACACCAATCAACCATATCACCCTGTGGCCCAACATTTCAACTCCCCCTCCCATTCTGCCTAGGACATGGAGGTCCTGGGCCTCCTTCACCGCCACTCCCTCACAACCCACGCCTGGAGGAAGAACGCCTCATCTTCCGCCTCGGAAACTTCAACCCCAGGACATCAATGTGGACTTGAACAGTTTCCTATTTCCCCTTCCCCCACCTCACCCCAGTTCCAAACTTCCAGTTCAGCACTGTCCAATAACTTGTCCTACCTGCCTATCTTCTTTTCCACCTATCCACTCCACCCACCCTCCCTCCCCTCCCCCTCCGACCTATCACCTTCATCCCCTCCCCCACTCACCTATTGTACTCTATGCTACTTCCTCCCCACCCCCCACCCTCCTCTCATTTATCTCTCCACCCTTCAGGCACTCTGCCTGTATTCCTGATCAAGGGCTTTTGCCCGAAATGTCAATTTTACTACTCCTCGGATGCTGCCTGAACTGTGCTTTTCCAGCATATCTAATCCAGAATCTGGTTTCCAGCATCTGCAGTCATTGTTTTTACCTGGTCTTTTAAGTACACCTACTTTAAACTCCTGATTGACTTTGCTAACTCTAATTTACTAAAAAAAAAGTTTCTAGTTTAGTTCTGAGATATAGAGAAGATAATGCTGTTGGCCCTGGGTTTGTGAAGAGGAAAATATCACATTGGAGCCTGGTTAGATATAACTTATGACTTGGAATTGCCGGTGTTGGTCTGTGGTGGACAAAGTTAAAAATCACACAACACCTGGTTATAGTCCAACAGGTTTATTTGAAAGCACTAGCTTTCAGGTGGTTATGGAGCAGAATCATGAGACACAGAATTTATAGCAACAGGATTGCAGTGTCAGAGAATGTAATATTAAACAAACTTAGCTTAACTCTTTCTCCTTTTAAGATGATCATGTTAGTTTCAATTCCTTCATATTATAAATCCCAGAACATTTTTAAAGTTACATTCTCAAGATAGCTATAACAATAAGTGCCAACTCAGCTCAGAGGCTAAAGTCTGTCTGTGTCCTAATGTGAGGTCACACTGATTCTATTTGTAAAGTGGGATCCACAGAATACCACATGGAATCATGCAGTTCCTGACTGAAACAAAATGCCACCCTGCTAGTACAAACCCACGTGTGTGGGGCCAGGGGCGCGAGCATCCACGAGAGATCGTATGTGTGTGAATGCAACTGGGCACAACTCTGTGAGAGGGTGTGTGTGGGGGGTGCACACATGAGTGCATGAGAGACAGCCCACACACAAGATACCTTTGGGTGACCATCCTTCAAGATGGACCCCGGGACAGGCAACCAAGCAAAGTTGCCAAGCAGAGGCTGACAGTCAAGCTGGGCACCCATAGGGATGGCCTCAACCATGATCCTGGGCCCACGCCATACCACAGGCAACCCCACTGCACGACACACACTGCCACAGACCCTTCCCCACACACAAGGCCTCCCACCCATACGCACCCCCTCACAGACCCGCATCCCATCACACTTTCTCACAGACACCCACATCCCCGCACATACGTGCACATAAGCCTGTGGGGTGAATTCACAGCTGCAGAACGACATTCCACCTAAACCAAAAACTGCACAAATCCATGCAAATCCCACCTAGAAATCGAATCAGTCTGACCCAACTTTGGGACACAGACAAACCTCAACGTCACACATTCAATGCCTTATCTGAGCTGAGTTGGCACCTGCAGATAAAGCTACCTTGAAAATGCAACTCTTTTTTAAAAAAGTTCTGGGATCTACACATGACGGAACTGAAACTAACATGATCATTCCAAAAGATTACACAACACCAGGTTATTCTCCAACAGGTTTATTTGGAAGCAGTAACTTTCAGAGCACTGCTCCTTCATCAGGTGATTGTAGAGAATAAGACAATTTCATTCTAAATGATGAGAAACTTAAGCTAAATTTGTTTAACATTACATTCCATGCTATTGTAATCTTGTTGCTATAAATTGTGTGTCTTATGATTCTGCTCCACAACCACCTGATGAAGAAGCACCGTTTCAATAGCTAATGCTACAAATAAACCTGTTGGACTATAACCTGGTGTTGTGAATTTTAACTAGAAATAATTTGGCAATCCTGTTGATTTAGCTTCATTAATCTCAGGTTGTTGATCCAGTGAAGGAGTAAAATGAATAGATTTTAGTATCTGTTCTCCTAAAACTCTTAATTGGCAGGAAATTTTTTTTATGATTATGCTTTGTCATCAATGGTTTATTTCAGGTCAGCATCTGATGTTTTTACTGATCAGACTGTAACCTGAAAAAATCAAAGTTGCCCACAGAATAATAACTTGCAGATTATACCAAGATTTGACAGTTTATTCCCAGTGAACAACATGACAACTGCAGTAGTGGTGTACATTCGAAGTAAGGCAAGAGTTCAGCCAAAAGCAAGTGAAGAATCATCACATTGGAGAGTCAATTACTTAATGATTTAGGAACTAAACAAGGTTAATCCTTAAAAGGATCCTTTTGTTTTACAAAAATGATCCTTTCCCACCTTTTGTCAGAAAGTGATCTACTTGTATCTCCGTCCTTTTAACTCTATCTGCTTCATGCTTTTACCTGGTAAGTCATTCCATAACTCGATTACTGTTTGGTGAAAGCACTCAACAAAATTTTGATTTGTGGCTTGTGTGTCTGTTATTTGAATCCTTCATGTAAAAACAGTTCTGTCAATTCTCAGTGGCTTATGTTGTTGATCTTTTTATAACTAGAATCTATTTTGTGTTTGCTGGAATTGGGAACAGTTTCACTTAATGTTCTCACCAGAGAACCTCTGCTGAAGCTAAACATTCTGAATTATGCTGGGACCAATGTCCTAGCGAATTGCATAGCTCAGGCTGTAGACTGGGCTTTAGACTAAATTGGGGGGGGGGGGGGTTCAGTTATGGGACAAATTAGAAAATCCAAATTAAAGGAGTAAGTAACAGTGCAGGATAGCGATGTGGCAGATGGTTACCGGACAATAAAGGTGAGAAACAGAACAGGTGAACATCTTTATGTACCAAGGAATTATTTAAAAAGTAGGGAAATGTACCAGTGGAACAAATTTAAAAGCTTTGTATCTAAAAACGTTAGGCATTCAAAATAAAGTGGATAAACTAAACACACAGATGTAAACGGGTATCGTATATTTGGATTACAGAGACATGGCTGCAGGATGACCAGGGATGGGAATTGATGTCCCAGGGTATTCAATATTTAGGAAGGACAGACAAAAAGGCAAAAGTGTGGAGTGGCATTGCTGGTTAAAGAGAAAATTAGCACAATAGTGAGAAAGGATATTAGCTCTGACAATGTGGAGTCCATGGGTTGAGTACTAAAGGGTAAAAAAACACTAGTGGATTAGATTAGATTAGATTACTTACAGTGTGGAAACAGGCCCTTCGGCCCAACAAGTCCACACCGACCCGCCGAAGCGCAACCCACCCATACCCCTACATTTACCCCTTACCTAACACTACGGGCAATTTAGCATGGCCAATTCACCTGACCTGCACATCTTTGGACTGTGGGAGGAAACCGGAGCACCCGGAGGAAACCCACGCAGACACGGGGAGAACGTGCAAACTCCACACAGTCAGTCGCCTGAGTCGGGAATTGAACCCGGGTCTCAGGCGCTGTGAGGCAGCAGTGCTAACCATGTCATATATCGACTCCAAAATGCAGTGGTGTTGTTGGGAATGGCATTTAACAGGAAATTAGAGATGCATGTGATAAGAGATCTTTGGTGATCATAGTGGTTTAATCTACATGTAGATTGGGCAAATCAAATTAGCCACAATGCTAGAGGAGGAATTCTAGGAGTACATATATGGGATGGTTTTCTTGACCAGTGTGTGAAGGAGCCAATTAGAGAGAGGCCATCTTAGACTGGGTACTGTGTAATGAGAAGGGAACCATTGCCAAAGTAGCTGTGTGAGAGGCCTCAGATGTAAGTGACCATAACATGATAGACTTTTTTTTATCAAGATGGAAAGTGAGGTAGTTGACTTTGTGACTAGGGTGCTGAATCTTAATAAACTGAATAAATATTTTGGCTCTGGCTTCACAGAAGAGGAGACGAATCAGACTCCAGAAATGTTGGAGATGGCAAGATTTAGTAAGGGAAGAACTCAAGGAGGTCAATAGTAGTAGAGAAATGCTGCTGGGAAAATTGAGGGGATTGAAGGTGAATCTATATCCCAGAGTATTTAAGGAAGTGACTCTAGAAGTAGTGGATGCATTGATGGTCATCTTCCAGGATCTGTAGACTCTGGAAGAGTCCATGCAGATTGGAGGGTAGCTAACGTTCTTCAAATATTCAAAAAGGGAAGTAGAGAGAAACCAGGGAATTGTCGACCAGTAAGCCTAACATCAGTAGTGGGGAAGATTCTTGAATCCATTTTCAAGGATTTTATAGCAGACCATTTGGAAAGCAGTAGCAGCATCAGGCGGGGTAGATGAATGAGGGTGGGGGGGGGGGGGGGGATTTCGTAGAGATTTACAAAATTCTCACAGAACTAGACAGGGTAGATGCAAGGAGAATGTTCCCGATGGTGTGTGTGTCCAGAACCAGGGGGTCATGGTCTGAAGATAAAGGGTGGACCATTTAGGAAGGAGATGAGGAAACATTCGTTCACCCAAAGAGTGGTTGGCCTGTGGAATGTATTGCCACAGGAAGTAGTTGATGCCAAAACACTGAATGTATTCAAGGAGAGACTAGATATAGTACTTGGGGCAAATGGGGCCAAGGGAGAAAGCAGGATTAGGCTATTGTACTGGATGATCAGTCGTGATCACGATTAACAGTGAAGCAGGCTTGAAGGGCCAAATGGCCTTCTTCTGTTCCTATCTTCTATGTTTCTATCCCTGTGGTTAAATCATTACAAAATCATATTGTAATCTTGGCCTAAGACAACATACTTTGTTATAATAGATTGGTGAGTAACTGAGCTGTACTTTGCCTAGCTATACTACAGAAAAGTGGTGGAGAGCTCTGGAAGAGTGAGGCTAGAATCATGGAATTGTTACAGCACGGAATCAGGCTATTCAGCTCATGATGACCCAATCAGGTAGTGATTTACTGAGTGCCATCTCCTACCTTTTTCCCTATATCACTGATTTTTTTAAAATCCTTTTCAGATAAAGATCCAATTCTTTATACTTTATCCTGCCTCACTTTCAGGCAATATAGTCTAGATCCACTCACTGTGCTATAAAGAAATATACATCAGTTTCTTAAGTGACTTAAGGATCCAGACTCAAGTTTTTGGTACCATTCTAACTGATAAAAGACTGGAAGGAATACTTGGAAACCATGTGCAGTGAAGGTGCAAAACACGTGATCAGCACCTTATTCATCACCATAAAAATTAATTCCCTGCACCAATGATGTCCACTAGTAATAATATGAATCATCTAGAAAAAGCAATACAGCAACTCACCAAGGGTCCTTTGACAGCACTTTTCAGACTTGCGACCTCTATCACCTCAAACAAGGACAGCAGATGCTTGGGAGCACTGCAAACAGCAAGCTCCATTCTAATGCAAACAATGTCCTGACTTGGAAATAAATCATTGCTCCATCACTTGCTGGATCAAAGTCCTAGAAGTTCAAAGAAGCATGGTGTACACCTACATCACATGGACTGCAGTCACAGAGACATACAGCCTAGAAATAGGCCCTTCACCCCATTCAGTCTGCATGGCCCATAGCCTTGCATGCTTTACTAGCTCAAGTGCACATCTTTAATGGCTGTAAAGCCATTCTCAACAACATCAGGAACCTTATACCAAAGTAAAAGTGTCCTACAGGCAAATCATTCAATAGCCTGACATTATCATAGTTACTGTGTAATATCTTGTAGTTAATACCCTGGACACTTCTGTTGCCCATCAGCAGGACTAGCACACTAGAGCTATATATAAAATGGTATAATTTAAAAATGAAATTATTCATTTTGTGGGATGTGGGCATCACCAGCTAGCCAGCATTAATTGCCCATCCCTAGTTGCCCTTGAGAAAATGGTGGTGAGCTGCCTTCTTGAACCGCTGAGTCACCTGGTATGGGTTGACCGACAGTGCCATTAGGGAGGGAATTCCAGGATTTGGACCCAGCGACAGTGAAGGAACAGCAATTTATTTCCAAATCAGGATGGGAGTGTCTTGGAGGGAACTTGAAAGTGGTGGTGTTCACATATATCTGCTACCCTTGTCCTTCTAGATGGAAGTGGTTGTGAGTTTGGAAGGTGCTGTCTGAGGATCTTTGGAGAATCTGGAGTGGTTCAGAGAGTCCCCAAAATCAACTCTGGACCCCATGAAATCTCACGCCATTTGATCAAACATCAGGCAAGGAAACTTGATTCCCAACCATCACCCTCCCTCAACTGATGATGCTTGTCCATGTTAAACAGCATTTGGAAGAAGCATTGACAATGGCATGGGCATAGAATGTGCCCTGGCTATCCCCTACTGTAACTCAGTAGCAACACCACTGACCAAGCTGGCTGAACACTGAAGGATATATTTCCCTCTGATCATTAATGAGAGAACCAACAAAAGATTAAAAACTTTAAAGAAAAAACTGAAAGCACTGTGGATGCAGTAAGTCAAAGACATTAATCTCATTCTCACGAACCTACCTTTTGAAGGTGTATCAGTTCATGACAGTATTGGTAAAAATTATAATTGAGGGCTTTTGTGAAGCAGTAGTAATGTGCCCACCTCTTAACCAGCGAGTCTTGGATTCAAGTCCTACCTGCTCCAGATGTGCATACTAACATCTTTGAACAGGTTGATTAGAAAATATCATCCAGGTTCAAGTCTCACCTGCCCTCTGATCTGTGTCAAAACACATAGCCATAGAGATATACAGCATGGAAACAGACCCATCCATCCAACCCGTCCATGCCGACCAGATATCCCAACCCAATGTGGTCTCAACTGCCTGCTCCCGGCCCATATCCCACCAAACCCTTCCTATTCATATACCTACCCAAATGTCTCTTAAAAGTTACAATTGAACTTCACCACTTCCATACACGTATCACCTTCTGCATGAGAAAGCTGCTCCTTAGGTCTCTTTTATATCTTTCCCTCTCACCTTAAACCTATGCCCTCTAGTTCTGGACTAACCCACACCAGGGAAAAGACTTTGTCTATTTATCCTATCCATGCCCCTCATAATTTTGTAAACCTCTATAAGGTCACCCCTCAGCCTCCAATGCTCCAATGAAAACAGCCCCAGCCTATTCAACATCCTTCTATAGCTCAAATCCTTCAAACCTGGCAACATTCTTGTAAATCTTTTCTGAACTCTTTCAGGTTTCACAACATCTTCCCGATATGAAGGAGACCAGAACTGCACGTAATATTCTAAAAGTGGCCTAACCAATGTCCTGGAAAGCTGCAATATGACCTCCCAGCTCCTGTACTCAATATCCTAACCAATAAAGGAAAGCATCTCAAACTTCTTCTTCACTATCCTATATATCTGCGACTCCACTTTTAAGGAGCTATGAACCTGCACTCCAAGGTCTCCTTGTTCAGCAACACTCCCTAGGACCTTACCATTAAGTGTATAAGTCCTGCTAAGATTTGCTTTCCCGAAGTGCACCACCTCGCATTCATCTAAATTCATCCATCTGCCACTTCTCAGCCCATAGGCTCATCTGATCAAGATCCCGTAGTAATCTGAGGAAACCATCTTTGCTGTCCACTATACCTCCAATTTTGGTGTCATCTGCAAACTTACTAACTATACCTCTTTAGCTCATATTCAAATCATTTATACTCTGAACAGGTTGTTTGAAAATCTCTGGAAGTTCTAATTGGTGGCATTTTGGGTACTGCGTTAGTGTCCCCACCTCTGAGCCAGGAGACCCCGGTCCCAAGTGCAATGTAACTGACAGTACCTGTTGGCATGGGGGAAGAGGATCTATCTGGCTTAACATATCAGACACCTGTTACAAATAAATTAAAATTAACTCAAAAAAAACTAAGCACTGAATTATCAGTAAATGGGAAAATATAAAGTGTCGACACAAGATGGAAATCAGTTCAAATGGGTACCATTTAAGAAACTCTACTCCATACCAAGCCTGTGTTGTACAAACCATGTGTGGGAAAATTCTGACGTAACTTTGTTCAGTATATAATCAGTGTAAACTTTGTTCAGACATCATTTGATGGAATGTGACAGAAGGATTTATATGCTAATTTATAATTTATATTACCTGGGTAATCTTGGAATTTTCAATAACCTTTTAGAAGTGTTTCACTTTGTGCTTAACTACTCATGATGTTGTTAATTCTTACACAGACCACAGGAGGACTGAGGTAGATAGGTTAACCTCGTATTATGCAAACAACCTCAGTCTTAGACTGATTAAGCAGAATTCTGTTTGATACCTTGGTTTTGTTCCATGTCTGTCGATGCATACAGAAAATCATCAACCTACACAAAGACATACTTATACATTGTTTACATTTCATTCTTGTACAACACACGGAAATATCACATCCTAGACCTTTCGCTATCCTGTTTACATAAATCTGTTTATACCCTCTAGCCTGCTCTCAAAATCCTAGGTTGGACGAGGTTCCTCTCCAGTCATTTCTGCTGATGCAGAGTGTTCAAAGTTCATGCCTGATAAAATGTGAATTACATTACTAGTTGTCTTACTCCTGTTGGAATCTTTATAAAATAAAACCTTATTTAATTCCCACTTCAAAGATCTTATTTCCAATTCTAGCCCGTGATGCTCTTTCCAATTATAGCATTGATGGTCCCACCACTTGATACGCAAATAATCCCTCGACATTCTGCCTCTGATGACTCTTCCTGGAAATAGAATGGTTTCAGGAAACAGAAAATTGTAAGAGCAAATTACTGCAGATATTGGAATCTGTACTGATAAAACAAAAAATGCTAGAGATCACAGCGGGCCAGGCAGCATCCATGGAGAAAAAGCAACCTAACATTTTGAGTCTAGGTGACTCTTCGTCGGAGCTGATGTGAAGTGTGGAGGGGACAGCATTTATGGGATGGTGGCAGGTGGGGGTTGGAGTGCTGGGGGAGAAAAGATACTTATTGTTCATATTAAGTAGACTTAATATTGAATTCAGCACCTTTAGATTGTGAACCCATTCCTTCTCTTTCTTTTAGTTTTGTCTGTTACATTCTGTCACTACGTCCCAGTGGGACTGTCTTCTTTCCGGTTTGGCTGTTAGACATGCCATTGCTCTGTGATTCTCACATTTTGATCACTTAATCTGAACTATCAACATCGTTTTTCCGCCAGCACTCCAAACTCCCCCACCCACCACCACCATTGCATAAATACTGTTCCCTCGACATTTCAAGTCAGCTCTGATAGAGTCATCCAGAATCAGAACATTAGCTTGCTTTCTCTCCATGGACGCTGCTTGACCTGCTGTGATCTCCAGCATTTTATGATTTCAGAGAAAATTGTAATATTGCTACTGTAATCCAACACCCTATTTGGGTTTGACCTAATCTAGCATTCATAGGGTCATAAATTAATACAGCACAGAAACAGATCCTTTGGTCCTTCTAAAACTTATAATTAAGAGAATTTGCGTTGATAAATCCAACATGTATCTTCACTATTCCACGTTATTTGAATATACGAAAAATTCCTCCACATATTTGTCCTCAATTTACCTTTTAATATCCTGTATTTGTGTCAGAATTTTGAACAGTCCTCTGAATTTACCATTCCACCTGTCATAGATCCCTCCTTTCATGATCTTTTCTGGGTGTCACTCACCTTCCCATCCATTTCATTCTTCGGATACATGGACTAACAGCAATACCCATCCTTGCTGTTAGAAGAATGAGGGAGGTATATTACGGGAATATATAAAATCCTAATGTGACTGGACAGGCTAGATGTGGGAAGAATGTTCCTGATGTTTGGGAAATCCAGAAATAGGGGTCACAGTCTAAGAATAATGGGTAAACCATTCAAGACTGAGATAAGGAAGAATTTCTTCACTCAGAGTTGTGAATCTGTGGAATCCTCCACCAGAAAGCTGTTGGGGCCAGGTCATTAAATATTTTCAAGAGGGAGCTGGACATGCCCTTTGCAGCTAAAGAGATTAAGGGGTATGGAGAGAAAGTGGGAGTGAAGTACTGAAATGACATGATTAGCCATGATCATATTGAATGATGGTTCAAGCTCAAAGGACTGAGTGGTCTACACCTGCACCTATTTTCTACCGTTAGCTGTCAGTTGACTTAAGGATGGCATCTGCTCAATCATAGGTTTCTACCATGGGTGATCATGTCACTAAACAAACTGCTTGTTGATCTGTTGGTCTTAGGCATATGGGGCAGGTTGTCCCAATGAGGGAGCAGGACCTGGAAAGCAGGATTTACCTGCTTTTCTTTACAGACCAGCTTTAGCATTAAGGCATTTGAAGTCAAAACAATATACAGCTTGGGCGGGGTGTCACTTTTTTGAACGATTGGTAACAAGTTCCTCTGAGTCATTAATGTCATTGCTGCGACACTTTACAAAAAATATTGAGTGTCTTTGTAGATTTTTTTTGCCTTTCCCTTGACTGCTGACCATTTCAGAGTTTATAAACTAAGACTTGAAAGGACACCGAATTTAGACAACCTAATGGAAGCATTGTTTGTTGAAATCCTCAAGTGGTCTTGTCTGTTACTGATACATAGTCTGAGTTCCACTACACTACAAATGTTTAATGACTAATGTTGCTTTGTACACTTGAACTTTTGGTAACTTGCAGAGGTCTTTTATTTGTGGATGGGATGTAGGTTTTGCTGGCTTAGCCACCACTTATTTCAGATTCATAAGTGTTCTTGAGAAACTTTCTTTCTCACCTTCTTTAAACCACTGCAGTCCCTGTGGTGTAGGTCCACCTGGATGATATGTCTCCAAGACAGGATGAGGTGTGGCTTGATGGGAAATTTGGAAGATGCTGACCAATGAATCTTAATGAATTGCTGCAGTGCGTCATGTACATAGTTTACACCATTTCCGCTTTGCGTCAGTGGTTGAGAGAGTGAATGTTGTCAATATTAGATAGAAGTCGAGAGAGTGGTGCTGGAAAAGCATAGCCAGTCAGGTAGCATCCGAGGAGCAGAAGAATCGACGTTTCGAGCATAAGCCCTTCTTCAGGAATGAAGTCAAGGCAGCTGAATGGGGGAGGGGACAGAGGGGATGGTCACTGAGAGTGCGACAAGTATATGAAAGTAAAGTGAAGATGATAGGTCGGAAAGGAGGGTGGAGCAGATAGATGGGAAGGAAGATGGACAGGTAGGACAAGTCAAGAGGGTGGCACCAAGTTGGAAGGTTGGATCTGGGATAAGGTAGGTGATGGGGAAATGAGGAAACTGATGAAATCCACGTGTGGTTGGAGGGTCCCAAGGCGAAAGATGAGGTGTTCTTCCTCCAGGTGGTGGGTGGTAAAAGTTTGGCTATGGGGGAGGCCTAGGACATGCATGCCCTTGTGGAAATGGGTGGAGGAGTTAAAGTGTTTGGCCATGGGACAGTGGGGTTGCTTCGTGCATGTGTCCTGGAGATGTTCTCTGAAGCTTTCCGCAAGTGGGCGTCCTGTCTCCCCCGTGTACAGGAGACCACATCGGAAGCAATGACTACAGGAAATGACGTGAGGAAGTGCAAGTAAATCTCTGGATGATGTGGGAGGCTCCTTTGGGGCCTTGGACAGAGATGAAGGGGGTGGTATGGGTGCAGGTTTCGCAATTCTTGCAATGGCTGGGGAAGGTTCCTGGAGGGGAGGGTGGGTTGGTGGGGAACTTGGAGCTGACAAGAGAGTAGCGGAGGGAATGGTCTTTATAGAATGCATATAATGAGGTCTGTTTGTAATTGGTGGAAATTGCAGAGGATGATGCAATGTATCCGGAGACTGGTGGGGTAAAAGTTGAGGACCGGGGGGGGTCTGTCTTTGTTGCAGTTGGAGGGTGGAGTCCGAGGGCAGAGATGCAGGAAGTGGATGAGATGCGCTGGAGGGCATCATTGACCAAGTGGGAGGGGAAATTGCAGTCTTTGAAGATGGTGCGTACTGTGGTGGAATTGGTCCTCCTGGGAGCAGCTGTGGCGGAGGAATTGGGAATAACAGATAGCGTTTTTACAGGAGGCAGGGTGGAAGTGTAGTCCAGGTAGCTTTGGAAGTTGGTGAATTTGTAGAAGATGAACATCTTAGAGGGGGTCACTGTTGATAGAGATGAAGAGGTCCAGAAAGGAAAGGGAGGTGTCCAAGATGGTCCAAGTGAACTTAAGGTCGGGATGGAAATTGTTAGTGAAGTTTTTTAGATTAGATTAGATTAGATTACTTAGTGCGGAAACAGGCCCTTCGACCCAACAAGTCCACACTGACCCTCCGAAGCGCAACCCACCCAGATCCATTCTCCTACATTTACCCCTTCACCTAATACTACGGGCAATTGAGAATGGCCAATTCACCTAACCTGCACATTTTTGGACTTGATGAACTGTTCAATCTCCTTAACGGAGGTGGTGCAAATACAGTCATCAATGTAGCAGAGGAAAAGGTGAGGAATGGTGCCGGTGTTGCTGTGAAAGATGGACTGTTCCACATAGCCGACAAAGAGACAGGCATAGCTGGGGTGCATGCAGATGCCCATAGCTACCCTTTTGGTCTGGAGGAAGTGGGAGTATTCAAAGAAGAAATTATTGAGGGTGAGGACTAGTTCAGCCAAACAAATGAGTGTCAGAAGAAGGGTACTGGTGGGGACGATGGAAAAGGAAAAAAACGGAGGGCTTGGAGGTCTTCATCATGGCAGAGAGATTTGTATAGAAACTGGATGTCCATGGTGAAAATGAGGCGTTGTATGCCAAAAAAAAAAAGTGATGGCAGAGGTGGAGAATGTGGAGGTATGTGGAGATGAGTTGGTTTAGATGCACTGCTAATCAAGTGGAGTGCTTTGTCCTGGACGTTGTGGAGCTTCTTGAATGTTAGCAGAGTTGCAAACAACGCAGGCAATTGGAGTGTTCGACCACAACCCCAGCATGCCTATAGATGGTGAACAGGCTATGAGGAATCAACAGGTAAGTCACTGAGCAGGATGGTATGACTCCAATACAAAGTCTTTGCCGATTTCCATTGACAACAGTTTTGCTTGGACATCTTGATGTCACACTTGGTCAAATGCTGCTTTGATGTCAAGGATAGTCACCCACACTTCCCCCGGGGTTCGGCTCTTTTGTCTATGTTTGGGCCAAGGTTGTGATGAAGTCAGCAATTAAGTAGGCCTGGCAGAATCCAAACTAGTCTTCGTGAGCAGCTTATTGTTGAGGAAGTTCTGCTTGACAGCCCTATCAATGACACAAGTACAAACAAAATGATGGAAGGAAAGTAGACCGGTGAAGCAATAATTGGTCAGGTTGGATTTGTCCTGCTTTTTGTAGACAATTTCCACATTTGTTGTCAAACATTTCCTACGATAATTTCTTGAAGGCTGAGCTGGCACAGCTGATCTGGTGTTTGATCTCCTTGTCAATGGTGATCTTTTAAGACACACTGTTCAGTATGGGAACTGCTCAGTATGTTCCAAAGTCCCTCCATCAATATATAGATAGTGTAAGATTTAACGGATCAGGTTGAGTTATGGGTTTTGACAACATCCAAATGCAAACTAAGTCTGTTGTATCCAGTAATCAATCGATCAAGAGTGACTTCCCAAACTAGTGTAGCATGCAACAACACTGCAATCACCCAAATACTGTAGACCCTGTATGCATCTGATGATCAGTTTAGTTTTGGAACAGAGGTGACTAAGGATAAAGAATTTTCTGTCTAGGCTGTATTTAATACAGCAGAGGAAAGTTGACCTTTGATCACCTGATTACTATGAAATAGATTGTAAATAGTATGAGTGCTACCATAAAGCCTTATTTCGATCTCCCTATAAAGACATTGTAATTATAGCATTGTCATAGAGTCATACAGCATAGAAACACAACCTTCGGTCCAACTCAACAGTGCCTACCAAACATCCCAATTTGATCTAGTCTCAATTGCAAGTAGTTGGCCTATGAAGCTTTAAACCCTTTGTATTATATACCCATTCGGATGCCTTCTAAATGTTGTAATGATACCTGCCTCCACCACTTCCTCTGGCAGCTCATGCCCTTTATCCATGCCCTTTATAATTCCATAAAGCTCTGTAAAGCTTCTGATGCTTCAGGGAAAAAAGCACCAGCCTATTCAGCATCTCTCTATCGCTCAAACCTTCCAGTCCAAGCAACATCCTTGTTAATCTTTTCTGCATCCTTTCAAGCTTAACAACATCCTTCCTATAGAAGGGCAATCAGAATAATATACAGTATTTCAAAAGTCATCTCAGCAATGTCCTGCACAACCACAACTTGACATCTCAACTCCTATATTCAATGTTATGACCAATGAAGGCAAGTGTACCAAATGCCTTCTTCGCTCTGTGTACCTGTGACTCCACATTCAAGGAATTATGCACTTGCACCCCTAGGTCTCTTCGTTCGCAATACTACCTAGGGCCCTACCATTTACTACACAAGTCCTGCCCTGCTTTGCCTTGCCAAAATGCAACACCTCATATTTATCTAAATTAGACTCCATTTGCCACTCCTTGACCCACTGAGGCAGCTGATCAAGGCCCCATTGTACTCTGAGATAAACTTCTTGGCTGTCCACTACAGCACTTATTTTGTTGTCATCTGCAAACACTTTATTGAAGTCCATATAGACATCTAACATTCTGTCTTTATCAATATTCTTTGTCACCTCTTCAAAAAAACTCAAATCAAGTTAGCGAGACATGATTTCCCATCCACAATGCCATGTGACTATCCCTAATCAGTCCTTGCCTTTCCAAATAGATGCAAATCCTCCCCCTCAGAATCCCCTGCATCAATTTATTCTCCACTAATGTAAAACTCACTGGCCATCATGAATGCTTCGGAATTAGACCCTTCCACCCAAGATGTCCATGTCCAGGTTTCCCAAACTAGTCCCATTTGCCTGGGTTTAGTCCATATCCATCTAAACCTTTCCTATTCATATACCAATCCAGATGCTTTTTAAATATTGTAATTGTACTGGCCTCCACCACTTCCTCTGCCAGTTCATTCCATACACACACCACCCTCTGTGTGAAAAAGTTGCCCCTTAGGTTCCTTTTAAATCTTTCCCCTCTCACCCTAAACCTATGCCTTCTAGTTCTGGACTCCCTACCCCTGTTCATTTACCATGTCCA
Source organism: Hemiscyllium ocellatum (assembly GCF_020745735.1). Classification (NCBI taxonomy): domain Eukaryota; kingdom Metazoa; phylum Chordata; class Chondrichthyes; order Orectolobiformes; family Hemiscylliidae; genus Hemiscyllium; species Hemiscyllium ocellatum. The sequence continues at coordinate 35,418,043 of NC_083425.1, forward strand.
GGTCCCTCATGATTTTATAAATCTCTATAAGGTCATCTTGCTGTGTATCATTTTCACTCCTTTTGCTGAGCCTATACTAGAATTCAATCATTAACCTTGACTTAAAGCTATATCACAAGAAAGACAAACCAACAAATATTCACTCTGAAGTCCACAGGGAAGTGGAGCTCACCAGATGCAAGCTATTTAGAAACAGATAGCTAGGTTTGTGAAGGCATGTATTTCACAATTGAGCATAACTTAATTGGTAGAGGTAGGTATTACCACCAAGTTGTGTTTTAATGAGATGCAAATACATACAGAGAGGCTTCTCGATATCTGCAGTCCTATAGGTTGATATGCTTTCTAAAGGTTAGAGAATGTCATTGCAAAGGTTTACCCTGCATTGAGCTTCTGAATTAAGTTCTTCTACCCATTCCTCATTCCTTCTTCAGGACCAGAGAATTCTGCCTAATCACGTGGATTTGATGTTTATACACTAATGTACACACATACTGACCTATTTAATTTTTCAATCAAATGAATTTGCCCTAAATCGCCTCTCTCTTTGAATTTGCCTTATTGCAGCCTACAACTTTATTATGGACTCTAATTTCACTGTATTGCAGTTGTGATATTGCTCCATTACTTATTTGTTTGTTTCAGTTCCTTGTCTAATTTTCCATCAGATTCCAGTGTGGCAACAAACACTTCACTGACACACCCACACAATCTAAAGAATTTAAGTTATTATAATTGAGAATATTTGAAGTTAAGGACGGGTAAGGCAGAGATTGAAACATCATTTCAATAGAGCTTGCACCACCATTCATTATGATCATGGCTGATCATACTCAATCAGTATCCTGTTCCTGCCTTATCTCCATGACCCTTGATTCCACTGTCCTTGAGAGCTCTATCCAACTCTTTCTTAAACGAATCCAGAGATTGGGCCTCCACTGCCCTCTAGGGCAGAGCATTCCACACACCCACCACTCTCTGGGTGAAGAAGTTCCTCCTCATCTCTGTGCTAAATGGCCTACCCCGTATTTTTAAGCTGTGTCTTCTGGTTCGAGACTCACCCATCAGCGGAAACATGTTTCCTGCCTCCAGAGTGTCCAATCCTTTAAACATCTTATATGTCTCAATCAGATCCCCTCTCAGTCTTCTAAACTCAAGGGTATACAAGCCCAGTCACTCCCATCTTTCATCATAAGATAGCCCCACCATTCCAGGAATTGACCTCGTGAATCTACGCTGCACTCCCTCAATAGCCAGAATGTTTTTCCTCAAATTTGGAGACCAGAACCGCACACAATATCCCAGGTGCAGTCTCACCCACACATCAAAGAGAGAAAAAGAAAAGCTAAAGTTAAGTTCCAGGTAATAGCTCAAATGGCCTCAGTTTACTACAAAATTCACTCACTGACAGTCCTGCTGTCTCTTCTCAATAAATTTCATAACCTGATTAAAACATGTAACTGTATAAATGTAAATGTTGCAAATATCACTTTAAGCTTCTTGGACATCCAAATCTCTGAAGCATGATCCACATGGCTTCATGATTTACTGAGTGAATGATTTGGTAAGTTCAATGATTGTAAGAATTCCTGGTGTTATTCATATTTGTCTTACATTTGGTAACAATGGCTTGAGTCTTTCAACGTGGGCCAGAATCCACATTTCGGATGCAGTCAATAAAATAAATAGTCCAATTTTCGAGTCCAGGAGCCTCCCCAGTCAAAGTAGCACAGTTCAGCATTCTATGCAGGCAGTAGCAGGGTAGATTGGCACTGCAACCACAATCCCTTCTTGAAGCAAACACTGCCATATTCCATAGTTTAAATGCCTAACACCACTTTGACAGTTTCTGTGAGGTGTGTAAGGCAAGTAAGAAGTAGAATGCCAGATAGTTGAAGGAGGAGAATGGCAGTCTAGGAGAAAAGGGCATAAGGAAGTTGTGAAGGCTTTTTAACAGGGAAAAACGGCAAAGGAAGGTCAGATCTGATCCATTGTGGAAGGAAGCATGTTGGCTCTGTGGGAATTTGAAAAGTGGTTTCGGATCCAGGAGTCAAGGGAGGAAGGGTACATTGGATTGGGGATAATCCGTTGGGGGTCAGGGGTCAGTTTTATGGCTAATCAGGAATTACAGCACCTTTAGATCTCTCCTCTCCAGACTTAACTGGTAAGGTTAGTCATAACTCTGTGACATCTCCAACTCTAACGCAAAATTGAGATCATTTTCAGAGAGCTTCAGAAACTGAAATGTAATCCAATTACTCCTGGGCAATTCCCATGGAGTCAGCTGTGGCAGGACTTGCACATGGTTCCAGCATGTAATTGCAGTCCATGCTTCAGCAATGATCACCATTCCCATCAGAAGATTTGAAACCAAGTCAGTTGGAGTCATTGAATCATAGAGATGTACATCACGGAAACAGACCCTTTGGTCCCACTTGTCCATTCAGACTAGATATCCTAAATAACTCTTGCCCCATTTGCCAGCATTTGGCCCATAAGCCTCTAATCCCGTCCCAATCGATACCCATCCAGATACCTTTTAAATGCTGTAATTATACCAGCCATCACTACTTCTCTGGCAGCTCATTCTATATATGCACTACCCTCTGCATGACAAAATTGCCCTTCAGATCCCTTTTAATTTTTCCCTCCTCACCTTAAACATGTGCCCTCCAGTTTTGGATTCCCTGACCCTGGGAAAAAGACCTTGTCTACTCACCCTATCCATGCCCCTCATGATTTTATAAACTTCTGTTAGGTCACCCCTCATCCTCCAATGCTCGAGGGAAACAGCCCCAGCCTAAACAGCCTCTCCCTGTAGCTCAAACACTCCAACTTTGGCAAAAACCTTGTAAATCTTTTCTGAAACCTTTCAAAGTTTCAGGTCATCCTTCAGATAGAAGGGAGACCAGAATTGCACACAGTATTCCAAAAGTGGCCTAACCATAAACCTGTACAGCCACGTGACCTCCTAACTCCTATACTCAATGCACTGACCAATAAAGGCAAGCATACCAAACATCATCTTCACTATCCTGCATACCTGTGACTTCACTTTCAAGGAACTATGAACCTGCACTCCAAAGTATCTTTGTTCAGCAACATTGCCCAGGTCCTTGCAATGTATGAGTCCTGCTCTGATTTGCCTTTCCAAAATGCAGCACCTCACATTTATCTAAATTAAACTCAATCTGCCACTCAGCCCATTGGCCCATCTGATCAAGATCTTCCCTCAGGTCTAAAGCCACATATTTCTGAATATGCCATGCAGTTGCTATCACAGCAATAACGTCACTAAGTTTCTCTTAACACTCTTCTGAACAGGTCTCCCAATTTTACAGTGAACAGAAGTTTTTTTGACAATGGGCATAAGCTGTATTGTTTGCATTGGAAAATTTCTTGAATATTCTTTAATCTCCATTGTAAAATTAAACACAGTAGCTCAAATATTAGCTTTGTGTGTTTAGTAACTAGATTGCTTCCTTCTGTCTTTCATGTGGGAACAAACCTTGTTAATGTGCCATACATTCCAGTCCAATCTCTATTGGCAAAAATGCTTTGTTATACTGAAAAACTGCCTTATTGTAACACTAGAATTCCCAGTTTCACCTCTCTATAATTGGCTGTGTAACAAATCTATTCTCAACTATGGATCATGTGGTCACAACCATTTTGTCTTACTTGAATATGTGGCCCAGTAAGCACATTATGGTGGCTGTTTGTAACAATGTTACACAAGCTAGTTCAATGTGGATGAAAAGATGTCAATGGCCATTCATTATCTCATTTACTGGGGACTGAAGCAATGCCTCACATAATTTAATCAAAATCTTTGCTATCTGGGCAGGTAGCTTATTTTGTTCATTACAATTTCTGCTCCTGTTTGTTGCAAAAACATTTGTAATTTAACCAAGGTTTGTAGCCAAAAAGTTTCATATTGCATTAAAAATCTTTCTATTTCAAAAATAAACTTTATTCATAACATTTGCAGAAGTATTTTTTTTTAGATTAGACTTACAGTGTGGAAACAGGCCCTTCGGCCCAACAAGTCCACACCGACCCGCCGAAGCGAAACCCACCCATACCCCTACATTACCCCTTACCTAACACTACGGGCAATTTAGCATGGCCAATTCACCTGACCCGCACATCTATGTCGTATAACAGCTCAAATTTGACATTTGTCACAAGTGCTGAAGATTATCATGTTATCATAAGATAACATCCCCTTTATCTTATGGTATAGCAGAATATTTCAGAAAGGTAGATGGTGAAATACTGATTAAAAAACTTCAGCTTGGAGAAACCTCCATGTGATGCAGCTGCTTTGGGAGAGAAATTAAAACAGAAACTCATTAAGTGACAATTTTAGCACCTTTCACAATGTATCAGAAAAAGGATAGCTGCAGCTGGAACAAAATATCAAAGAAACTAAGAGTTTGACTTCTGTTCAAAAGAGAAGAAAAAGTCGGACCAGTGCTCTTGAAGATTTAAGGAAGAGAATCATCAAGGTGTGCCTGCCTTGCTGATGTAATTGATTCCAGGAAAACTCGAATGGAGTGGAACAATTGCTGAAGGACACTCGATCTTTTCTGTTGTGGCAAGGAGAAGTAAACCTTCACAAGTGAGCTGAATTGACTTGGAGACTGATCCTATAATTACAAGCATGATGCAAATTTTGATTGCTTTAGTTCATGCAAAGCTAAACCACTGATTATTCACAAAAGTAGAATTATCCAACCTTTTTGCAAAGAGAGCCACATCTCAATTTTTCCTACCCACTTGGGGGTCTGGTGAGCGAATATCGGAAAGGCGAGGTTTGGGATAACAGTAAGCATGAATTTCAAAGAAAAACAATTATAACAAAATAAATTGATAATTTAAATGAGTAATCAATTTTAAAAATGTGATTTTAAAAAATTCTTGGGATGTGTGTGTCACTGGCCAGCATTTATTACCCACCCCTAATTGCCCAGAGGGTAGTTAAGAGTCAACCACATCGCTGTGGGTGTGGAGTCACATGTAGACCAGACCAGGTAAGGATAGCAGTTTCCTTCCCTAAAGGATATTAGTGACCCAGGTGTTTTTTTCCTGACAATCAATAAATGAATTCATGGTCAGCATTTGACTCTTAATTCCAGTTTTTTTTCATTATTGAACTCAAATTCCATCATCTGCAAATTCAAACCCAGGTCCCGCAGCCTTTCGCTTTCTGAATTAATAGTCCAACGATAACACAACTAGGCTATCATCTCCCCTTGTTGAATTGAATTTTAAAAAGTATCAATAAGTACAGCAAGTTAATAAAAGCTTATTGTTGTCTTTTTAGTTAAGATGCAAGGCAAGAAAGAAATAAATTTGTCCCCAAATCCTGGCCATCAGGGAAGGGAGGGTGATCAAGACTGTGCCAAGGAATTAGGTCTAAATGACATCATGCTTGCACTTTGTTTTATTACAATTTTCTTATCAACCTTTATCCATTTTACCCCTAGCAGGATGCTTCTGTATCCCTCAATTTAAAAGTTCTAAATTAATGCTCCACGCTTTTGTTTTCCCAGACAAATCTAAATTTCATGACACAAATATCACTCTTAATCATGTGCTCCTAACAGACTCTTGGTTCACTTGGCCTACCACATTAGCCACTACTAGATCTAGCCATCCTTTCTTTCTAGTCAGCCTGAGAGAAAAAAAAAATGATCAAGGAGGTTCTCCTGAACAAATTTTAGAAACTTCCTTTACTCTAACAGCATCCCAATTAATATTTGGGTAATTAATGTCCTAGAGTAGCAGCATTCTATAATTCTTGCACAATTCTGAGATGTCCCTGCAGATTTTGCCTCACTTGAGTACCAATAGAATAACTTCAGTCATGTGATCATAGTTTTTTTGGTTCTCAACTCAAAATAAACTGATTTTATTTTTGCCCCTGAAGGGCATCCTCCCTTACTAACACTACAATGTCCCTTCAATGAATGCTGCCACCCCTACCCTCCCTTTTCACCTCCCCTATCTATTCTGGACACACATTTGGAATCTCTCACCAGACTCACTTCAGTAGAAAGTCCCCCAAAATAGAGTTCATCTTGGCTGGAGGGCTGGGATGAGAGAGAGAGAGAGAAAAGAAGGACATTTGTGTGCCAAGAATTTTTTTTTCTAAAAATACATCAATAGAAAGTATTATTTTGAATAACTGCCCATCAAGGGACAAAGATTTCTTATATACTTCATGCCAACCTACTCACCTCATTAGATATTTTATCCTCCATGTTGACTCACCCAGTGTCCACGACAGACAGATCTTGGAAATCATGTTAAAAAAAATCTAAAGGATCTGATGCAGACTGCAAATATTGAAAAATCTCCAATCCTTGACAATCCATTTGAAGTACTTAAAATCTCAAGTGGTTAATTGATTATGAATAATCACACATTATTCTGTTCATACCACAAAGGTATCTAAACCCTTAATAACCTCTAGCCTGCCAAACAAACTGTGAACTCAAAACCAAAGATGCTGGAAGTCACAGCAGGTCAGGCAGCATCCGTGGAGACAGAACCAGCTGACGTTTCGAGTCTTGATGACTCTTCATCAGAGCTGTGAACTCAATACTTGCTGAAATACTTGTACATTTTTGAAAGTCAACAAGCATTAATAACATTACCTTATGGAAATATGAACTCATTTATTTTTAAAATCAGACAGCTGTTGCATCTGACAGCTGTCTAACCAACTTTCTTTCTAACACTTATTTACAGCAGCAGCTAGGTACTTTTTAGTGCTTAAGAAGTGGGAGGTTTGAAAACCTTCAGATCATGATAGTAATACAAACCTTATCAACCTGTCAAAAGTCTCTATGTGTTAAATATGTGATTTTAATGCAGCAGTTTCACATTTGCTTGCAAAATAGAGTCCATTTGAACTTAACAGGGGCATTTGAATCCAGTGCTAAGTTCATGTTTGCTTGTGAGAGTGACACATCACTCTTTCACCCCATGAGCAAAAATTGGACCGGTCAGAAATGGAAGCAGAACTTCCACAACTGAGTCCTGGCCACAATTTTACAAGGAAGGCATTTGAGAATGTAGCTGAAGAGCTTCTGGGCAGAGGAGAACAATTTTACAAGTTCAATAATCTCCATAACTTGGCAAAAATCCAGGTATATTCTTGAATTTTAAAGGCCATTTTGAAACAGAGCTTCCATCACTGCAACAAGGCTACTGCTGTTTTTAGTTCACCAACTGTTTTCACTTCATTTTGTTGCTTTGACATATATGCATTGTAATCCTGGCTGTTCATTACTCTTAGTTCTTCATGGGGAAAGGAGAGGATTGAATACATTGACGGGAGGGTTAGAATGAGGATGTGAGGTTGAAGAAGGGCTGAGGACCTGGAGTAACCGAGGGGCTGCTGACGAAACTCTGCAATGGCATTGGGTTATTCAGAAATCTACACTGTTCCTGTAAGGCAGAATTCAAAAGAGCAGTAAACCCAAGCTCTCTTCCATGTCACATGTCCTCAACCATCTCCCCAGTTTAGACACTATCTAATCTGATGTTAAAACATAAGAAAATTGACTATCCAACAATATACATCTTAAACCTATTTTCATGTATAGATTTCACACCTCATCTATAATGTAAACTTCGGGAAATATTTTCTTATAAAAGCTGCCAGATGTAATGATTGTCTTACTTATTCCATGTTTTGGTATCTAAACGATCTTACCCATTACTAAATACAGGTCAGATCTGTGGAAGACCGAAATCCAGATGGAAATATGTGTCATCAGCACACCTGGGTAAGCAGCAGAACTTCCCCTGCCTGCACTGTATTATCGGAAGTCAAATCAGAGGCTGCCAGTGAGGGAACCATCTAGTTAACACTGGCTGGTGGGTCTAAGTGCCAGCAGATCTCACAGACATGGATTTTTAAAACATAACTGTGCAGCAGTCTGCCCAGAATGCCACTTGATATCAACAGGAGAACAGGCTATGCAAATCAGATGGATCACTACACAGCAGCCTGTTGCAGTTGATAATGGCATTGTGGATGGCATGGAATGGGAATAAAGATGTAGTTGTGTTCAACAGTCCCTAAACATTAGTATGAAGTACTTGTGAATGCCTTTAACACTGCTTGCTAAGGGGAGAAAACAAGAGACCTTGTTTGGAGGATTTGGTGTTTTACTTTAATATTTTATCTCCATCAGATCCAAAAACAAAGGAGACAAGCACACTTGGTAGCTCATGATTGCAACTCCATTAGGCAGACACTACAGCATTCTATTTAGCTTGCACTTCCTCCACTAGTACTGATACACTCTGTTCAATCGATTCAACTCGTACAACAATCTGGTCAGTGTTTTAGATATGTAAAGAGGGGATAGCAAAGGCAGTGACAGGTGCCATCACTTCCTTGCAAAGGAATGACGAAAGTACCAATAGCTTTCAGCTCCATGTAAATGGTGAATCTGAGCAGCATAAGATTGAGCTGATGACAAGTGGTTTCATATCCCTAGTAAATACTTGCAGTGTCCTCCGGAGTGTGGCACTGGGAAAAAAGCACTCACTGGATGCAGGTGTGAACATGGACTAACCCATATGTTAAATGTGTGTTTAAGATGGACCAGCCAGATTTTCAGAAGCTCAACCAACTCAGGTGAACACAGAATTTAATGTGAGGCCTCCAAAATGAGGAGGAACAGGCTACATGCAATGGAAGCACCTCTCAAGGAACTTCCACAGCTGAAGGCACACTCTTACTCCCTTTGATGGTAATATGCACCCCAATTCCTAAGGTGACTACTGCCCAGATGCAAGTTGTCTCAAATGTGCTGGGCTTGAGTAAGGATTGGATCAACCCAGAAGCAGGCTATAGCCATTTAATGCATTGGAGTAAGAAAGGTAGCAGCCTGTCTCCACATCAACCCAAGGTGCAGGTCTAGTACCCCAGAGACGTTACTTAAAGCAATTGTCCAAATAATTAGGGGTTTACTGGGTAATATTAATTTTATAAAAAGGCACATTTCTACCATGCTTAATGAAAGAAAGAATCTATAATGAGTCATCTTCATATTACAATGACAATGACAATGCGAATCACTGTCTCACACGGATCTCTACAATATCATTATGGGCAGGGCACTCTCCCATTGCCTGGTTTTGTGGCAGCCTTGGTGGGGAACCCAGGGAATAATGCTTCGCCTGCCTTATCATCAAGGAACAAGTAGCAGGAAGAACAAAAAAAGAGCAAGTCTTATTAACCAATGTTGTCCATGCACTGATTAAGAGAGGTGGACATACATGTTTGCATAACTCTAAACACACTATACATTGTGTAGAAGAACTATAATTCTCCAATAAAACTGAACCACAGAGGAATTGTACTGAGACCACGACTGCAGTGGTACTAACTTAAAATGTAGTAATTGATTTCGGCACAATTCTCCTACTGTGAAACTACAAAACTCTTCTTAAGACCTTCGGCCTTCCATTTGATGATGACAACATTCCAAGGAAAGGAATCAAAACTCTAAATGGTGTCAGATCCCTCTGTCTTCTGCCACAAGCCCTGGGGATTTGTCACTGTTACTCAAGAAAAGTTTCAGATTCCATTGAAGTCATTAACAAATAGATCCGTTTTGACAGCTCAGGCCCAATCCTTCGTGTTGATGACGTTGTTCCTTCTCCACGTCGAACAGGAATATCAGCAAGCAGATTCTCCTTCTCTCGTTCTGAACTGCACATTCGATATGCCTAAGAGAAAGAAAACAACTGATCTTTAAACCAGTAAATGTAATGCATCAATATTTCACCCAGACACAACATAGACAAGAATCAAATACAGAAATACTGTTCCCCTAATGCATTCCATGGTAAAATATACAAATATTAGCATATGACAGATGAAACTAATATACTATTGTATCTTTAATCATCACTTCTAGAAATATATTAAAAGCATTTCATAGCAAATGAACAATGATGTGAAATTCTCACAGTGGCCTCCTGAACTGCAAAATTTGTGAATGCACAATTTCATCAAAAACAAATAATTAAAATTAAAGTTAATTAAATTTAGAATTCTTCTAACCAATTTGCAGCTGGATTGATCATAAGTATTGGAGTTTAGTTACAGTTCTGTCACTGAATAACAGTGCTACGATGTACTGGTGGATACAGGCCTGTTGCTGTTCATCTCAGGACTCACCAGCCTTCATTTGTTTGAGCATTTACATTCATGTATTGCAAAGCTGATTTAGACTTCATTATATCTCCTTTTATATTGACACCACAGAGTACCTATTTTTTACTTTAATGCTATTTTTCTCTCCTAATCTTGTGGACGGCACGGTGGCACAGTGGTTAGCACAGCTGCCTCACAGCGCCTGAGACCCGGGTTCAATTCCCGACTCCTGTGTGGAGTTTGCACGTTGTCTGCGTGGGTTTCCTCTGGGTGCTCCAGTTTCCTCCCACAGTCCAAAGATGTGCGGGTGAATTGGCCATGCTAAATTGCCTGTAGTGTTAGGTAAGGGGTAAATGTAGGGATATGGGTGGGTTGCACTTCGGCGGGTCAGTGTGTACTTGTTGGGCCGAAGGGCCTGTTTCCACACTGTAAGTAATCTAATCTTTGAGTGCTCCAATTTAGTTATTATCATCTGTCAGGTTAGTTTAAACTCTAACAGCATGAGCAAACCATCACAGATTGTCAGTGATCTTGATTTGGAAGTGCAGTCTGGCTGATCTGTATAGATCGCATCACATTCAAAATCAGTCCCAGTGCACAGAAATTTAACAGCTTCCCTGCTGCACTTTCTCCAGTCACACATTCACCTACCTCATCCTACTATTTCTAAACTCAATGGTGTGAATTTCTGGAAGGAATCTGAAATAACTCTATGCTTTCCGGTCTCTTTTCCTTGCTTATACAATCTACCTGCAGTATTTCATCCCTTTATGTTATAGGTATTGATATGAATCACAGTCTCTGGCTGTCACCTTCCCTCTTTAGGGTGCTTTAGAGTCAGAGAGATCTAAAACACAGTAAAAGGCCATTTGGCCCATCACATCTATACCAGTCAAAAACTATCATCGAACTATTTCAGCACTTGGCCCATTGCCTTGTAAGTCTTAGTATTGCAAGTGCACATCTAAATACTTCTGAAATATTATAAGGATTTTTGCCTCGACTGTCCTTACAAGCAGTGTCTTCCAGATTCCCACTAGTATATGGAAAACATTTTGCCTCACATTCCCTCTAAAGCTTCTACCCAAATCCAAGTCAAATCTATACTACCCCATCAGAGTCAGCATGGTTTAATGAAGGCAAATCATTTTTGACTCATTTGCTAGAGTTATTCGAAGAAGTAATAAGCAAATGTGGATAGTGGGCTCCTGTAGATGTAATATCAAGATTTCTGAAGATGTTTGATAAGGTGCAGCTCAAAAGGTTAATTCACAAAGTTGGATCACATGGGATTTGGAGTAATTTATTAGCTTGGTGACTGGCTGACAGACAGAAGACAGACAGTTAGGATAAATGGGTTTGCTTCTGGATGGCAAGAACTAACAAGTGGGGTGCCACAGGGTTCAGTCCTTGGGCACCAGCTATTTACAATCTACATTAGCAACTTGTATACAGGGATAGAATGCTCTATAGCCAAATTTGCAGATGACACAAAAATAGGCAGGATGGTAAATTGCAATGAGGAAATAAGAACCTTACAAATGGAAATAGATAGGTTAGGAGAGTGGGCCAAAATGTGGCAGATGGAGTTTAACATGGATAAGTGTGAGATCATGCATTTTGTTCAGAAAAATGGGAAGGCAACCAATTAATTTAATAGGGACAGATTTAGTGGTGCTCCGGTAGAGGGATCTGGGTGTCTTCATTCATAAGTCACAGAAAACTAAATGTAGGTACAGCAGATAATAAAGAAAGTGAATGAAATGTTGGCTTTTACAGCTAAAGGAATAGAATATAAAGCTAAGAAAGTACTGTTGCAACTCTACATGGCATTGGTGAGACGGCACTGGAGTACTGTGCACAGTTTTGATCCCCTATTTTGAGGGAAGATGTAGTGACACAGGAGGCAGTTGAGAGGAGGTTAACTAGATTGATGCCAGAGACGGGGTGTGTCGTATGAAGACAGATTGAACAATTTAGAATTGAACAATTAGAAGAATGAGGAGAGATCAAATTGAGGTATTCAAGGTGATAAAAGGTACGATTAAAATAGACGGGGAGCTTCCTCTTGTGGTTATTCTCGGATGAGAGGTCATCATCTTAGGATAAGGGGTAGAAAATTTAAAACAGAGTTGAGGAAAAACTACTTCGCCTAAAGAGATTCTGTGCAATTCGCTACCGAAGTGCTGGGACAGTGAGTAAATATATGGAGGAGTTAGACAGATTTTTAAATAGTAATGGGTTGAAGGTTATGGGGAGAAGGCAGGCAGATGGGGATGAGGAGCATATCAGCCATGATCGAATGGTGGAGCAGGCCTAATTTTGCTCCTATATCTTATGAACCCAGTCATTGATTCTTCCATCAAGGGTAAAGATTTCTTCCAGTCTACTTTATCTGTGCTGCTCAATTTCATACATTTCAATAACATTCTTTTTCAATCTCTTCTGCTCTAAAGAAAACAACTCAGTCTGTCCAATCTTTCTTTATAACATTGCAGCAACTTAATGGTGTTCTTAACCCTGGCATCAGGGAGGCAACTCACCATAAGATTATAGGAGAAGAATTAGGTCATGCAGGTCAGGCAGCATCTAAGGAGCAGGAAAAACGATGTTTCGGGCCAGAGCCCTTCATCAGGATCAGAAACATCGATTTTCCTGCTCCTTGGATGCTGCCTGGTCTGCTGTGCTTTTCTAGCAACACACTTTCAACTCTGATCTCCAGCATCTGCAGACCTCAATCTAAAATTAGGTCATGCAGCCCATTGACTCTGCTCTTCCATTCAATAACGGCAGATATATTTCTCAACCTGATTCCCCTGCCTTCTCTGCACAACACTTGATCCCCTTACTGATCATGAAGCTATCTAGTTCTGTCTTAAATGCATTCAATTACTTGGTCTCCCCAGTCCTCTGTGACTAGGAGATCCACAGATTCACCACCTTCTGGCTGAAGAAATTCTACGTCATCTGAGTTCTAAGGGTCATGACTTCATTCTGAGACTGTGTCCTCAAATCCTAGTCTCTTTTACTAATGAATGCATCTTCTCCACATCCACTCTGTCTAGGTCTCTTTGTATTCTGTAAGTTTCAATCGCATTCCCCTCAAACTCAAACTTCCAAACTCCATCAAGATTAGCCTCAAAGTCCTTAATTACTCCTCAGATGACAAGCCCTTCACCCCCAGGATCATTCTTGTAAACTTCATCTGCACCGCCTCCAAATCCAGCACATTCTTCCTTAGATATGGAGCCCAAAACTGCTTGCAATATTCCACATGCAGTCTGACCAAAGTCTCATACAGCCTCAGCAGTACATCTCTGCTCTTGCATTATAGCCCACTTGAAATGAATGAAAGCATTGCATTTGCCTTCCGAGGTGCCAAGTGAACCTGCACGTCAACCTTAAGAGAATCCTGATCCAGGACTCCTAAGTCCCTTAATGCATCAGATTTCAGAAGTTTTTCCCCAATTAGACAATTACCTAAGCCTCCATTCTTCCAACCAAAGTGCATAACCTCTTACCCATTGTATTCCAAATGCCACTTCTTTGCCCACTCCCCTAGCCTGTTCAAATACTGCCTCCCAACACTTCCTCAATACCAGCTGTCCCTCCACCTATCTTTGTGCCGTCTGCAAATTTAGCAACAATGCCCTCAGTTCCTTCATCCAGACCGTTAATGTACAACGCGAATAGCTGTGGCTCAGTATTAAGCCCTGCAAAACTCTACTTGTCACTGGCTGCCATCCTAAAAGGATTCTTTTATCCCTGCTGTCTTCCTTCTACCAGTCAGCCAATCCTCCATCCATGCCAGTAACTTGCCCCTAACACTATGGGCTCTTAAATTTATTCAGCAGTTTCTTGTGTGACACCTTGCCAAAGCGTTTCAGTAAATCTAAATATACCACGTCAACTGGCTCTCTTTTGTCCAACTTATTCATTGCTGTCTCAAGGAATTCTAACAGATTTAATCATGACTGATATTCCCTTTGATGAAGGTGTCTTGACTTAACCCCATTTTACCATGCACTTTCAAGGACTCGAAAATCTCATCCTCAGTAATGGTGTCTAAAATCTGTCAATGGTTCACGTCGCACTAACAAGTCTATAGTTTCCTGTCTTCTGTCTCCGTCCCTTCTTAAACTGGAGTGTTATTTTAGCCATTTTTTAGTCCTCTGCGACCCTCCCTGACTCCAGTGATTCCTGAAAGATCACCACCATTGCCTCAACAATCTTCTCGGTTAACTTCCTTTCATTGAGGAGTCTGGGTATAGTGCATCAGGTCCGGGTAATTTACCACCTTCAAACCTCTTAGCTTCTCTAGCACCTTCTTCTTAGTGATGGCCACTACTCTCACCTCCGCCCCAGACTCTTGAAGTTCTGGTATGCTGCTGTTTCCACTGTGAAAACCGATGCAAAGTACCTATGCAGTCACTCCACTATTTTTTTGTTCCCCATTACTACTTCTCCAGCCACATTTTTCACTGGTCCAATGTCCATACTTGCCTCTTCCTTACCTTTAAGATATCTAATCAAATTCTTGTAATCTTCTACCTTACTCTCATATTTCATCTTCTCCCCTCCTTATTATATTTTTTTCAGTTATCCTCTGCAATTTTTTTAAGAAAAAGGTTTTTCCATTTCTCTGGCTTCCTACTAATCTCCATCACATTGTAAGCTTTTTCTTTTGCTTTTATGCTGTTCCTGACTTCTGTTGTCAGCCACACTTGCCTCATCCTCTCTTTAGTACGTTTCTGTCTCCTACTTGGGATGAATTTCTGCTGTGCCTCCCGAATTACCCCCAAAACTCCTGCCATTGCTGCTCCATCAACTGGGCTCCCCTTCCATCAACTCTGGCCAGCTACTGCCTCATGTCTTTGTAGTTATCTTTGTTCAATTGTAATATCATTGCAACTGATTGTAGTTTGAGGAAAAACAAGCTGGAGGGTGAATTTTATCATTGTAGACGTTGCCTCCTCAGGATTCCTGCACCTTAAGTTCCCTAATCAAGTCTGCCTCATTACACATCACCAAATCCAGAATTCCCTATTCCCCAGGGGGCTCTACCATGAGCTGTTCCAAACAAATCTCAAACATTCCACAAATTCCTTTTCTTAAGATCCACTACCAAACTGATTTTCCTTGTTTACTTGATATTGAAGACCCCATGATTTTTTTAAGTGCCTTTCTTATATAGTTTTTCTATCTCCTGACTAATTTTCTTCACCACATCCTGATTATCACAAGGCAGCCTGGATACAACCCCCATCAGGACTTTTTCTCCCTTGTAATTCCTCACCGCTATCCACACAGAATCCATGCTTTCCAACTCTATAATTGCTTCTTGTTATTAATTTAATTTTGTTTGTTTCTTACTAACAAGGAAATCCCACCTGCTCTGCCTGTCCTTTTGATAGGACATGCACCCTTGAATATTTCTTTGCAGCCACATCGTTATGATACCCACAGCATAATACCTGCCAATTTCAATCTCCGCTACAAGCGGATTTACCTTGTCACGTATACTGTGTGTAACACGGAAAATAAATTATTTTTACTTTATGCTATTAAAACTATACCCTGATTCTCCCTCTATTTGTTTCCAAAAGTCAAAATTGCACTTGTACAGCCCAATGAAATGCATCACTTGATTTGCAAAACGTTTTGGTGTCTTTTCTGTGACATCAGTTCAAATTATAGTTCCAAAGAAAACTGAAAAATATGGCCTCTTACAAAGCAGAGTATTCTTCCTTACTCGAGCCTTGTTTATGGTGGACAGATTTTAGGAGTCAAAATGGGATTTACTCAAAGACAGCCAAAAGCCAAACACTCTATGACTTTATATCATCTATTCTTGTAGCAAAGCTATCTATGTGGCTGGTCAATGCTAACTCCCAGAATGTTGATAGTGGGGTATGTCAACGATGGTAATGCCATTGAAAGACATTGAGAAACAGATTATCTCTTGTTTCAGATAGTCATTGCTGGCATTTGTCTGGCTGAATGTTACTCAGCAGTTATCAATCCTATCTTATCTAAGTCTTGCTGCATACAAATACAGACAGCTTCAGTATTTAGTGGAGTGCAAATGATATTAAACGTTCTGCACAGTGAACATCCCCATTTTGGACCGTATGATGGAAGTAAGATGCACAGTCCTGAGTAACTCCTGCAATAATATCTCAGGGATTGGAATGACTTATTTCCAAAACCACAACAATCTTTCTTTATGCTTGGTATACTCCAACCAGCAAAAACTCTCCTCATGGATTCTCATTTACTTGAATTTATTAGCTTTTGGATATGACACTTGACCAAATGCTGACTTGCTATTAAAAGCTTTCACTCCGAGCAGGTTATTGTTATGCAAGTGCTGTTTGATAGTACAGAGCCGAAAATGTGTTGCTGGAAAAGCGCAGCAGGTCAGGCAGCATCCAAGGAGCAGGAGAATTGACGTTTCGGGCATAAGCCCTTCACAACACTTTTCATCACTTTGCTGATGATCGAGAGGACACTGATACTGTGGTAATGGCCAAGTTGCATTTGTCTGAATAGGACAAAGCAGGGCAATTTTTCACATTGCTTAGTAGATGCCAATGGAATAGCTATAGTGTAAGTTTGGTTAGGAGCACTGCTAATTCTAGAGCATGACCCTTCAGTACTGTTTCCATAATATGCTTTCTTTATGAATCTTGCTAACATTTGTGTATTAAAGCAGGACAAACTAATATGGAATGCAGTAAAAACATACGCAAGCTATATGCATCAAGATCACGCCGATAAAGCAGTTTTGCTGCTCAGGCTATGTCATTTACTGGATTAATGCAAGGAATGACAAGCAAATCAGGAAAAACAGAGAGAGATATGAAAACAAATCAAATAGGATAATATCAACTATGAGCAATTGGAAGATCTCACAGTTGATTATAGGAGCTGGTGAACAGTGATATCACACATTATGAAAAGCTTGCTACTAATATTGAGTGTTAAAATACTGAATAGTAAACAGCAACTTATCCAATGTGCAGGAGAGTTTGGCTGCTATAGAAAGCTTGAGAGTCATAACAGTCATTCAGAAAAAAACTGCCAAAGTTGTGGTGGTGGTAGTTCCTTACCTTTGGACCAAGATGGCCTGAGTTCGAGGTCCCGCCTGAGCTATGTATGTAGATTGTCCAACCAGAGGGGAGGCCATTTTGGATTTGGTACTCGGTAATGAACCGGGACAAGTGATGGGCTTGTTAGTGGGTGAACATTTTGGTGATGGTGACCACAATTCTGTGACTTTCACCTTGGTTATGGAGAGAGATAGGTGCGCACAACAGGGTAGATTTTACAATTGGGGGAAGGGAAGTTACGATGCTGTAAGACAGGATTTGAGGAGCATAAGTTGGGAGCATAGGCTGTCAGGGAAGGATGTGGTGGAAATGTGGAACTTTTTCAAGGAGCAGATACGACGTGTCCTTGATATATATGTAACTATCAGGCAGGAAAGAAATGGTCGTGTGAGGGAGCCTTGGTTGACGAGGGAGGTTGAATGTCTAGTAAAGAGGAAGAAGGAGGCTTACATAAGGTTGAGGAAACAGGGTTCGGACAGGGCAGTGGAGGGATACAGGATAGCCAGAAGGGACCTGAAGAAAGGGATTAGGAGAGCTAAGAGAGGGCATGAAAAATCCTTGGCGGATAGGATCAAGGATAACCCCAAGGCATTTTATGCCTATGTGAGAAACATGAGAATGACGAGAACGAGGGTAGGTCCGATCAAGGACAGTAGTGGGAGATTGTGTATTGAGTCGGAAGAGATAGGAGAGGTCTTGAATGAGTACTTTTCTTCAGTATTTACGAACGAGAGGGATCGTATTGTTGAAGAGGAGAGTGTGAAACGGACTGGTAAGCTAGAAGAGATACTTGTTAGGAAGGAAGATGTGTTGGACATTTTGAACAACTTGAGGATAGACAAGTCTCCCGGGCCTGACGGGATATATCCTAGGATTATGTGGGAAGCAAGAGAGGAAATTGCAGTACCGTTGGCAATGATCTTTTCGTCTTCACTGTCAACGGGGGTGGTACCAGGGGACTGGAGAGTAGCGAATGTTGTGCCCCTGTTCAAAAAAGGGAATAGGGATAACCCCGGGAATTACAGGCCAGTTAGTCTTACTTCTGTGGTAGGCAAAGTAATGGAAAGGGTACTGAGGGATAGGATTTATGAGTATCTGGAAAGACACTGCTTGATTAGGGACAGCCAGCACGGATTTGTGAAGGGTAGGTCTTGCCTTACAAGTCTTATTGAATTCTTTGAGGAGGTGACCAAGCATGTGGATGAGGGTAGAGCAGTGGATGTAGTGTACATGGATTTTAGTAAGGCATTTGATAAGGTTCCCCATGGTAGGCTTATGCGGAAAGTCAGGAGGCATGGGATAGAGGGAAATTTGGCCAATTGGATAGAAAACTGGCTAACCGGTCGAAGTCAGAGAGTGGTGGAAGATGGTAAATATTCAGCCTGGAGCCCAGTTACAAGTGGAGTTCCGCAGGGATCAGTTCTGGGTCCTCTGCTGTTTGTAATTTTTATTAATGACTTGGATGAGGGAGTCGAAGGGTGGGTCAGTAAATTTGCAGATGATACGAAGATTGGTGGAGTTGTGGACAGTGAGGAGGGCTGTTGTCGGCTGCAAAGGGACTTAGATATGATGCAGAGCTGGGCTGAGGAGTGGCAGATGGAGTTCAACCTTGCCAAATGTGAGGTTGTCCATTTTGGAAGAACAAATAAGAATGCGGAATACAGGGTTAACGGTAGGGTTCTTAGTCAGGTGGAGGAACAGAGGGATCTTGGGGTCTATGTACATAGATCTTTGAAAGTTGCCACTCAGGTGGATAGAGCTTGTAAGAAGGCCTATGGTGTATTAGCGTTCATTAGCAGAGGGATTGAATTCAAGAGTCGTGAAGTGATGTTGCAGCTGTACAGGACTTTGGTTAGGCCACATTTGGAGTACTGTGTGCAGTTCTGGTCGCCTCACTTTAGGAAAGATGTGGAAGCTTTGGAGAGGGTGCAGAGAAGATTTACCAGGATGTTGCCTGGAATGGAGAATAGGTCGTACGAGGATAGGTTGAGAGTTCTCGACCTTTTCTCGTTGGAACGGCGAAGGATGAGGGGTGACTTGATAAAGGTTTATAAGATGATCAGAGGAATAGATAGAGTAGACAGTCAGAAACTTTTTCCCCAGGTACAACAGAGTGTTACAAGGGGACATAAATTTAAGGTGAAGGGTGGAAGGTATAGGGGAGATGTCAGGGGTGGGTTCTTTACCCAGAGAGTGGTGGGGGCATGGAATGCACTGCCCCTGGGAGTGGTAGAGTCAGAATCATTGGTGACCTTTAAGCGGCAATTGGATAGGTACATGGATGGGTGCTTAATCTAGGATAGATGTTCGGCACAACATCGTGGGCCGAAGGGCCTGTTCTGTGCTGTATTGTTCTATGTTCTATGTAATCTTTGAATGAGTTGTTGAGAAAATACCTACACAGTAAAGTTCCCGCAGGTCCCATGCTCCAGACGAAAGACCTTCCTTCACAACCATTTGAAAGACATAAATGAAAAACCTGGGCCCCACATTGTAGAAAGAGCTAGGTGTAACACTGAGTAGTGGCTCTCTCAAGACCTGCTCTAGCTCTCAATATTAGTGGAGATTTTCCAGACTGATTCTCTCCTGGGTTTGGCCACATTGATGCCAATGGTAACCATGGTGAGGTTATCAGAAAAACAAAGCAAAATTCCTTGATCTCAAAGTCAGAAATCCACCAAAAGGTGACATTCTCATCTGTATTGCCAACTGCTTGACTGTCTGGTGGTCACTTATTTTCCCCTGTCTATTCACTCTTAAATTGCTGGGAGACCACAAGTCTCTCAAACGTACAGCACTGACCTCAGCTCCAACTCAGCTCTGGTGAAAAGCTGAGTGAGGCTTCAGTAGAAACCACTGAGGAACTCCACCCGTCACAATACACATATCTTATTCTTACATCTCATTTTCTACCTCCCAACCAAATGCCATAAAATTTTACTTGCATTACTGTTTCTCTGAAAAAGCAATCATGGCAATTTGTACCTGAGTAAGTGACCATGGTGACTGATAGACTGATACAATAGCATTTGCCATCTCAGAGCTAACTCTGTTTAATTGCTGAATCTGTTTCTTCCAAACGATCAGGAGACCTTTCTTTGAACGATCCGCTTTTACCCCTCTGGAACCATCATTCTCCAAGTGCACAGATAATCCGTTGTCCTCTCGAGCTTTCCTGGCAGAAAGAGCAAATATTTCATCAATGTCCTGTTCTGTAAATACTATATAAATACTGTCACAAATAACATTATAACAAACAATATAATCTTTATAAAAATAATCATATTTTGCATTCCTGACAAAGAGCCACTGTGAATCACCCATTTAGATCATTGGTAATGATTCCACACAAAGTAGAAGGGAGTCAGCTGTACATGTACTAAAAAAGTCACTGAAACTAAATCTAAACAATCATTGAGTTACACTCACATCAGAAGGGCATTCGATTTAGGGGGCTGCACAGTGCAGGCAGCACGTTATGGGGTTGATGACTCTTGGCAAGTCCCTGTGAAATTTGTCCAAGTCCAAAGTTCAGGTCCAAAGACTCTGGTAGATCAGTAGTTAGTCTATTGGAGGTTGAAACGTCCTGGGCAATTTCCATGTATCTTTAGCATAAGGAGAACTGCAAATTGCAGATGTGCGTCTCCCAAAGTGTGTGCCATCTCTGATCATCGAGAAACTGAAAGATTTTGGCCAATATCCCTAGTACTACATTCATGAACATAGAACATTATAGTGCAGTACAGGCCCTTCGGCTCTCAATGTTGTGCCGACCTGTGAAACCAATCTGAAGCCCATCTAACCTACACGATTGCATTCTCATTCATATGCCTATCCAATATCCATTTAAATGCCCTTAAAGGTGGTGAGTCTATCACTGTTGCAGGCAGTGCGTTCCATGCTCCATTATTCTCTGAGTAAAGAAACTACTCTGATATCTGTCCTGTATCTATCACGTCTCAATTTAAAGCCATGCTCCCTTGTGTTAATCAATGCCATCCAAGTAAAAAGGCTCTTACTGTCCACCCTATCTAATCCTCTTGTATATATCTATTAAGTCACCTCTCAACCTTCTGTCCAACAATAACAGCCTCAAGTCCCTCAGCCTTCCTTCTCTCTAACAAAAAGAGAATCAAGTCCCTCAGACCTTCCCTCCATATCAAGGCAACATCCTAGCAAATCTCCTCTGAATCCTTACCAAGGCTTCCATATCCTTCCTATAAAGAGGTGACCACCACTGTACACAATACTCCAAGTGCAGCCGCACCAGAGTTTTGTACAGCTGCAGCACGACTTCATATTTCCGAAACTGAATCCCTCTAATAATAAAACCTATCATACCACATGCCTTCTTAACAACCCTATCAACCTGGGTGGCAACTTTCAGGAATCTGTGTACCTGGACACTTGAGATCTCTCTGCTCACCTACACCACCAAGAATCTTACCATTAGTCCAGTACTCTACATTCCTGTTACTCCTTCCGAAGTGAATCAATTCACACTTTTCCGCATTAAACTCCATTTGCCACCTCTCAGCCCAGCTCTGCAGCTTATCTATGTCCCTCTGCAACCTACAGCATCCTTTGTCACTATCCACAATTCTACAGACCTTAGTGTCAACTGCAAATTTATTAACCCATCTTTCTATGTCCTCATCTAGGTAATTTATAAAAATGACAAACAGTGGACCCAAAACAGATCCTTGTGGTATACCATTAGTAAATGATCTCCAGGATGAATATTTCCCATCAACCATCACCCTCTGTCTTCTTTCAGCTAGCCAATTTCTGATCCAAACTGCTAAATCACCCTCAATCCAATGCCTCCGTATTTTGTGCAATAGCCTACCATGGGGAACCTTATCAAACGCCTTACTGAAATGTTAATTAACTGATCACAACCATTGCTTTTGCTTTTTGAGGAAGTTTCAATATGTTTTTGTGGAACTCAGCAAATTAGAAAACCTCATCAGATAGTCAATGTTACAAAGCAAATATCATAACTCCTGCTGTGGACTTTTTCATTTTGCCATCACGGCTATGACTAAATGGTACTGTCCAACCTTGCAGGAAACATTTCACTATCACATTCTATGCTAACATTAGGAAACTATACTATGATAGGAATTGAAATGGCACTGCTCAGCTAATTTTAAGGAATACAAAGATTTTTGTTGCTCATTGAAGTTCTGGTTAAGCTCAAACCTACTTGAAAGGGGCCTCAGCTACAGCTTTGGTGAACATGCTGATATAATCTGCAAATTCCTTCCAATTCTCCAGTAATTGGAATTGAGTGCCAACAGACAGCTGCAAGTGCACTAGGGCCTGAGGGAAGAAAGAAAGTGAGTAAGACTCTGCACAGAAATTGTTTTAAATAAGTCAAAATGATAAAGAACAGAAAGATTTTCAAATATATCTTTCCTACTTTCCTGCAAAATTTTTATTTCAGGTGAAAAGGCTCCATTTAAATAACACTCTGCCATTCTGTTTTTTCCTACTGAAATTGACAACTTCACACTTATCCATGTTATATTGCAGCTGCACTCATTTGCTCACTCATTCAACTTATCTGAACTGCCCTGAAGCCTCTTTTCATCCTCTTCACCATCCCACCAAATTTCTGTTGCCAACAAGCTTGGAAATATTGCACTTGATTCGCTCATCTAATTCTCTGGATAACTTGTCTTAGTCAATCATTAGTAGCTATTTGACTCCAGTAAAAACTAATGACTGAAAACAGTATCCTCTCCTGACCCAGTTGAAAATTAATTTACAAATGTTAAGTTATCACTGGATAGCAATTAAGCCTGCTTCCGTTTTTTTAAAAAGGAACAGATAGTCATTGGTCTCTAGTGAGTTAGCTAATCTCAGCAAGTACGGACACTACAACTGTTATCAAATTGGAGCCCAGATTATACATACGTTTTGACATAGCAAAGCATCCAAAGGGCAAAATTAGACTGAGCTAAGATGCATTCCATTGTTAAAACAGCCAACTAATAGTTCCCATAACAAGTGAGGTACTGATGGGAAATAAATTTCCAATTAAAAACATATAATAACAGGACACTGCAAATTCTCACAGGATTATACAAAGTCAATATGGATTTATAAAAGGGAAATCATATTTGAAAACACAGTAGAGTTTTAGATGATGTAACTAATAGAGTAGATGAGGGAGAACTAGTGGATGTCCAGTATTTGGATCTTCAGAAAGCTTTTCATAATGTTCCACATAAGAACATGAAAGGTTTGATGGGCTTGGTGGCAACATGAGATGAGCAATTTCTCCACTCAAAGAGGGTGATAAACCTGTGGAATTCTCTCTACCACAGAAGGTGGCTCTGGATGCCAACTCACTGAACATATTTAAGGAACAAATAGCTAAATAACTAGAAGCTAAAGGTATACATGTATGGGGAAAGGGGATGAGAATGGTGTTGAGATAAAGGATCAGTTTTCAGGGTGATTAGCAGTGTAGGCTCACTGAATCGAATGACCCATCCTTTTTGCATGTTTCTGCATGTCACAACAAATTAAAAGATACTGGAAACACTGAGTAAATCAGGTAGAATCTTTGTGGAGATAATAGAATAAGTTAAAGATGAAGAATGAATACCCAGTTCTGCTGTGCTTGCCACAGATAGTGCACAACCTACACCCGTTCCTTGAATTTTCTGTTGATCAACAGCCATAATATTTTTTGATAGCATAATTGTGTAATCTTTGCTGAGCTGCCACATAGATACTTTGTAAAAACAAAGGAGCATTGTTTTCTTGAAACCAGTGAAGACTCACTAATTCTACATCTGCTCGTGATATTAAAGGCAGATGTTGGTCACAGCTCTTTGCCTTTCTCTCTTTGTCTTGTTCTTCACTTGTCACTGTATGCTGGTGCTTCTTCTGTGACCGTTTTTTCTTCTGTGGCCTGCAAAACCCAAGTATAAAATCTTTAATCATGACATCCTGTTTGTCTTGTTCTAGCTAGCAGCCACATATGTTGCATTCAATTCCTAAAAGGTATTCCTGGGAATGAACATACTATTCAATCATATGGTTAAAACAGTACAATATCTTCACCAGTTTACAGATAATATATACACAACCCACCAGAGGTCAATGAATAATCATTAGTAGTTTTGCTTCTTCCCAGCCCAGGGCGCTGGGCCAATCAGATTTTAGTCACTGCCTGCTGATATCTTCTAATGTTATAATAGAACAGGTTTCAGCACAGGAGATGGTCATTTGGCCCACTGTTTATGCTAACTCTCTGCAAAAGCAATTCACCCAGTGTCACTCATCACCCCTTTAACCTGAAACCCCGCAAAATTTCTCTTCAATAATGATTCAATTCTCTTTTGAAAACAATGCTTGAATCAGTTATGTCCTTTTTTAAGAGAAATTGCTGGATTACAATACAATACATATTACACTTTATGTACAAGGTAATTAATATGTCCATATTTGGAATTGTAAAGTCCTGGCTCAGCTACTGTTAGTGCACAAGTGCATAGCCATGCCAGCATTTGACAGGTTTTGGCTTTACCACAGTTCCTGTACTCCAGTGCAAATGAGCATGCAGGTTTTGAAGTCAGTCATTCATAGGCTAGAGAAGGGAACAGATCTCAAAGAATGTCTCCTGATTCTCTTAAAATCATATTTTAATCCCCATTAACCATATTAACTGTATAGTTCTACCCTTCACAAATACAGTCAAGGTCTTCAATTTGAGCAGATGGCACTGAGCTGTAGCACAAAACACCTGTTGCAAGATAGCAAGATAAACAGCATCCAAGATAGCACTACAGAACAAAGTTCAGTGCATTTCTCACCTGAAATATCTTTCCAATTCCACAACAACAAAACACGGAAATCTATTTGCACTTTTCTGGAGAATATCGAGAGCAAAGCTCTGTAATGTTGTATGGCCTTCGGTAGAAACACCTTGAACCTCCTAGGTAGGAAATTATAGGGATGTGTGAGAGTTAAATAAATAGCGGACATTTTAATCAGGTCGTTTAACTGTTTATCAGTTGACTGCTTAATTGTACTCAGGTGGTAGAATTCACTGGGGAGGCTATCTGTGCATAATTTATATATTACACAGGAATACAGTACAAGCAAATAATGTGTTTTTTGGTTGGAGATATACAATATATAGAGTGCATCCATATAGATAAAAGTTTATAAGAATAACATGCCTTTTATATCCACAGATCTTCCTGAAACAAATGAAGTGCCTCTGGGGGAGTTAGTCATGATTTCAGTAATATAACAGCCTATTTGCACATGCCACGCTCTCGCAAACAAAAATGTCATAATGAATATAGGGCGGCACAGTGGGTCAGTGGTTTGCACTGCTGCCTCATAGCACCAGGGACCTGGGTTCGATCCCAGCCTCGGGTGACTGTCTGTGTGGAGTATGCACATTCTCCAAGTGTCTCTGTGGGTTTCCTCCGAGTATTCTGGTTTCCTCCCACAATCCAAAGATGTGCAGGTCAGGTGAATTGGTAAATTGCTAAATTGCCTACAGTGTCAGGTGCAATAGTCAGGGGTAAAGTTAGGGTAGGGCAATGGGTCTGGGTGGGTTACACTTTGGAGGAGCAGTGTGGGCTTGTTGGGCCGAAGGGCCTGTTCCCATACTGTAGAGAATCGAATTTAAAACAAATAATCTTTTTATGATGTAAATCGATGGATAAATATTAGCTGGGGATAGCCTCCTTGTTATTCCACCAAATTGCACTGAATTTTTTTCTCTTCACCTCAAAGGGCTGATGAAAACTTGGTTTAACAGTGCCTCTGAAAGTCTACAAAAATAGGATTTCAGTGTTCTATCCTTCACCACCAAGCTAGAATTTTGATAAGAGACCACTAATCACATTTTATTACAGTAATTTTAATGGCATTTTATGGCACGAAAGCAAAAACTGATAGCATTGCCTATAGTGTATGATGAGGTTACTGTTCTTCTAATGAAATTCTGTTTTTATTTAAACTGCGATTTGGTTAGTATTTTGGACAATGGATTCAGTAATTAGAACATTACAGCGCAGTATAGGCCCTTCGGCCTCCATGTTGGGCCGACCTGTGGAACCAATTTGAGGCCCATCTATCCTACACTTTTCCATTTTCATCCATATGCTTATCCGATGAGCGTTTAAAATGCCCTTAAAGTTGGCAAATCTACTATTTAAAAATGTGTTGCTGGAAAAGCGCAGCAGGTCAGGCAGCATCAAAGGAACAGGAGAATCGACATTTCGGTCATAAGCTCCTCTTCAGGAATGAGGAGGGCGTGCCAAGCAGGCTAAGATAAAAGGTAGGGAGGAGGAACTTGGGGGAGGGGCGTTGGGAATACGATAGGTGGAAGGAGGTTAAGGTGAGGGTGATAGGCCGGAGAGGGGGTGGGGGCGGAGAGGTCAGAAAGAAGTTTGCAGGTCAAGAAGGCGGTGCAGAGTCTGAGGGTTGGGACTGAGAAAAGGTGGGGGGAGGGGAAATGAGAAAGCTGGAGAAATCTGCATTCATTCCTTGTGGTTGGAGGGTTCAGAGGCGGAAGATGAGGCGCTCTTTGTCCAGGCATCGTGTTGCCATGGTCTGGCGATGGAGGAGGCCAAGGACCTGCATGTCCTTGGCGGAGTGGGAGGGGGAGTTGAAGTATTCAGCCAGGGGCGGTTGGGTTGGTTGGTGCAGGTGTCCCAGAGGTGTTCTCTGAAACGTTCCGCAAGTAGGCAGCCTGTCTCCCCAATGTAGAGGAGGCCACACCGGGTGCAGCAGATGCAGTAAATGATGTGTGTGAAGGTGCAGGTGAATTTCTGATGGCTATGGAAGGATCCCTTGGGGCCTTGGAGGGAAGTGAGTGGGGAGGTGTGGGCGCAAGTTTTGCAGTTCTTGCGGTTGCAGGGGAAGGTGCCGGGAGTGGGGGTTGGGTTGGTGGGGGACGTGGATCTGACGAGGGAGTCGTGCAGGGAGTGGGGAAGGAAATATATCCTTGGTGGTAGGGTCTGTTTAGAGGTGGCGGAAATGACGAAGGATGATACGATGTATCTGGAGGTTGGTGGGATGGTAGGTGAAGACCAGTGGGGTTCTGTCCTGGTGGCGATTGGAGGGGCGGGGTTCAAGAGCGGAGGAGCGGGAAGTGGAGGAGATGCGGTGGAGAGCATAGTCAACCATGTTCGAGGGGAAATTGTTGTCTTTGAAGGAGGAGGCCATCTGGGCTGTTCGGTATTGGAATTGGTCCTCCTGGGAGCAGATGCGGTGAAAGCGAAGGAATTGGGAATATGGGATGGCGTTTTTACAGGGGGGCAGGGTGGGAGGAGGTGTAATCTAGGTAGCTGTGGGAGTCAGTCGATTTACAGTAAACGTCCATGTTGAGTCGGTCGTCCGAGATAGAAATGGAGAGGTCTAGGAAGGGAGGGAGGAGTCAGGCGGTCCAGGTAAATTTGAGGTCGGGGTGGAAGGTGTTAGTGAAGTGGATGAACTGTTCAATCTCCTCGTGGGAGCACAAGGTAGCACCGATACAGTCCTCGATGTAGCGGAGGAAAAGGTGGGGCGTGGTGCCAGTGTAGCTGCGGAAGATGAACTGTTCCACATATCCAACGAAGAGGCAGGCATAGCTGGGGCCCATGCGGGTGCCCATGGCTACTCCTTTGGTTTGGAGGGAATGGGAGGATTGGAAAAGGAAGTTGTTCAGAGTGAGGACCAGTTCAGTCAGTCGAAGGAGGGTGTCAGAGGAAGGGTACTGGTTGGTTCGGCGGGAAAGGAAGAAGCGGAGGGCTTTGAGGCCTTTGTGATGTTGCAGGCATTGCCCTTACGAGTGTCTTGAGTAAAAACACTACCTCTGACATCTGTCCTATATCAATCGCTTTTGGGAAGTGAAAAAGCAGCTATCGTCATCTAAGATGTTGGCCATTCAAATCCAAAGTGAGAGATCGTGCTGACATGCGATGTCTTTCCGAAAAGTATCGGGGTAGTGTTAACTCACCGATGGCCCAACAGAGAGTAATGCCCGATAGCATATGTTTCCCGGACTTGGGCTGATGCCGAATGCAAATTTGGCCAGATAGAGAAGGAAAGTTTGGCAGTCATCTTTGGTGTGAGGAAGTTCCATCAATATATTTAGGGATGACAGTTTTCTTTACATTTTGTTTTGAAGTGCATTCTGATTTTTAAAGCTGCATCAGAGAAGGGAGTTAGAATGGGTTAGAAATTCTCTCTCCCAAAAAGGACTGAAACCTGAATTTGCTATTGCTGCAAGAGGCTGAGAGCAGGCTTCTTTTCTCATTGACTCAAGTGATGTTATGTTTTATTCACAACTGGTCAGCTGCTGATATAGCACCCAAATGGGCTTTGTTCAGCTGTGACCCCAGCCAGAAATTACAGTCTAACCCAATCTTCACTCAGTGCTCACATATGTATTTGTTATCAGAAGTTATATGGCCTGAGAGTGAGAAGCTGACTGTTTTTATTCCCTCCTTCCTAGACTTGGAGACCCCTGACACATCAGCTGTCTTGATACAGATCAGGTACAATGCCTAAGATTTTGTTTCTTCATTAGGCCACCTTTGAAAGTTGCTACTCGCCCTTCTAACAGGAAATTACAGGTGATACCAGTGAATAAAGGTATAACTGGGCATGATTTTAAATGAGAGGGGTTTCTGTTTAAGGTAAAAATTACAAGGAAACTGATTCTAAATATTAAAACAATGAATTTTGGAAAACCACCAGCAATTTTACTTTGGGAAATATTTAGTGAAACCAGGTGTCAGAGGGCTGAAACACAAGAAGAAAATGTATACATTTTTGATTTGCAATGTTACCTTTTTATAGTTGTAAACCATAGATACAAACTTTTCCAGTGGAATATAGATCAAAACATGAAGCTCCTCCACCCAGTCAGTCTTTTCATTCTGTTAAGATAGTTTCCAGGAGACATTTTATTTACAAAGAATAAAGTTACATGTAATAGTCTTGCTACACAGATTGCATCAGTATAGTAGTAATCACTATCAACAAACCCATCAGCCTGGACCCAATATACCGGCCACTGCAGTGGACAGCTGGAACTGACAACTGGAAGTGGCAGAGACAAACCACTATAAATGCCGGAGGAAACAACACAGAAGCGCTTCACAGGAGGCTCCGAAGCACTGAGGATGTCACCTAGACAGGGGACAAAATGTCTGCAACACAAATTTCCAGCTCAGCGAACAAAACCACAACAGTAGTAATACACAGGCCATACATACATTATTGAAGAGTCATACCAGACTCAAAACGTTAATGGTGTTTCTCTCTCCATAGATACTGCCAGACCTGAGTTTCTCCAGCATTCTCTATTTGGTTCAGACTTTCAGAATGCACTTTACTTTGCCTTATTACATAAATTTCAACCATTCAATTAGGTTTTAATTTTCATTACCAAGAAATCAAACTAAAGTGCTGAAGCCACAGGACAAGCTGATAGTTCGGTTCAAAAGAATAAAAGAGAAACACAAAATAATCTAAGTTTTAAAAGCCTGAAGATTGCAGGCAGTAAAGCCATGGAATAAGGAATCTTCAAGAGTCTCAACTTTGGGGGAAAATGGGTTTAGATCAATTGGAAAATGTGGAATGGAGAACTGAGGAGTCAAAATGGAGGTGATTGCAGGACTAGAGAAGGAAATTTCAGACCGATAACAGAAGTAATAAAAAATAATCAGGCAATAGTCCAAGGTCATTGAACATCCACGTGGGACTTGGTAGTATCTAAATAGTTGTGGTGGCCATTAAACCTACAGATTAAACTCCTGTCTTATTTTTGATAGTGCACTGCCTGCAAGAGAACATATGGTTTTGAATAGATGTGATGGTAAATCACAGAATCACAAAAATACTGCAGTTTAGAAAGAGATCATTCAATCCATTGGGTCTACAATGGCGCGCTGAAAATTTTCACCTACTGTTAGTATCCTTTTCCTAAATCTTTGAAAACCATTTCTCTCCAAATAATCATCTAATGCCCTCTTGAATACCTAAATTGAACCCACAATTCCATCACACTTCCAGGCAGTTCAGTTGATAACATACAGCGAGAAGTTGTGGGTGGGGGGGGGGGGGGAGCGGTTTCTTTGCTAAATACTATAAAACTGCCCTCTGGTTTTAAACCTGAATATAAGTGGGAATGGTTTCTCCCCATCCATTCCATCCAGACAACTCATGACTTTGAATACTTCTACCTCATCCCTTATTAGCCTACTCCTCTCCAAGGAAAGCAGTCCCAATTTCTCCAATCTTTTCTTATAACTGAAGAGTTTCATCCTAGAATTATTCTCGTAAACTTTCTCTGTACTCTTGCCAATACATTTGTATCCTTCTGATAGTTTAGGGGCCAGGAACTGTACACAATAATCCATTTGAAGTCTAACCAGTGTCTTATAGAACTTCAAAAGTTGGATGGTGGATCATAAATTTAAAGGAGATTAAGCAAAAGATGCTTTAAATTTGAACTTTTCCCAACAGGACATGTCAATGAGTGAGACCCCACAGGAATGTGCACTGGGCTCTACCTTCTGTTTATATCTGCTTGAGATAACAGTTATATGATTTTTATATTAGACAATATTGTGCTCCTTGGGATCTTAAGAAAAAAAAGCAGATTAAAGCAGCACCTGGAGATACAGGATCAATAGACTCAAGATCAGAAACACACTTGGAAATGGATAAAATGTGAAGTAAACTATCAAGATGACCTCTAGCTAGATAATTAGTTAGATGAAGTATCAGCGGGTTTATGGTACCAGAATGGACAAACAATTGATGGAGTCCTGACCGTTCTCTAAAAGGTCTAGCTCCCTGCCTGTTTGTTTGACCCGAGTCCTGGGCTGTATTAAGTAGCTTAACAAAAGATTTGGAGCACAAGAGATGTGCAGACCAAGAGTGATCCTGATTGACCTTTCTCTTAAGATCATTAAGGGCTTCAACAACACAAAGGGGGGGGGAAAAAAAAAAGATGATTTGTGATGCTAGGACTAAACTCATTCAAAATGAGAAAGCCAAGCATAATCAACTTCGGAAACAACATTCCTAAGGTGGAGTGAGGCTTGACATTGTTCCACATCTTCAAGAGGGTTTTAAGTCACACTTTTTTGGGAAACTATATAAGAAGGAAGAAGCCAGCTAAATGGGCTGGTGTATTCACAGCCTTGTCTGATCACTTTTCAGTGCCAGAGAGAAATCCTTGATGGAGGTTTCCCAATTTTGGCTAATGGTCTTTTGTGGATTTTTTTGCTTTGCTTTCACAAAATGGAGGGAAAGAAGGGAGATGTTATGAGGCTAGACTGGCAAAATTGAACTACTGTCTCAAAAACTTGCAATGCATCTCAGATTTAGGCACAGAGATGATACCTTGCACACTGCCTCAATGAGTAAACACAATCCACAGCATGTTACACTTTAGACAGCCATATAGACGAGAAACTAATCTTCAGCACTGTGAGTTGACTGCACCTCTGGTGTTGTAACTTTGCAGACCAAAATAATTCTACATTTAAGCCCTGGCTAGATGGAATTTTTAAAAAAATTTCCTAGCTTAGACTACCCAATTCTATTTGGCTTTGATACCCATAGGTCTGTGAGTAGTATGGAGGTAAAACCTGACCTTAATCCAAAAGTTCTCCAGATGGTGCCTGTGTGGAGATCAAACCTCCCTGTCAAATACATTGACATGTCGTAGATAAAGCATGCCCGCCAACCTGAGATAAGAAAGAGCTGCCTGTGCCCCTCAACTCTTCCCTACCATACAATACTGCAGGCAGGAGTTAAGACGGAAGAAACATGTACTTAATCTTTCCAATTGGGATATTCTATACAAGCAGTAAACAGTGTATGCTAAAGATCACAACACCTTCAAAATCACTCTCGACATTGCTAATATATATTAATGGGACACTGAAATTCCATGATTGAAAGGTGAAAGCATGCTTCTCACAAATCACAGCTGATGATACACCTTATAGTTATTAGCATTTCTAATAGAAATGAAAGCTTGAATAAAAGTGAATGAGGGTAAGGCACTGTTCCATCAAACTTCCTTTACAAAACATTTAGCCTTAACTGGTTCATTAATCTTTGGGGAAGGGGAACTTGACATTCCAAATTGTTCGGGCCCACATTGATTCCAGTCCCACATTCCACACTGATTCTTTGCTTGCCAGGCTAATTTTACATAGGTAATAACACTATCTTGCTAGTGTTACACACATCCTGAGAATGGATGTTTCAAAAAGGCTATTACATGCCTTTCAAATACATGCCTTTCAAACTCTCAAATGCAACATATCCTTTGAGTGGATTCACAATACGATTTTGTGTGATATCTGTTGAGTGATGAGCTCTGGGTGGAATACTCCATGCTTTTTGATTGGATATTGAAATATTAACAGGATTTTCAAAGGAAAGGAATCTCATCTCAATTTAATTTCACAAATGAAGATCTATGGAGTATCAATCAAGAACCCACACCTTTTGGGTTGGGGAGATTGTTAAATAATTATTTAACAAGAACCAAACTAAAATAGTAGCATTTCACACCTTTCACATTCTTAGGACATCTCTAGGTGATTCACAGCCAGTGAAGTACTTTGAAATACAATCACTCTTGTACAGAGTAAAACCCACAAACAGCAATCTGATAATATTATAATGAAAAACAGAAATTGCTGGTGAAAGTCTGCAGATCTGGCAGCATTTGTGGGGAATAAGCACAGTTCACATTCAAATTCACTGACGTTCTTCAGATCTGATAGTAGTAAAGGATGGAATTTATGCTCCTGGAAAATTTGAGGTGGGGGGGGCAGTGAAGAGGAGGAGATGGGGGGAAATGAGTGAACAGATAAGTGCGGACACAGCGCAGACAGAGAAAGAAAGCTAAGCAGACAAAAGGGATGTTTGGCAGTAAGCATGGATAGGAGAAAAGCTCAAAATGGGGACAATGAGTAAGTGAAATGGGTTGGCTGAAAGCAGCTTTGTCATGACAGGTCCTAAGGTGTAGGGATGGTTAAATGTCATGGAAGATGTTGCTCAGGCTCTAAAATTATTGAGCTCAATATTAAGTCCTGAAATCTGCAAGATCCCCGAGCGGATGATGAGATGCTGTTCTTCCAGCTTGCGATCAATAGCGTCGCTACAGCACTGCCACAAACCTGAGACAGAAATGTTTTCTAGAGAGCACAGTGGTGCATTGAAGTGTCCGACAACTAGAAACATGGGGTAATTCTTATTAACAAAATGTATGCGCTCTGCAAAGCAGTCACCTAATCTATGCCCATGGAAGGTTTTTTTTGCTAGACTGCCTGTTTCTAGCCATTTTTTAGTCATGCATGGTACTGCTTTTGCCTTAGTTTGGCCCTTTGCCCTTAGGTGGCCTTAGTTATGAGAAATTCTGCTTTTCCCACATAACTCATGAACTGCTTATCTGTCGACATATGCTAATCAGCGTGCGAATGCAATGTGCGTTGATTCAAGGACTGTTGAACAATAACTCATTGATGTATAGCTTTGGCAAGACCTCAGTTTTGTCTGGTGTATGTTCACATAGGCCACCTAGCAACTATCTTGTGATTCTGTGGCTGATTGAACTGTCAGCTCACCGTTTTATATAAACCGTTGTATTCTGTAGTGTTTTGAAGTTACACCAATCCATTTCTTATGGACAGGTGTGCTTCTCATGGTGCCATGTAATAAATTTTGTCTGAGTTTGGAGAATTTCTGGCATTAGTCAGCAGGAGCCCTTATTTACAGGATCCTGAGTCAACCTAAAGTATTCTTTTCATAAAGCAGCTGGCCGCGTGATCCTAACCTCAGTCGACAGGCTGATCCCAAGTTAGAGAAAGACACTGAGCCAAGACAGGACAGGAAAGGCCGCTGCCGTAGGACAGAAATCATTTTAAGATGACGTTGAGGGATTGACAATGATGCCAGTGTTTGTATTGTTTGTCTTTGTGTGTTCTTTAAAATTCATTTCTCCACAGATCATAGATCCACGCTTCGAAACTAAGGAAGTAACGATGGAGTCAATGACTTCGAAAATGTAGGAAAGATAGGCTGGACCTGGGGATAAGTAAATCATGTCCCACTGACAAGGATGGCCCACGTCCATTTCTCTCCTTGAAAAAAGACACAGAAACGCCACGGGAAAAATGTTTGATGCAAAAGTAAGGTAGGAGACCCTACTGGTTGCCAGTCAGAAATAACTTAAGGAAGTACTTAATTGGGCTATGAAGGCAGAAAATAACCAAAGGATTATTAAGGAACTAGCTGCAGTTGTTGCAGGGAATACACATAGACAGACTTACAGCAGATAAATGTAAAGTAGTTGCAAAAGGCCATCAACCCCCTAAAAATAAAGATCACAGTCAGCCACCCGACAACCTTTTATCCTCTCGGTCTCCACCTTCTGCCCCACCAGCCTATGTCCTTCAGTATCCTAAAGTTGACTCAAAAGGTTTCCAGACCACACAGAAGTTTCATTAACCTCTGTTTTAGCTTAGGAACCACCATGTATTGTATAAAAGCAGAACAGTTTACAGCCCTCATATCTGTCAAGCCATACATTTCACATGAGTCATAAACAGATAAGCAGGGCAATTAAGAGGACATTAATATTGAATAGAGGTAGCAGCCCAAAACCCAGCTGCAGCATTCAGTCTGTGCAGACAGACACATTTTAAAATTTATGGTACATCATTGTTTCAGCAAAACTTTTAACTATTGCTTCCTCCTGAGGAGAACTTCCCAACAGGAGCAGTTGTTGCGAGTGACGCATAAATTTGTTCCTCTGAGACAGGCAAGAAGGGGTAAGAGTAAAGAGCCTTGGATGACAAGAACAGAGGAGCTTCTCATCAAAAGGGTGAAAGCAGCTTAGGTAAGGTGGAAGAAGCAAGAATCTAGCACAGCTTTAGAGGTTTACAGGCTTACTAGAAAAGGGCTCAAAAATGGGTTAAAGAGAGCCAAGAGGGGGCAAAAAAAGGCTTGGCGGGAAGGATTAGGGAGAGCCCAAAGGCATTTTACTCATACGTGAGAAATAAAAGAATGATCAGGGAGAAGGTATAGCCGGTCAGGGATAGCGTAGTGAACTTGTGCGTGGAGTCTGAGCAGATAGGGGAAGCCCTAAATGAGTTTTTTTGCCTCAGTTTTTCACTAAGGAAAGGGACCTTATTGTGAATTAGAACTTTGAGGAGCCAGGAAACTGGCTTGAACAGATCGAGATTGAGGAAGTTCATGTGCTGGAAATTTTGGCAAACATTAAGAGTATTAAGTCCCCAGGGCCAGACCAGTTTTATCCTAGGTTGCTTTGGGAAGCAAAAAAGGAGATAGCTAAGCCACTGGCAAAGATCTTTGCTTCCTCACTCTCCACGGGAGTCGTACCAGAGGACTGGAGGGAGGCGAATGTTGTTCCTCTTTTCAAGAAGGGTAATAAGGAAATCCCTGGCAATTACAGATTAGTCAGTCTTACATCTGTGGTCAGCAAGGTTTTGGAAAGAATTCTGAAGGATAGGATTTATGACTATTTGGAAAAGGATAGCATGATTAAAAGCAGTCAGCCTGGCTTTGAGAGGGGCAGGTCATGCCTCACAAATCTTATTGAGTTATTTGAGAAGGTGATGGGACAGGTAGACAAAGGTCCGGCAGTGGATGTGGTGCATATGGATTTCAGCAAGACATTTGATAAGGTTCCCCAAGGTAGGCTCATTCATAAAGTCAGGAGGTATGGGATAGAGGGAGATTTGGCTCTCTGGATTCAGAATTGGTTGGCGGACAGAAGGCAGAGAGTGGTTGTAGATGGAAAGCATTCTGCTTGGAGGTCAGTAGCGAGTGATGTCCTGTAGGGCTTCTGATCTTTGTAGTTTTTATAAATGACTCGGATGAAGAGGCGGGTTAGTAAATTTGCTGATGACACAAAGGTTCGAGGTGCCGTTGATAGTATCAAGGGCTTTTGCAGACTGCAGCGCAACATAGACAGGATGCAGAGCTCAGCTGAGAAATGGCAGATGGAGTTCAATCTGGATAAATGTGAAGTGATGCATTTTGGAAGGTCAAACTTCAATGCTGAATGTAAGATTAAAAACAGGATTCTTGGCAGTCTGGAGGAACAGAGGGATCTTTGTTTTCAAGTGCACAGATCCCTCAAAGTTGCACCCAAGTGGATAGGGTTGTTAAGAAAGCTTATGGTGTTTTGGCTTTCATTAACAGGGGATTAAGTTTAAGAGCCGCGAGGTTTTGCTACAGCTCTACAAAACCCTGATGAGACCACACTTGGAATATTGAGTCCAGTTCTGGTCGCCCTATTACAGGAAAGATGCGGAGGCTACGGAGAGGGTGCAAAGGATATTTACCAGGATGCTGCCTGGACTAGAGGGCTTGTCTTACAAAGAGAGGTTGACTAAGCTCGGATTTTTCTCTCTGGAGAGAAGGAGGAAGACGGGTGACCTGATTGAGGTCTACAAGGTAATGAGAGACATGGATCCAGTCGATAGCCAGAGACTTTTCCCCAGAGCAGGACTGACTGCCACGAGGGGTCATAGTTTTAAGGTGTTAGGAGGAAGGTATAGAGGAGACGTCAGAGGTAGGTTCTATACGTAGAGAGTTGTGAACGGATGGAACGCATTGCCAGCGGTGGTGGTGGAAGCAGAGTCATGAGGGACATGGACAGCAGTGAATTGAGGGGTGTGTAGTTTAGGTTATTTTAGTTTAGATTAGGATTAATCCTCAGCACAACATCGTGGATCAAAGGGCCTGTTCTGTGCTGGACTTTTCTATGTTCTAAGACCACTTTTCCAAAATAACCCTACCTCATTTCCTCAAGTTTCAATCATTGTTAACTAGGTCTACCCAAGTTTGGGATGTGGAAGGTGTGATGGTGATTGGGTAATATAAAACAACATCACCGATTTTTTGAGGCAAATGTTTTCATCATGTATGAATGTTTCTCAGCATTTCAATCAGAGGGGCTTTTAATCAGTGTAGGATTGCCATGCCCTACCTGACTGTTTCAAATGAAGGATACAAATGTATTGGTTTAGTGATTTATATGGTTACATTTTTTTCCGAAGGAATTTCAACCCCTGGATCATGCAGATTGCCTGCTTAGGGCAGGAGATTTGTGTACGTTGTTTTCCCTCATCCAAAGATATAACCTTTACTTTGCAGACCCCATCATTCTCCCCCTCCTATGACAGTCCCTTATTGCTCATCATTATGGGCATAGCACTCCAATGACACAGATCTAATCCTTTTGGCTCCGCCTCATATGGTCACTGTGAAACATGGGACCATCCTATCCTCTGTTAGACAGTACAATATGTCACCAGCTGCCAAAGGTATAAAACCAGTTATTGATTCCCTCCTCCAGCAAGGCATCTTGGTGCCTACCACTAGCATCTGCAACTCCTATCCTTCCTATTCCTAAGCTAGGAAAACCAGGACCATGGAGATTTGTGCAGGACTTGAGGGCAGTCAATGCCTCTGTTGTTCCCTGCTCCCCAGTGGTGCCTGACACCAATGCCATCCTTACTAGCCTCTCTGCTGCTGCCACGTGTTTCTTCTGTCATTGACCTCTGCGTGACCTTTTTCTCCATTAAATTGTCACCAGATAGCCAGTACCTTTTGGCTTTTACTTACAGCGGCCATCAATATACATGGACACGGCTTCCCCAACGGTACACAGACAGCCTCCAGTATATATGCCTGTGCAGTACACTGGACCCTGAAAGACCTCCACCTGCCATGTAAAAGCACCTTGGTTCAACATGCTGATGATTTCTTAATGGCCTCCAGTCCACCTGCCTACATGTATGACACTGTTGCAATGTTCTGCTGCCTGGCTCAGGATGGACATAAGCTGCATCTGTTGAAAAGATGCAGCTTTGCTAAAAGACAGCACAATATTTGGGCCACAAGCTTTTGCACTGTCTCAAGACCGCATCGCAGTCATTGTTAAACTCTCTCCTTCCTGAATGTTCTTCCCAATTCTTTTATTTGGTGTCGCAGGTGGCCTCTCATTAAGCTTACCAAATTGCAGCTTCCCCAGGGAATGGGAGAGGTAGACCTTCCAGATTTTAAGAGATATCAAATAAGCTCCCTATTATCCTTTGTGAACGACTGGGCTTGTCAGGATCTGAGGTCAATATGACTGGATATTAAGGCCTCCCAGGCAAAGCGACCCCTTATTAATTTGTTGTTTATGGATAAGATGAGCACAATTACGGAGTTGGACAGCACGGAAACAGACCCTTCAGTCCAATTTGTCCATGCTGACCAGATATACCAACCTAATCTAGTCCGATTTGCCAGCACCTGGTCCATATCCCTCCAAACACTTCCTATTTAAAAACTCATCCGTATGTTTGTTAAACATTGTAATTGTACCAGCCTCCACCACTTCCTCTGGCAGCTCATACCATACACGTGAAAAAGTTGCCCCTTAGGTCTCTTTATATCTTTGCCCTAAACCTATGCCGTCTAGTTCTGGACTCCCCATCCCAGGAAAAAGACTTTGTCTATTTATCCTATCCATGTCCCTCATAATTTTTGTAAACCTCTATAAGGTCACCCTTCAGTCTCTAACGCTCCATGGAAAACAGCCCCAGCTTACTCAACCTCTCCCTCCAGCTCAAATCCTCCAACCCTGGCAACATCCTTGTAAATCTTTTCTGAATCTTTTCAAATTTTCACAGCATCCTTCCAATAGGAAGGAGACCAGAATTGCACGTTATATTCCAAAAGTTCCCTAACCAATGTCCTGTACAACTGTAACATGACCTCCCAAATTCCTGTACTCAATACCCTAACCTATAAAGGAGTGTCATTAATATAGTTAAAGCATGGAGAACAATCAACAAAGCGAGGGCAGTTTATATAAAACCTCCTTTAACACATCTGTAGTAATAATGCCAGGATTTTGGCCAGAGTTGATTGATTCTGGTTTTAGGTTATGGGTGTCCAGGGGAGTTTCTTGTCTGGGAGACTAATTTTAGGGGCAGGT
This sequence comes from Hemiscyllium ocellatum, assembly GCF_020745735.1. Lineage (NCBI taxonomy): Eukaryota > Metazoa > Chordata > Chondrichthyes > Orectolobiformes > Hemiscylliidae > Hemiscyllium > Hemiscyllium ocellatum. The sequence continues at coordinate 35,457,359 of NC_083425.1, forward strand.
CATGATGTCCACCTATTGCACTCTTAGCTACCTTCTCCACAGCCGCACCCCCCTCCCATTTAGCTCTCCACCCCAAAGGCTCCCAGCCTCATTCCCTATGAAAGGCGCCTGCCTGAAACATTGATTTTCCTGGTCCTCGGATGCTGCCTGACCTCCTGTGCTTTTCCAGCACCACTCTAATCTTGACTATGTTCTTTGATCAGTTTAACTGCAAATATCAATTACCCAGCAGGGATCTCTTTCATTAAATTCAGATCAGGGACTTTATCCAGAAAATGACCACACTGCTGGTTGATCCTAAAAGGTCTCATATAGAGAGGAGTGTTTTAGATGACTGGTACTCTCCCGATTAGCATCTTCAACCATTTACTGGGAGGTGGCGCCTCAAATGATATTGAACGGCTCTGCGGGGTCTGGGTGCAAGAATTGGGAGTGGAGATCTCAGAGGTATGGAAGGACATTTGGGAGAGGGTGAGAAAGATCTCAATTTATAGTAGAACACAGGCTTAAGGTTCTTCACAGGGTCTATCTGGTACTCATACCCATTACAACCACAAACTTTTCAAGTATTGGGAGTGCTATAGCAAACGTTTTGGAGGGAGTCCTGAGGGCCGAAGTCAAGGTAGATCTGGTATCTCTTCTCTTGGGCCTGCCGAATCTGCCTTCTTTAGATGAGCATGGGAAGAAGCTGTTTAATATTCTTAAATATTGTGTGAGGACGAACATTAATGAGTTGGATCTCGGAAAGTCCTCCAGGTCTGTCGGGACGGTATAGGTTAGTTACGGAACGTGTCCCCCTAGACTTCCTTACAGATACGGTGCACCAGAAAACTGAACATTTTTAATAAGACGTGGTGGTCCCTTCTGGACCAAATGCAAACAGACTTGTCAGTTTATTAATTAGGGCCTTTGTTTAGCCACGAGACCTGGGTCTTATCGGCCGGGTGCTCTGAGAGGCAGAATCCCGAATAAATACAGGTATGCTAACTGATGCCCCCGATGATGGAGAGCTTTGGTAGGGTTGCGCTGAGTGGCGTAATTTAATTTATTTTGTTTAATTATTTATTGAAAAGTAGTATGAGTAATTATTTTGTTTTGTAAAGTAGAGTAGAAGGTGGTTTATTGTTATTATTGTTATTGTTATGAAGATGTGGGTGTACTGTACCTTTAAGAGAGTTAAAAGCTAGCAGAACTACCTGACAGCACCAAGTATTGTCAATAAGGTAATAATCTAACACTAGGTTGAAAGCTAGATTGCCTGGAAACATCAAAACAGATTTGAATTAGGCCAAATTGTCTAAAAGATATCCTAAAAAATTACCAAACTCCAATCAAGTTTGAATTTATATGCTGGCTTTTAAGATTGTCAATGACACAATCCAATGTTTTGGGGGTATAAGACCAGGGAAAATTAAACAGTTGAGGGGAGAACTGCCATGCCACCAGCATAGTGAGACTGCCTGAAAAATAGTTCTCTTAATAGCTCTCCATGACCTGTGAAGCATAATCCCTAAGAAGAAGGAAAGAAAACACAGGAAGTTCCAAATAAAAGATTTGACAACTGGCTGGTTTTAAAAACTTGAATTTTTGGTAAATCTTAATCAAGGTTTTCTCAGACTAGTATTGTTGAAGGGGAAGGTAAAAGATAGAGAAATTAATAAATAGTTGTTAGTTAATTATTCTCTGTTATACTTTAAGAAATAAAGTTGTTACTTTCACTTTAAATAGTCTCGAATTTTCACAGATTAATGCATGGGATAAACCTTTTCTGTGTTGCTGGTTTAAATTAAGCAGGAAGGTTTACCTCATGTTGTAACATTATACTCTCAAATTGTTATTTTTCTTGTAATTTTGTAAAGAATCAAAATCTCTCTCAATAAATATCAACTTGCTCTCCTCAACTTCTTAAAAAAAACTCTCTTCCCACTCCATGGACTGAGGTTTTGTCCTTTTTTTGGGCACAGTGAATTATTGTAGACATTGGATACCAGGCTATCAAGTTATTGATGTGCCTTTCCGCCAGGCATCCTCGCCAAACCGGCCAACCCAGGTGAACCACATACCTGAAATGGAACACGCCTTTAAGGAACTTAAATGGTATTTAACCTCAGCACCTGCTCTGGGTATCCCTGACTACATGCAGCCTTTTCAGGTTTATGTTTATGAAAAGGAGGGATATGCAGCCAGAATTCTAACACAAATGCATGGGGACCTCTGGTGTCCTGTAGCCTTTTACTCTGTACAGTTACCATCTATAAGGGGAATGCCTGTTTATGAGCTGTGGCAGCTGCCCATGCAATGATAGAAAAGTCCACCCCTATTGTACTTCATTATCCTTGTACAGTTTTCGTTCCTCATTCAGTTTCCCTGCTACTTAATTCCACAGCGACTCAGCATTTTACTGCATCAAAGAGAACTCGTTAAGACGTCGTCCTACTTTCTCACACTAATCTTCAGCTTCACTGCAACCCCACTTTAAAGCCCATCACCCTCCTCCCTGTTATACAGGATTCCCCAGCAAAGGACCATGATTGTCTGCATGTAGTCCAAGAGATTGTCACGCCATGCCCCGACCTCTCTGAAACTCTGTTATAGAACCCAGACATGATCCTTTCACAGACAGCTCCTTTTTTCAGCCCTCAGATCACCTCATGCTAGCTGGCCACACGATATGCACATCTCTTGAAATGGATGAATCCACTGCGCTGCTGGAAGGAACTTCTGTGCAGGCAGCCAAATTGTTTGCCCTGACCGGAGCTTGTATCCTTGCTGACAAAAAGTCTGTTAACATTTACACCAACTCCAAACATGCCTTTGGAAGGGTACACAAGTTTGGAACCTTGTGGAAACAGAGGATTTGTTACCTCTTTTGGAAGGCCCCTGCAGCATGCCCTGCTTATCAACAATCTTTTACAGGCTGTTATGCTCCCCTCCACCATAGCTGTGATAAAGTGCGCCGCGCATGCCATCACTGACAACCCAATCGCCTGAGGAAATGCTTGTACTGACCAAGCTGCTAGACAAGCAGCATTAGCTTCCACTGTATGGGTACTACAAGCTCCAAAGGCAGAGGAAGCAACAAAGATCTTTAATTCTAGTAGAGGGGATATCGGCAGCACAGCAACACGCCTCACAAGCCGAGAGCGACAGCTAGGACTTGCATAGGAGCTAAGGAATCCTCTTTAGGGCTAATGGTGACCCTGACGAAAGGTTCATTTGCCCTAAAGCCTACTTGCATGTTCTTGCACTGGCCGCCCATGGGGTCGGCCATGCAGGAAAAGCAGGGATGATCTATGCAGTATGACAAACTTGGTACACACTGGGCTGTGCAGCAGCAGCACAAGCACAAGATTCAAAATGTCTAATAAGTCTAAAATAATAATGCTAAATCTTTAGCCAAGTATGATCATCGACCAATCCCTGACAGACCCTTTAATCATTTACAAATTGATTTCATTCACATGCCAGCTAAGCAGGGTTTTTAAGCACATGTTGGTAATTGTCAATATGTTTTCGAAATGGGTAGGAGCCTTCCCAACCAGGAAAGACCAGTGACCAAATGTCTCATGAAGAATGTGATCCCTATGTTTTGAATTCCAGGCAGCATTAACAGTGACAGAGGCACTCACTTTACCACAGCAGTCACAGACAATGTTAGTAAAGCACGAGATATCGCGTGGAGATACCATATTCCCTATCAGCCCCAGTCCTCAGGCATAATGGAACGGATGAATGGTACCCTTAAAATCTGGATGAGCTTTTGAACCAGGAGAAACATTCTTGGAACAGACAGACCTGTTTCTGATTAGCCTGTGACTGATGGCAACCAGGTTACCCGAGAGCAGAAATAGGCAAGACGGAACAGCTTTCAAATTACTGACTTTTGGCAGCAACAGTTCATCTGAACTAAATTTAAACAAGGAGGATGTTCAGAATAGTGCACTCTTCATTCCTCTGACTGTGAAGATGGTTCTGAAGACAGTGAACTATTTTGCAGTGTGTATATTCGGTTCCAAAGATCGGGCAGCTTTTAAGTAATGTTGCCATGTAACCCTGTCAGTTATGTACAGAACTACATTTCATTCACTTAACCTGCTCAGCAACATTTTTTTTTCCTTCTGCAAGCTGAAACCTTCATGGCGGTTGTTGAAACTGACAACCTTAGTTTGCAATTTGCAAAGACTTTGTGTTTAGTGTTAGGTGATATTAGATTCTCAGCATCAACCTATTTTTATTGTAAAAGGAACTGAGTTGAGCATATACCAATTATGCAGTCCTTTTCTTTATGTGGATGGTGGGTCAAGTTTTTACATCTTTTGCCAGGACATGTATATGCTTTACTGAAGTCCAGATGTGGGTAAATTTGCAATGGAAAAGGGATTAATCAATTTCACAAAGCATGATTTGTCAAATATTTAATTTTTTAATTGATCAGTTAGCAATATTTCAGTATGCTGGCATTCGATCAGCCAATATTAGATGATCTGGCAAGATCACAAGGTCCCAATGCTTGGCTAAACTATGTTATCCAGCATTTGATTATCTGGAAAAATGTTGTGAAACGTGAAAGGGTTCAGAAATGATTTACAAGGATGTTGCCAGGGTTGGAGGATTTGAGTTATAGGGAGAGGCTGAACCAGTTGGTGCTGTTTTCCCTGGAGCATCAGAGGTTGAGGGGTGACCTTATAGAGGTTTACAAAATTACGAGGGGCGTGGATAAGGTAAATAGGCAAAGTCTTTTCCCTGGGGTCGGGGAGTCCAGAACTAGAGGGCATAGGTTTAGGGTGAGAGGGGAAAGATATAAAAGAGACCTAAGGGGCAACTTTTTCACACACAGGGTGGTACGTGTATGGAATGAGCAGCCAGAGGAAGTGGTGGAGGCTGGTACAATTGCAACATTTAAGAGGCATTTGGATGGGTATATGAATAGGAAGGGTTTGGCAGGATTTGGGCCAGGTGCTGGCAGGTGGGATTAGATTGGGTTGGGATATCTGGTCGGCATGGACGGGTTGAACCGAAGGGCCTGTTTCCATGCTGTACATCTCTATAACTCTATGACAGTGTTACGCACACTTTCGCTCGCTATTACTACCTTCAGTCCCATTAACTTCCCAGTTGGTTAAGATTCCCCTTGCGGAAATCCCTTACCCGAATACTGAGGAGTACCCTTTTGGTTCTGAGCCTCCACCACCGGATACTCCCCCAGGTTCCAGCTACAATCCCCCTTTTGCAGATAATTCTGACCTGCTGTTTGATCTTATGATCAAAAAGGAAGGGTTGTGGAAGTTTTTTTTGCTGGACTGCTTGTTTGCAGCCATGCTTTAATCAGTCATGGTACTGCATTTGCCTTGGTTTTGCCCATTGCCCTAAGATAGCCTTAGCTCTGAGAAACTCTTCTTTTCCCACATAACTCATGAACTGTTTATCTGTAAACACATGCTAATCAGCATGCGAATGTAGTGTGCATCGTTTCAAGGCCTGTTGAACAATAGCTCATTAATGAATAACTTTGGCAAGCCCTTAGCCATCAGCATCTATCTTGTGGTTCTGTGACTGATTGAGCAACTGTTAGCTCACCATTTTATGCACTATATCAATCCTCGTATTCTATAACATTTTGAAGTTACACCAATCTGTTATTTATGGACAGGTGTGCTTCCCATGGTACCACGTAATAAACTTTATCAATGCTTAAGGTCTGAGTCTGGAGAATTTCTTCAACAACATTTCATCTCCCCAGCGTATAGTAGACCACGGAGAGCAGGGAATACTGTAGACTAGACTGAATAAAGAGCTGCCAAATTGCAGCATCACTTGGAAGGTGTGTCTGAAGTCTTGGATAGCAAGGAGGGAGGAGTTAAATGGGCAAGTGTTATGGTTGCATGAGCAAGTGCAGTGGGGCAACGGAGGAGGAGTGGACCAGGCTGTACCAGAGGGAACAGTCCCTATGAAATGATAACAAGGGAGGGGAATGCATATGTAGTGGTGACCCCTCACTGGAGGTGGCTCAGCACACAAGCCCCAATATCTACTAACAGCATAAATACCACCTTTTCTTAGCAACGATCAGTCATTGAAATTGAAATGTGAACTACCCTGTCTCACCACAGATCCTGGCATACGTGCTGAGTTTCTTCAGCATTCTGAGTTTTTGTTTCAGATCTCAATGTTGGTTGAAGGATAAATGTTGGCCATAGTGACAGGGAAAACTTTTCTGTTCCATCAGTAATATCCTAGGATCTTTCACAGCCTGAGAGCACAAATTGTGCCACCAAAACCCTCAGTCCTGAAGGGAGCGTCAACAGTTCAACGTTTCCAACCCCAGCCAACTTTCTTGAGAACAAAAGAATACCACATACCATCAGCTGCCCTGCAATACAAGCCTGTCTTCTCCTCCAGGTCACACTATGAGGAATAGTCTGATTTTCTATTATACACTTAACCTCCATTGTCTGTAGAGTGCTCAGCAGTTGTCCACCACCATCTATCTGAAGCAGTCCTGTGTAACAAAACAGATAATATATGACACAGGTGAGTGGCAGCAACTGTAAGGCTTCCTAATGTAGCACTGATATGTCAACAAATCTTATATATTTAAGTCTTAGGAAGAGATTTCACCTTTCGAATCAGAGGTAACTATAGTATCAATTAGATCAGAAAATAAATGGGGACAAAAATCAAAAGATGCGTCTGTGTCTAACTCACAATTTTGGGAGAGCCCTCAAGAACGCAGGCATACCTATATTGGACCCACTGTTCACAGCGATTAACAAAACTATATTCAAAGCATCAAAGGTAGTAAGTGGAATTTCAATAGTACTTCTAATATAGCAAAATGCCCCAAAGAGATCACCGAGGATGAGGTAAAATTGACATGCAACAAGTATAATTTTAGGGAAAGTGAGGGAAGCGATATGTACAGACAGATTGAGATTTTTGAATACAAGAAATAATAGCAAGCTGCACAGATTAGAAAAATAATTCCATATGCAAAGATTTTATGATACCACACCTCTGCCAACAATGGTGAAATGGGAGTGAAGGTGGAAGGAGAATAAATGAACAATAATTTGAAGTTGCAAGGTTAGAAGTGCACTCAACTCACAATGGTTTACTGATAGAGGGTACAAACCAACGAGTAGAAGGTATGGGCAAACAAGTTTGCAGAGGAATTGATGAATGAAGAAAAGGCTTTGAAATTAAATTCAGTGACTGACAGGCATCCATAAACACCAAGAAACATCTCATATCATGCAGATGACTGAAGTTTGAATTCATCTGACCTGATGTTGGAAGGGGTTCAAGAATCCAACCAGGTAATAATTGGAGAAGCCAAGCTAAGGAGTAAAAGCATGTATGTGGGATGACTAAAATGACTATGAATCCAGGAAAAGTAGAATGGGAGAACCTGTTCTCATTTGACAGAAAGATGAAGAGATGGAAAAGATTTACATGGATGTTGCAAGGGCTGCAGAATTTGAACTATAGGGAGAAGCTGAACAGGCTGGCGCTGTTTTCCCTGGCGTGTCGGAGGCTGAGGGGTGACCTTAAAGGTTTATAAAATAATGAGGGGCATGGCTAGGGTAAATAGATAGGGATGGAACAGTCCATAATTACAAGGCATAGATTTAGGCAGAGGGGGAAAGATATAAAACAGACCTCAGAGCAACTTTTTCATGCAGAGGGTGGTGCATGCATGGAATGAGCTGCCAGAGGAAATGGTGGAGGTTAGTACAATTCCAACATTTAAAAGGGGTGGCACAGTAGCTCAGTGGTTAGCACTGCAACCTCACAGCACCAGAGACCCAGGTTTAAGTCCTGCTTCAATAAATGTCATAATTGCTTTCTCATTACCTCCAAATGTTTTTAAAACACTCACCTGGATCAATGCAGACTAGCATGTGCTTGAGACATTCCCCTGGCCTGAACATTTTCTCAATCTCAGCTAACTGCTTTCTCATCATTTTTTCCTCTTCTTTCTGCTGCCGAATATTTTCTTTTTCTGCTCGCCGTTGCTCTCTTTCTTGCTGCTTTCTCAGTGCCTCTGATCGAGCATTTTCTATTTCTGCTACATTCCTTTTCAGTTTTTTCTGTGGATGGGATAAATCTGATGCTGTTTTTGTAGAGGATGGTGCATTCCTACCATGCAGTTGAGCTGAATTTGAATCTGGAATATGTGATGTTGTTGGTTGCCATACACGCGCTTCTTCTCCCTCATCCGAATCTGAAATGTTCCATGTACGATATGAAGGAAAAGCTTTCCGTCTAACATAAACAGTTTCTGTGCCTTGGCCTGCACTGAGCTGAGCAATTTCTGTCTCCTTAATTTCAGAATCACCTTGGCTAAGTTGAGGATTAATGGGAATTGAAGCATCAACGGAAGAGTTAGGGTTGGACTTTTCTTGACTAGATTTACAAGTTGAGTGGTCAGAATTCACATTTTGGTTTCTAGTAAGCTTTCTTTCCAGTCTCTCTGCGAGAGGGATAATAAGATCCTCATCACAATCACTCTCACTACTCACAATTGTTACCACTTCTTTAGGCAAGCATTTAACAGAGTGGCTAAGATTTGTCTGAGAACAGCCAGTTTTGGACAATGGAAGGTCACAATTTTCAGAGTCTGAACCTTCTATAACAATTGAGTTTGTATGTTCTGGAGTTCTGTGCTTGAAGTCAAATGCACCATCATAGGCTGTGTGGTTTCGAAGGCCAGTAAAGCTGAAAACTGGCAGCTCAAATGAATCGTTATTTAAATCTGTGTCACTACTTTCTTCTTCCATCGTTAAACCATAGCATCCTCATTAACTCCAAGCTGTCGTACCTCAAATAGAAAAAAAAAAGCAACATAAATATAGAAATTTATGCAAGTCCTGATGGGTTTTGTGCTGCTCAAGGCGAAAAAATGATTTGGTACAAGACAACTGAATATATACATAAAACAATAACAATAGAATACAGGCACCAATCATCAGTATCAGCAACATCCAGCACATATTAGAAATACAATAATGTACGCTCTGTTCTAACCCAGCAATCGCCTCAGCGTCCACACATGACCAATGGCAGTAACTTTTTCCTTTGCCATGAAAACAGTCCCATGGACTTTCTGCCATTTAATTCCACCAAACAAGTTTTCAATCACAATCCAGGTAACCAAGAAGTGGATTGATCCTGTTCTAAGAACTAAAAACAGTACTGATGGCAAGCTAAAAGGAAACTGTGAAGATATTTAATATGGAAGGTGCAGTATTACATTGGAAATTACAAAAAGGGTACAAGAATCAATTTATCTTTTTTTTTATGTAAAGAAATAAAAAATATATACATAATAACCAGAAGAAAATTTGCTGGGCTTCACTAATAGTTTTTTGATAAAGAAATATTATGATGAAAGGGTTTTTCATGACTCATGCAAATCTCAGAGAAGGTAGCATCTCAGATACTATAATTATTTCCAGTGGCACTACCTACAGGAGATCTGTCAAGGCGCTCATCTTTTGGTTTGCCAACTGGTAGCAATTCTGTTTCCTCCTCAAATTCATTGCCTTGACGCTGTTTAAAAGGCTGACCTTTACCCATTTCTTTGTCTGCCCAACTGCTTTTCTCTCTCACTGGGCTCCCATCTAGCTAAGACCAATTCTGAAGAATGGTCACAGGACCTGAAATGTTAACTCTGCTTTCTCTCCACAGATGTTGCCAGATCTGCTGCATTTTTCAAACAATGCGTTTTATTTCAAAATTGTTTCTTTGTTTTCAAAGAAGTCCTCAACTGAAAACCTTCAGTCGTTCCTTCTCCCAGTCCCAGCTACGTCAGGATTAATCTTCCAGATTAGTTAAGAGACAGCTAGTTAGTTAGGCGGCACAGCGGCTCAGTGGTTAGCACTGCTGTCTCGCAGTGCCAGGGACCTGGGTTCGATTCCAGCCTCAGGTGACTGTCTGCGTGGGTTTCCTCCGGGTGCTCCGGTTTCCTCCCACAATCCAAAGATGTGCAGTTCAGATGAATTGGCCATGCTAAACTGCCCATAGTGTTAGGTGCCTTAGTTAGGGGGTAAATATAGGGTAGGGGAATGGGTCTCGATGGGTTCAGAGGGTTGGTGTGGACTTGTTGGGCCAAAGGGTCTGTTTCCATACTGTAGGGAATCTAATAAAGACATATCTCATGGCAATCTTTGACCTGAAACTGGAAGCAATACTCCATAGAGTCATACAGCACAGAAACAGACCCTTTGATACAACACACTCATGCTGACCAGACACCCCAATCTGACTCAATCCCATTTGCCAGTATTTGCCCATATCCCTCTAAACTGTCCCATTCATATACCCATTCGGATTCCTTTCAAATGTAATTGTACCCATCTCCACCACTTCCTCTGGGAGACATTAATTTCTTTGTACACACTGCTAAAATTTTTATTCCAAACTCTCTCTCTGTCAAAATCTTTGAGACTGAAAACATGTCCATTGTCAACACAGTTGTTCTTGCCTTTGTTTTAAGGTGTGAACAGTTTACACTCTGCTCCCAGCAAGACTCACCCTGGGCTTTCTGATAACAGTCACACGACACCAGTTATAGTTCAACACTTTTATTTGGAAGTATAAGATATGAAGCGCTTCTCCTTCATCAATAAGCTAGTGGAGTAGGATCATTGCACACAGACTTTATAGCAAAAGACCACACTGTCACACACTGATGCGATATATTGAACAAACTTAGATTGCTGTTAGATCTTTTACATTGGGTTGCAGGTTTCGATTCATTAATGTGTAACTCCCAGAATTTCTTCCAAGTCACGTTCCTGAGGTAACTTAAGGTTTTATTAAAAAAAGTGACATCTCAGCTCAGACAATGCATTAAAGATATTGACTGCTTATAGATTGGATGTTTTTTGAACAAAATAGAATGCATGTGCAAATGCAAATTCACTCTACAGACTTATATATATATGTGTGTGTGCACCTGTGAGGGAAAGAGAGTTTGCGCGTGCACGTACGCCTGACAGAGAGATTGTGTGAGTGTAAGCATGTGTGTATATGTGTGTTTCTAGGTTTGTTCAATATATCGCATCAGTGTATGATACTATGAACTTTTGCTATAAATTCTGTATCCTATGATCCTGCTCCACTAGCTACCTGTCAAAGGATCAGCGCTCCGAAAGCTTGTACTTCCAAATAAAACCTGTTGGACTAAACATAGTGTTGTATGATTTTTAACTTTGTCCACCCCAGTTCAACACGACATGTCCACATCATTTCTGATAACAAGTATTCTGGCTGTTGAACAGAAGTTTGAACAATGCCTGTGACCAGTGGAGTGCCACAAGGATCGGTGCTGGATCCTCTACTTTTTGTCATTTACATAAATGATTTGGATGCGAGCATAAGAGGTACAGTTAGTAAGTTTGCAGATGATACCAAAATTGGAGGTGTAGTGGACAGTGAAGAGGGTTACCTGAAATTACAACACCAGATGGGTCAATGGGCTGAGAAGTGGCAGATGGAGTTTAATTCAGATAAATGCGAGGTGCTGCATTTTGGGAAAGCAAATCTTAGCAGGACTTATACACTTAATGATAAGGTCCTAGGGAGTGTTGCTGAACAAAGAGACCTTGGAATGCAGGTTCATAGCTCCTTGAAAGTGGAGTTGCAGGTAGATAGACAGTGAAGAAGGCATTTGGTATGCTTTCCTTTATTGGTCAGAGTATTGAGTACAGGAGTTGGGAGGTCATGTTGCGGCTGTACAGGACATTGGTTAGGCCACTGTTGGAATATAGCATGCAATTCTGGTCTCCTTCCTATCGGAAAGATGTTGTGCAATTTGAAAGGGTTCAGAAAAGATTTACAAGGATGCTGCCAGGGTTGGAGGATTTGAGCTATAGGGAGAGGTTGAATAAGCTGGGGCTGTTTTCCACGGAGCGTCGGAGACTGAGGGGTGACCTTATAGAGGTCACAAAATTATGAGGGGCATGGATAGTATAAATAGACAAAGTCTTTTCTCTGGGGTCGGGGAGTCCAGAACTAGAGGGCATAGGTTTAGGTTGAGAGGGGAAAGATATAAGAGACCTAAGGGGCAACTTTTTCATGCAGAGGGTGGCATGTGTATGGAATGAGCTGCCAGAGGAAGTGGTGGAGGCTGGTACAATTGCAACATTTAAGGGGCATTTGGATGGATATATGAATGGGAAGCGTTTGGAGGGATATTGGCCGGGTTCTGGCAGGTGGGACTAGATTGGTTTGGGCTATCTGGTCGGCATGGACGGATTGGATCAAAGGGTCTGTTTCCATGCTCTACGACTCTAAGTTACATAATTCTGTTCAATCCCAAATTTACCCCTTGCCTTAAAGACATTATCAATCCACAACAACTTCTAAAACCGTACTTATATTATATTCTGTAAACTTTCTATCTTCAAATACTTTCCTAATTCTCTTTGAAAAGTAGTGATTCTTGTATTGACGCCTGGAGAACCTTATTTTACACCTTCGGTCCAAAAAAACATATTCTGTACTAATCCATTCCTGGTCATTTAGCTTATGTCCATCATTTTATTCCATGGGCATCAAGGTCTTTCACGAGAGTATTTGCGCTACTCTATCATACGCTTTCGGAAGTCAATGTACAGCAGCCACATCAAACATATTCCCCTCATCTAACCTCCTGCGAGCTTAGTAAAAACTCAAGCGAGTTAGTTTAAACACAATTAGGCGTTAAATACTGTGTGTGGAATCGTGCCTGGCACAAAGCAAAATGATTACAGGACAGAACGTACTAGTTTTATCATGTTAAAAAGATGTTGCATCAATCAATGAGTAAATTGTGGAGATACCTGCACTGATTAGTTTGCACTGCGCTCTGAACATACGTGATATACAAAAGACCGCAGAAAATAAAAATAAATATTACATTTCTATATCGTGGGAAGATTACAACAACGTGCACCCTGGATGATTTTGGGAAACTGACAGATGAACATCAGCTACAAAGTGATCCTACCTCGCGCGCCAGTCACCACAGCTTCAAACTCCCAATTTGATTCATTAAACGCGCGAACTTCAGCAGGATCTCGAGCGCGGGAACAGTTGGGGAAGCGGGAGAATGGAGGGGAGGGGGGGGTGGGGTGAGAAGCACTGGGAGGGGAGGGGGAAAGGGGATGGGGATCGACAGTTGCAAGGGGAGGAGCCGGCGCGCGCCGCTCCAAATTGCCTCCACCACCCTAACCCCGCCCACCAGTCACACATTGGATGGGAATCTGTTTCCCGAACCAATCAGCTTGCTCCTAATAGCAATGGTGGTCGGGTGTGATGGACAACCAGTTGAGCCAATCGAAAATCCGTATTTATTCAGCACCCAAAAGCCGGAAAGCAGATTAAAAGCAGGAAATAAAAATAAGTCCCCCAGAAACAAAGGTTTCGGAGTTGTTTACAGGCCTTTTGAAAACATTGATGAGCATTTTGAACAAGAGATACCTAATATTGTACATCGATCTTCAAGGCACTGGTTCCTCTTTTCGAGCAACTGTCAAAATGACACGTGCGCATTACGAAACCCCAATTGCCTTGCGCATGCGCAATAACACCCTTCCCTCAAGTCTGGGCTTGAAAATGTCTCTTTTTGCTGTGGTGGGGAGGAAAGGTAATCCTCACGAAATATCTATTGTTCTGCAAAATGTGGAAAGAGGTTCATAGGGATTGCGCGGTTAGTGCGGCCTTTAACCTGGTTGCTGTATCCAGGAGCCTGTTCAGGTTAACCAGGTTCAAGGGTCAGGAAGATGGCGGCGTTCATCTCCTTGGTCAGAGCCCGTGCTCAAAGCGGTGAGTTTAAAATGTCTTCACGCCCTGCTCGTAGTTTTATGTTAAAAATGCCCTATTTGCTTCGATTCCAAGAAAAAGTGTACTGTCACAAATCCTAAGGTGGTAAGACTGTGTTTCATGGGATAGTTGTGAAGGTGTGCTGGACGTTTCCTTGGTCACAGTCAAAAAGTGTGGTGCTGGATGACGTTTCGGGCATAAACCCTTAATCAGGAATGTGAAATGTCGACTCTCCTGCTCCTCGGATGCTGCCTTGGCCTGTCGTGGGCGGCATGGTGGCACAGTGGTTAGCACTGTCTGTGTGGAGTTTGCACGTTCTCCCCGTGTCTGCGTGGGTTTCCTCCGGGTGCTCCGGTTTCCTCCCACAGTCCAAAGATGTGTAGGTCAGGTGAATTGGCCATGCTAAATTGCCCGTAGTGTTAGGTAAAGGAGTAAATGTAGGTGTATGGGTGGGTTGCGCTTTGGCAGGTCAGTGTGGACTTGTGAACTTGTTGGGCCGAAGGGCCTGTTTCCACACTAAGTAATCTAATCTAATTTTCCAGTGCCATACTGCTCCACTCTGATTTCCAGCATCTGTAGTTGCTGTTTCCTTTATCAGTCGCAGCATAAATTATAACAGCAGGGAGGTCATGTTGGAGCTGTACAGAACTTTTGGTTACTATTTGGTCACCACATTATAGGAAGGATGTGATTGTACAAGAGTGGATGCAGAGGAAATTTACCAGAATATTGCTTGGGATGGAGTGTCTTAGCTAATAAGAAAACTGGATAAACTTGCATTGTATTCTTTGGACAGAGGAGTCTTAGACATGGCCAGATTTGAGGTGTATTAGATTGTGAACAGAATAGATCGAAAGCAGCTGTTCTCTTTTTAGTTAAAGTTAAAGGAAAAGGCAGCATATGCTTCAGGTGAAAGACATGTTTAGAGGGAATTTGAGGAAAAATCTTTTTCACTCAGTAGGAGTCTGGAATACACTGCCTGGGAGTAGAGTTGAGGTGGAATATCACGATTTATTACATTGGACTTGGATGAGCACTTGAAATGTTATAACATTCAAGGCTATGGACCAAGTGCTGGAAAGTGGGACTAATGTCCATTTAGTTTTAAAGGTACAGACTCAATGGAAGGGCCTCTTCTGCATTTGATTCTAGATTTGACACGTGGTTATTAAGTGAAGGAATGATACAGATTTAAAAAAAGACTTTGGGGTGCATTTGTATATATTCTGATGATCTGGTATGGATGGCCAAAGGTGACCAGGCACACGAGCTGTACACAAACATTCTAAAATAGGATATTTTCCACTGAAATAAATGCAATTAACAAGAATCCATCAACAGCTTACATTTGTGTACTGTTTTCAGAGGAATAAATATGTTAAGCCATTTCACTTGTGAAAGTTGATAGGAGACCTGATATTGAATCTTTACGGGGTGGCACAGTGGCTCAGTGGTTAGCACTGCTGCCTCACAGCACCAGGGTCCCAGATTTGATTCCAGCCTCAGGTGACTGTGCAAACTCCACACGGACAGACATTCTCCCTGTGCCTGCATGGGTTTCCTCCCACAGTCCAAAGATGTGCAGGTCAGGTGGATTGGCTATGCTAAAGTGCCCATAATATTAGGTGCATTAGTCAGAGGGAAATAGGTCTGGGTGAGTTACTGTTCGGATGGTTGGTGTGGACTTGTTGGGCCGAAGGGCCTGTTTCTGCACTGTAGGGAATCTAACCTATCCATGTAACTGGTGTTCCTCCCCCCTGGAACTATTCTCTTGAATCTATTTTGCATTCTCTGTCATGCTAATTTCCACTTCATCAGATTCCCAAAATCTCTTATTTATGCCTTTGTTATCTTTTGACTTGATTATGTTCAATACTGTCCTGGCAAACACCACACCGTATAATCATTGTCTCTCTCGCTCTCTCTCTCCCCCTTCTTCCACCACCTCCAATTCTGGCTTCTTAGGTATCCTTTATTTAAATTGCTGTACTGTTGATGGCCATGCCATAAGCAGCCAAACACTTAGTCTCTGGGATATCTCTCCCTAAAACTTCCTGCCTCTCTCACCTTTTAAAATGCAACTGAAAAATTACTTCCTTGACCAAGCTTTAGATCATCTTCCCTGTATCTCCTTAAATTGATTTTTGTTTGGACAGGTTTCACTCCTGTTACTGTAAAAAGTTGGAATATGCTGTATGACATATCAAGTCATCTCCCATTTTCAATACGTCGTCAATAATCTTTGATCTCCATTCCATTTTCTTACCATGTTAAACAGCTTTTGATTCACTTAAAGGTGCTCAATACTTCAATATAATCTGTGATCCAGAATTCACAATCCATCAAGTAAAGGATTTTTCATTTCAACTCTGTCTTAAAGGAGAATCAAGAAATGAACAAAAAAAAAACCTGAATATTGCAAAGGCTGTGGGCTCTGACAACATTCTGGCAATAATACTGAAGATTTGTGGTCTAGAAGTTGTCACACTTGAACCAAGCTGTTCTAGTACAGCTTCAACAGTGGTAACTATCTGACAATGTATCAAAAAAAAGTACAATTGCACGATTTAAGAGGCATTTGGATGGGTATATGAATAGGAAGAGTTTGGAGGGATATGGGCCAGGTGCTGGCAGCTAGGACGAGATTGGGTTGGGATATCTGGTCAGCATGGACGGGTTGAACCAAATTGTCTGTTTCCATGCTGTACATCTCTATGACTCTATACACACAAAGGATAAATCCAACCTGGCCAACTACTGCCCCTTTTAATCTACTGTTGATCATCAGTTCAGAAATGGAAGGTGTCATCAATACTAAGCAGTGCTTGCTTAACAATAAGATGCTTAATTTGAGTTCCACTTGGGTCACTCAGCTCCTGACCAAATTACAGCCTTCATCCAGACATAGACAAAAGAGTTGAACTCCAGAGGTGAGGTGAGAATGACTGTTGATCGAGTGTAGTATCAAGAAGGCCTGCCAAAACTAGTGTTATATTTGGCACAAAGGAAGATGTTTGTTGGAGGTCATTCATCTCAGTTTCACAAAATCACTAGGTGTTCCTATGGGTACATCCTAGGCCCGTCAATTTTCATGCACAAAATCAATACCATCCCTCCATCAGAAGGTCAGCACTGATGACCGCACAATGTTCAGCACTATTTGCACTAAGATGCAGGTTTGAGCTGACAAGTAACACTAATGCAGTACAAGTGTTGACCCAGCCAGAAAAGACCACATTTCCTGAATTCATAAAAGAAATTATGATAAATTCTTATACTGAGACTGCTATTCCTAATTTGACATTCATTGGCCAAGGAAACACTCATTCAGCATCGACCATATTAAATCCAATTAGAATCTGAAACCACTTGAGATATTTTTAAAATATGGTACATAATTGTTGTCTAATTTCTATTTTCCATCATGATAGACTTATGACTCAGTAATCTCAATTTTCTTTTTCCACTTCATCTAATACAGTTTCACAGGATCATCTTCCAGATACCTGTTTGTTAACATGCCTTCTCTTTTTAATATTCCCACAGGATTTTTGGCTTTTCCACAGCCAGCAGTTATTGTTGTGAGATGTGCATCCAAAAAGGCAGGTGGCAGTTCCAAAAATTTGGGTGGGAAGAGCCCAGGTCGGCGATATGGATGGAAGAAAGGCGATGGTATGATCATTTTGAATGCATCTGTTCAGACATTTATGATTCATCTCTGTGGTTGGTAGGACTTTGACTTTCCAGTCAAAAGCTGGAAGCACTCCACTTGGTTAATGATATAAATATTCTTGGTCATTCTGTTCAGACGTATTATGTCACACTCTTAGAGTAGGTAGGATTTGAGCCTGAGCCTTTTAGGGACAATACCACTGTTTCAAAGGGTTCTTGGGGCAATGCAAACAGCGGAGGATGATGTGGTTGTGGGTATGTTCACCAAAGTGGGAAGTTGATTTGCAGATGTATCATTCCCTGTCAAAGTGACATCTTCAGTGCTTTGAAGCCTCCTGTGAAGCTCTGCTGTGCTGTGTCTTCTGGAATTTATTTGGTTCCATTTCTGCTGCTTCCAGTTGCCGGTTCCAGTTGTTCAATGTAGTGGCCAGTATGTTGGGTCTAGATCAATGAGCTTGTTGATAGAAGCCTAATATACTGCCATTATCACAATCTTAATCTCTTGCTGTGAGCAACCTCCCAGTCTGTGTTCCACTTTTCTCCCACCATCCTTTCTGGCCACTAAAGTACTTTCTGTTCAAACGAAGATTCATACGAAACATGAGACATTAATTCTGTTTTTCTCTTCACTGATGCTGCCAGACCTGCTGAGTTTCTGCAGTACTGTGTTTTTGTCTTTGTTTTCTTTCATCCTTTTCAGTCTGCTCCTATATAAAATGTTACTAATTATTTCTTTAGTGCTGTCCAACAATCTTACACATTCATGCGTGTTATTTTTTGCTTTACCACATGCTGGTGCTCAATGACTGCACCTCACCCCCACCTCCCTGTTGCTTCCTTCGCCTATTTAAATCTTCACTAGCCAAATTAGTCCTTCAACCATTGAGAACACTTACCAATCCTGTCAAGGTGCAACATGTCCTTTTTAAATAAATACCTTTTAACCAGAACCTCAAGTATCGGTGACAGATACAAACTAAACATAGGAACCTACACTGAGGAGTAGCAGATGTTACAAGTATGACTTTGTTTAGTAACAAAGCTTGATCCTCTGTTCCAATTTTTTTTGTATTAGCCTCCAATAATGTCTTAATTTTTTTTTCATTTAGGAATGGTCAGTGAGAAGTGATTTGTTCACCTAAGCGGTTCTGTTCCAAGTGTGCATGAAAAATAGCTCATTGTATCTATTTTCTCCATAACATGAGAATTTCTGGACAATAACAAGAGTAAGTCAGGTCATATTGTTAGGACTAGCTACAGCTGGACTAATATTTGCCCACATCCTTTCTCTGGCCAACTTGGCAATTTTGCAGTTACTGCCACCTAT
This sequence comes from Hemiscyllium ocellatum, assembly GCF_020745735.1. Lineage (NCBI taxonomy): Eukaryota > Metazoa > Chordata > Chondrichthyes > Orectolobiformes > Hemiscylliidae > Hemiscyllium > Hemiscyllium ocellatum. The sequence goes on from NC_083425.1 coordinate 35,476,167, forward strand.
CATCAGGACATGAGTTGGACTGATTCGTGACTTCACACTAACTACATATCTTGAATGTAAGCAGTAGCCTGCTGCTGAGCTTACCTGAAGAACAAAATACCAAAGGCATTCTGGTTGCTGTATTTACCCAGCTGTCAAGGTGGATCATACTGGAACATCTAGAGCTATGTTGTAAAGTTCTTTATAAACACTTTTTTTTTCCCCCAGCGTGAAGGTCTTTACATATGCTACTTGTCATTTTGGCAGAGTTATCCAGCTGCTGTTTTCTACCTCTTCAAAATCTGCTTTTAAGCTGGATACAGGCAGAAAAATTCTTCAAACTATGAACTTAGTTTTCAAGCATTAATGTTTTGCACCTTTTGTAGTTCCTTATGAATTTTGGAATATTCGACTGTGGAGGATCTTTCAGCTGTTTCCTACACACTGAGGGTCCATTGAGAGTATTGGAAAGTCATCCAGGCCTGAAATACTGTCTGCGTTTTTTGTTTTCTTACCCCTTTCTCTGCTTCAGGTACCCACCACCAATTGGAACACTCCACTTGCAACTTAGAGCTATTGATGAGAAGCAAGCTGGGGTCTCGGTGAAATATTTTATAACTGGATGTGGGGATACAATTTGTCCACATATAAAATAACAGGAAGCAACAGTGGTTGAAGGGAAGACAATGATCCTTGTCTCTGAACTCTCCATAGTTTGTTCCATTACTGCAGCACTGCTCTATCTCTCTGTGTCTCTCTTTCCACCTTCCAACCACCACAGAAAAAACCGGAGACGTGTCTGATAAACTCTTTGCCTTTACTTCCATAGGGGATTTTGTTCGTATTGGAAACATTCTGGCAACACAGCGCCTGATTCGCTGGCACCCAGGAGCCAATGTAAGTTAGTGCTATATCTGAGGTAACCCTCTTCACTGTCCACTAAACCTCCAATTTTGGTGTCATCTGCAAACTTACTAACTGTACCTCTTATGCTCGCATCCAAATCATTTATGTAAATGACAAAAAGTAGAGGGCTCAGCACCGATCCATGTGGCACTCCACTGGTCACAGGCCTCCAGTCCAAAAAACAACCCTCTACCAGCACCCTCTGTCTTCTACCTTTGAGCCAGTTCTGTATCCAAATGGCTAGTTCTACCTGTGTTCCATGAGATCTAACCTTGCTAATCAGTCCCCATGGGGAAACTTGTCGAACGCCTTACTGAAGTCCATATAGATCACAACTACTGCTCTGTCCTCATCAAGCTTCTTTGTTACTACTTCAAAAAAACTCTATCAAGTTTGTGAGACATGATTTCCCATGCACAAAGCCACATTGACTATCCCGTATCAGTCCTTGCGTTTCCAAATACATGTACATCCTGTCCCTCAGGATTCCCTCCAACAACTCGCCACTAGCGAGGTCAGGCTCACTGGTCTGTAGTTCCCTGGCTTGTCCTTACCACCCTTCTTAAACATGGGCTGAGAAGTGGCAGGTGGAGTTTAATTCAGATAAATGCAAGGTGCTGCATTTTGGGAAAGCAAATCTTAGCAGGACTTATACACTTAATGGTAAGGTTCTAGGGAGTGTTGCTGAACAAAGAGATCTTGGAGTGCAGGTTCATAGCTCCTTGAAAGTGGAGTCACAGGTAGATAGGATAGTGAAGAAGGCGTTTGGAATGTTTTCCTTTATTGGTCAGAGTATTGAGTACAGGAGTTGGGAGGTCATGTTGCGGCTGTACAGGACATTGGTTAGGCCACTGTTGGAATATTGCGTGCAATTCTGGTCTCCCTCCTATCGGAAGGATGTTGTGAAACTTGTAAGGGTTCAGAAGAGATTTACAAGAATGTTGCCTGGGTTGGAGGATCTGAGCTACAGGGAGAGGCTGAACAGGCTGGGGCTGTTTTCACTGGAGCATCGGAGGTTGAGGGGTGACCTTATAGAGGTTTACAAAATTGAGGGGCATGGATAGGATAAATAGGCAAAGTCTTTTCCCTGGGGTTGGGGAGTCCAGAACTAGAGGGCATAGGTTTAAGGTGAGAGGGGAAAGATATAAAAGAGACCTAAGGGACAACTTTTTTCACACAGAGGGCCAGAGGATGTGGTGGAGGCTGGTACAATTGCAACATTTTAAGAGACATTTGGATGGGTATATGAATAGGAAAGGTTTGGAGGGATATGGGCCAGGTGCTGGCAGGTGGGACTAGATTGGGTTGGTCGGCATGGACGGGTTGGACCGAAGGGTCTGTTTCCATGCTGTACATCTCTGACTCTATGAAACTTCAGGATGAACTTAAAGCGAAGGATCAGATCTGTCATTTCTGAAGCATTTTAATTCACTTTTCATAGAAGTCATAGAATCCCTACAGCACAAAAATGGGCCATTTGGCCCAACAAGTTGACACCGATCCTCCAAAGAGTATCCCACCCAGACCCATTCTCCTGCTCTATTATTCTACATTTACCCTGACTGATGCACCTAACGTACACGTCCCTGAACACCTTTTTAAGTCGAGTATGTAGTGAACACTTATCAGAACGGTTACAGGAGAGTCTTGAGTTACAAAGTTAGGTTTGATAATTTGAGATTGTTTGGAGCAAAGTAGATTGAGGGAAAACTTAATAGTTGTGTCCAAGATTTGAATTTGGCTTGTGGTGACACAGTGGTTAGTGCTATTGCTTCAGAACACTGTGGACCAGAGTTTGATTGCAGCCTTGGGTGACTATGTGGTATTTTGCATGTTCTCCCATGTCTCGGGGTTTCCTCCGGGTGCTCCTGTTTACTCCCACAGCCCAAATATATGCTGTTTGGGTGAATTGTCCATGCTAAAAAAGCTGACCGTAATGTCCAGGCATGTGCACTTCAGGTGGCTAGCCATGGTTAAAAACCCCATTTGGGGTGTGGGTCTGGATCGAAAGGTCTTTGGAGGATCGGTGCAGACGTGATGGGCTAAATGGCCTCTTTTTGCACTTTAGAGAATAATATGGGGTAAACAAAATCTATTCCTTTAGCAGATGGTACAAGGATTAGTGATCACATTGTTAAGGTTTTGAGAAAGAGATATAGGGTTATTGTGAGGAAGAACCTTTTTAATACAGCAAGTGATGAGACCCGAGTCATTATCTATATGGGTCATGGAACCAGACTTGGTAAAAGGGAAAGCAGATAGGCACTTGAAGGAAATAAACTTGCAGGACCTGGAGGAAATAAGACTGACCAGATTACTAGGTAAGAGAATACAAGGAATTAATGAGCCAAATCGCATCCCTTGTTGCAGTAATTATTTTGTTTTCAGATCTTTCCAGAAACCAGATTTTTATTTGCCATTTTTCTGACTTTTTGTCTGGTGCAATCTTGAAAGCCGTCATTGTTAATGGGTTGGGAATCAAGGCGGTAGAGATATTTAACAATTGGAATGCTATGTGGGATACTATTAACTCAAGTTAGAAGGAATTGCCCAGGAATGACCTGGAATGTGTGTGAAATTACTTAAATTGGAAACTAACAAGAGAAGAACACTCAGGATCACCTTTAGTGGGCAAGGGCTTTTGCCCAAAATGTCAATTCTCCTGCTTCTCAGATGCTGCCTGACTTGCTGTGCTTTTCCAGCACCACTCTAATCTTGACTCTAATCTCCAGCATCTGCAGTACCCACTTCCGCCAACCAAGAATCCGTTCATAGCATTAACAAGTAAAGTTGTCTGGATGCTGTATTAAAAGACCATGAGCTTGGTGAAACAGAATGTTGATATTAGTGCAATGGTAATGTTACCAGAGTATTAATCCAGAAGTCTAGACTGATGTTTTATAGACATGAGTTCAAATCTCACCAAAGCAGGCAGAAGAATTTGAATTCAAATAATAAATTTGGATTATAATGCTAATCTCAGTAATGATGATTATGAAATGACCAAATTGTATAAAAAAAAAAGCGAATTAGTTCAAGAATGTCCTTTTTTTTAAAAGAAGAAATTTGCCATTTTGACCCAATCTGGCCTGCATTTCAATGATTCTTAAGTGCCCTCTGAAAAGGCTTACAAAGCCACTCAGTTAAATCAAACCAGACTTGGGTGACTGCCTGTGTGGGGTTTGCACAGTCTCCCTGTGTTTACATGGGTTTCCTGTGGGTGCTACAGGTTTCCCACAATCTTAGGTGGATTGGCCATGCTAAATGAGATTATGGGGATTGGGGGTCTGGGTGGAATGCTTTTTGCAGGGTTGGTGCAAACATGGTGGGCTAAATGGCCTCTTTCCCCACTGCAGGGATTCTGTGATTCGCTACAGAAAAATTAATGAAGAAAGCCTGTCTCCTGTCCACCTGGCTTTGACATTTGTCCAGTCGACTTCATCTGGATTTGTGTGCCAAAATTAGAAGAGCTGTCGCACAGACTAGTCAAATAACTGCCTAACAGAATCATACTCAGTGGATCATAACATCCAGATACTTCCATGACCATCCCTTGATATTTACCTGATCCATCATCTCAGCAGACCCAGCAGAGACCACAGTATAGTGGTATGTGTTTGGAAGGGAAAGACCCTTAAGTCAACAATCGTTTCATTACTCAGTCAAACCTCATTGCTGAAATACAACCACGGAAACCTTCTAATTACTTCTACTTTCTGTCCTCCCTCAGCTGATGATTCAGTACTCTACCATCTTAAAAACCATCATGGAGAGCTGAATGTAGCAGTACTGTACATCAACAACAATATGGAAAACTGCCTAGATATTATCTCCTGTCCACCCAGTTGAGAACTAATCTAATCAGCAATGTGATGTAACATGTTGCTGACAAAGCTACTACTGAATATTAACCTGTTCTCCAATGCTTAATTTGATTCCTTCCACGACCACTCAGCTCCACATCTCATTTCCACCTTGGTATAATCATATACAAAAGAACTTAACCCTTGACATCATGGCACCAACAATTGAATTTTTTTTTAAAGGGCTGCTAATATGAAGAGTGAGTAGCAGCTAACAGAGTGAGAGTACTAACTGAAAGAATATGCCTGAACCATCAGGTCACAGGGCTAATGTAGAACTTGAATAAGAATTGAGAGTTAGTTCTACTATGGACAGTGTAGCTCCCACAATCATTTAAAGGTGGAATGAGTCCCTCTTCAATGTTCTTGTGCTAGATTATGGGGCTGAAAGAAGTCAACTCTGATCCCCCATTACTAGTTTCAAAGGAAAAGAATTATAGATTTCTTCCTGTTTTTGCAATCTGCTTTGAGTAGTTTGGACTGTTTTGGGGATAGATCTGCTTAAGGTCTTGTTTCAATGATGAACTAAAGGACTGCTGCACAGTCAGAGGTGCAGTCTTTTGTACAGGACGTTAAACTGATTCTCTGCCAGGCAGACCTAAGCAGACCTACGGCATTCTTCAGAGAAGTGCAACGTGGTTTTGGAGTCCCCTAACAAATATTTAACTCTTAAAGAGCAACAATGAAAAGATAATCTTGTCATTTTTACAACAGGAACTTGGGTGTGTTGATAGGTTTGTTGCATTGAATGCTCTTTTTGAATTTCAAATGTAATTGGTCATTAAGTGTTTTTTTTTGACATTCTGCAGACATGAAATGTTGTTAGACTTGCAGTGCTTACTTGAAATATACTTTTGACGTTCTGCAGAGATGAAATATGTTGTTATACGTTCAGTTCCCTCACACATGAATATTTATGTGAACTATTTTTATTGCAGGTAGCAATTGGTCGGAATAACACTCTCGTCGCTCTTGAAGATGGTATTGTCCGTTATACGAAGGAGATCTATGTACCACCACCCCGCAGCTTAGAGACCATGAAAGTGATCTCTCGCCTTCCAAAGGGGGCACTCCTTTACAAGACATTTATCAATGTGGTCCCAAACAAGCAGGAAGGTTGTTTTAAACTGGTGGAAATGCTTTGATTCTGTGGAGCGATTTTTCTGTGCATAACACATCAAGGGATGGGGCAAATGAATGACAATGGATCTATTCTGTTAAGCTCCAAACAGCAGCTTCATTTGAATTCTATGAATTTCATGATAGACCCAAGGCACCCCCCTGAATTTACACTGGCTCCACATGGTAATATTGAATGATTAACCTTGATGTTGTAACATTTAGTTTCTTGAAACTGCTGGCATTCTTTGCAAGGTGGTACAGGGCAGTGGGCGTTGTATTTTTTTTGTTTTCGTTATGAGTTCTATTCATGTCCTGAACCATTTTTGTGTGATGCTCTTATAATTTGAGTTGAATTGGTTTGTGTTTGTGTTATCTGAAAAGCCATTGGAGAATATACCAGCACACAATGTCTGTACATTAGTAGAGATGTTATCAGCTTGTCTGTAAAGTACATATTGTTTTGCTAGTTTTCAGATTTAGTAAAGTAATAACTTAGCTAGGGTACAGATCCACTGGTAGTTGATATCCTATAGTGTAGGTCTAAGATCATCACTCTTCATTTGTGAACCTGCCAATGAGGATGTTATGGAATCTTACCATTCAAACCATCCTGCTTATGCTGGGTCTTTGAAAGAGTGTTACAATTAGTTGTACTCTCTGCTCTTCCCCCATATTCTTGCAAATGCTCCTGTTATTTAATCAATCAGTGGGTTATTTGACCTTGCTAAGAGCAGATACACAAACCACCCCTCACTTAACATAAGCTCACCTTTTGGCCTGGTGGCATCAAAGTTTATCTTGGTCAGAATTTCCACTCCAATTTAACTTGGCACCTTCTGCTCTTCACATAACTATTTCTTGTTCTCCAAATATAGGTGTTATAGTCTTTACTCAAAGAGTGAAATTGTATTTTATTCTATTTTTCATTCTATTCTTTTGCCTGATCTTCTCACCTGAAGGCAGATTTATGTTGAATTGCAGACATGTTAGCAAGTTTTGTTTGCCTCATTACAATGTCCTTCACCAGTGAACCCAGCCTAGGTCTGGTAAGCTCTTCAATCTTGGATAGAGTTCAGTCTCTCGCTCTCCCCACTCTTGTAACTGTTTCCATAAGTAGTCTGTCAATTTCCACAGTAAAAACTGCATCTTGATGAAAGGAGCAAACGTAGTCACATTTAGAGTCGAATGACTCCTGTATGGGGAAAATTGCATCAGCTACCCACCATATGCTTCTGCTTTTTTTCCAAAAGGCATTCAAGACCATTGCAGACAAACCATATGTTTGGTCTGAAACTTGAGAGTTGGGCATTTGTAATTCATAGAAAAATAACTTGTACAAAATGTTGTGTGAACTATGTGTAAATTGTTGTAAAACAAAGTCTGTGATCCTCCTCACGTAGTCAATATACACTGCATTTTGACTCTTTGCTGTTATGATCACCCTTGGTGATTGGTGCCATGCTCTGACCTGTACTCCTTCAGAGTATTGTTACTCCCAGCAGTCTCCTATGCTGAGTATTGATTTGAGAAAGGCATATATTCTCAGGCGACTTGGTGTGGAGTTTGCACGTTCTCCCCGTGGCTGTGTGGGTTTCCTCCCACAATCCAAAAATGTGCAAGTTAAGTGAAGTTAGAAATAATTAAAAACAAAAAAGGCTGGAAATCATTGTGGAGGATGGAAATGCATTGGAATAATCAAGCTTAGAGGTGACAAAGTTGGATAAGGATTTCAATGGTAGAGGGGCTGCTATGTTGAACAAGTAGAAGCAGGCCTTAGGTGATTGGAGGCTTAGAATTCATTTGAGTATCAAATAGAATGCCAAGGATCAACACAGGTTGTTTCAGTTTGAGTAAGACTGTAATCAGTGCTTGAAGAAGCGTTGCATTAATAAGGAGCAGGCAGTGCAGATTTGTTAGATACAAACCATACTCAACTATTTCAGTTGAATTCTTTGAGATCAAGAGAGATGATTGATGAAGGCAGTATAGTAGATGAAGCATATATTCACTTCAAAAACTCCTTTCAAAAATTACATCCTTGGTCCTAAGAGGACAGTGATAACTTAAGAACAAAGTAGACTAAGAGGAAGAATGTAGTTGTAAATGGATGTTATGTCTGCAGGAGAGTGGATGATGCAAGGTTAGTATAGGAGAAAGTGAGGACTGCAGATGCTGGAGATCAGAGCTGAAAATGTGTCGCTGGAAAAGCACAGCAGGTCAGGTAGCATCCAAGGAGTAGGAGAATCGACGTTTCGGTCATGAGCCCTTCCCGAAGAAGAGCTCATGCCCGAAACGTTAATTCTCCTACTCCTTGGATGCTGCCTGACCTGCTGCGCTTTTCCAGCAACACACTTTCAGCTCGATTATGTTAATTTTTCAATTTCTGTTCTATATTATTATAAAAACAATTAACTGTGGATGTTGGGAATCTGAAATAAAAACTGAGAAAAATGCTAGAGAAACTCAGTCTGCCAGCATCTGTGGTGAGAAAAACAGAGTTAACATTTTGAGTTGGATACAACTTTATCAGAACACAATTGTCATCTATAGAAAAGAATTCCAAATCTCTCCAACGTTAGACTGAAACAGCCCCTCCACTCTGACCCCACCCCTATTCAATCTCTCAAAAATCTATCTTTTAAACGACATTCTAGACCTAGACTCCCCAAACAGCAGAGTAAATGCTGTCTCCATCCAGCATGAGCACTAGTTCTTTACTCCACCCAAAATCAGTGACTAGTTGTATGTTGCACCCAGTATCAAGTGCCAAATGCATTCACCACATGTTACGGTCAGTTATTTATTCCAGTCAATGATCAGGACCTGTTATGTATTCCACCCAGTATCTGTACCAGTTAATATCAAATATTTGCTAATAGACCTTATCTAATGTCAGTCAGTGGTTATATACCCAAGCCACTATCAGCAACCAGTAACATACTCCATCTAACATCAGCAATCAGATATTTACTTCACTCAGTATCAGTACCAGTTACCTTTTCCAATCAGTATTAGCTACTCGTTATGTATCCTACTCAGTATATACTGATGATTAGACTTGCTGCTTAAAATTGGCTGCTGGTTATATGCTGTCTAATCTCCATTGCCAGTTATTTCTACCACCCAACTTCCATGATCGATCATATATTCCACCCAGTATCAGTGCCAGGTATATAGTCCACCCAATTTTCTTCTCCATTTGTTAGAGGTTATTGTAAGTGTGTTTGTTATTATAATTTAATCCTGAAATCAATCCCATTATCAAATGTCAGGTGTCACATATTAAGCATGCAATTATTAATTGTATGGTTAACAATATATAAGACAAATTTGAGTTGTAAATGGAAGTTCTAACATACAGTTCAAGCTCAGTGATCAAACCTTAATTTAAATCTAAACTATCTATTTCAAAAACTCAATTATACTTTTATCTCACTTCATGAAATAAGACAATTTACAAACAATCATAGAGATATACAGCATGGAAACAGACCCTTCAATTCAACTTGTGCAGGGTAGCCAGATATCCTAAATAAATCTAGTCCCGTGCCAGCATTTGGCCCATATCCATCTAAAGCCTTCCTATTCATATACCCATCCAGATGCTTTTTAAATCTTGCAATTGTACCAGCTTCTAGCACTTCTGGCAGCTGATTCCATACATGCACCACCCATTGCATGAGATGGTTGCCCCTTGGGTCCCTTTTAAATCTTTTCCCTCTCACCTTAAACCTATGCCCTCTACATTTGGACCCCCACCCCCAAACACCTGGGAAAAATCATGCCTACTTACCCTATCCATGCCCCTCATGAGTTTATAAACCTCTACTAAATCATCCATCAACCTCTGAAGCTCCAGGGAAAATGGTCCCAGTCAACTCAGCCTTTCCCTACGACTCGAACCCTCCAACCCTGGTAACATGCTTGTAAATCTTTTCTGAACTGTTTCAAGTTTCACAACATCCTTCCTATAGCACTGAGACCAAAATTGCACACCGTACTGGCCGACCAATGTCCTATACAGCTACAACATGACCTCATGAGACGTGCTGATGTCTCTTCCTCCAGAAAGTGCACAGAGTCCTGCGCTCAGCAGCCCAAAGGAAGAAGATGGCTCATAACATTATCTCAATACAACATCCTGAGGATCAACAAACCCCTCCAAACCAGACAGCATGGTTCCCCCAGACACCCACGCCCTCCTCCACTGAGGCCTCAGATGACAGCACATGGGAGAGTCTTGACCAACTGCTATCTCCAGATCAGCTGTCAAAGCTCCTGGAGTCCCCAGAAAAGAAGAAAATATGTATTAATTGCTAATTTTATTTTTCTCTCCTTCCAAAGAGAAATGAACACAGAGAATACATCTGCCTGTCATTTGTGCCAAACGTTTTCCTTCCAATATTTTATATTAATTTTTCTCATTAAGCCAATGATTACCACTTTAGAATTGGTTTATGTTTGTCAGCATTGAGTTTTTACAATTTAAGAATCATCCTTTGCTATATTAATCATCACTCTTGTTACATTTGATTCTAAATGTGTACTGTTTCATGTCAATCGCCTTCTTCTCAAAAAAGAACAATGATTACCCTCTGCACAAATTGCTATCAATTGATGAATGTTCTCTGCAATGTCTCCTGCAGTACCTTAACAGCAATGATCAGTTTACATCTCAAGCTCATTTAAGATCAGTCTAAATTGATTTATGTTCTCCCATTGAACAGGAAACGGCTAAATGCCTTATCACTGCAATAAAGTAGTCACCATAGTCTCAGATGACCATAGGACTGCTCTGTCATTGGAGAGCAATGACTGATGGTGGTTTTAACTTGAGGGTGACCACATCATGGTGATGGGGAGAAGTTGAGACGAAAACTCCTTCATAGTCACCTCAGCTGGTGCAGAAATTGAACTCACACTGTTGGTATACTTTGCATCATAAACCAATTGTTCAGACAAACAAAATGGAATAAGAAGCCATTCAGCTCCACAATATTGTTGCACCATTCACTAAGATCATGGATGATCTATAATTTAACTCCAGCTGGTGGTGTTCACATAACTCTTAGTATCCTTGCCTGGAAAACAACTGGTCAATCTCTTGTTTTAAGATTTTCATTTCAACAGTTATTGGACAAATGGATCTGATGTGTATCCTCGATCTGATGTGTATCCTTGTCCTGATGTGTTCAAAACATGAATAAAACAATTAAGGGATAGTCATTACAGAGGCTTAGCTACAAAGAGATCAAAGCTGGGAACTAAATATTCAGCATGTGTGACACTTCGACAGGACAGGCAAGAAGGAAAGGGTAGTTGGATGGCATGGTTGGTACAGGGATGAAACAAATTCAATACAAAGAAAGTAGTCTTGAATAGGAAGAAATGGAATCCATATGAATGGAGGGAAGAAATAAAAAGAAGGCAGCATTGATGCTGGTAATCAATAGACCCTCAACAGTAGCTATATGTAAAACAGATAATAAACCAGGAAAGAATGAGGGCATGAAACAAAAGCAGCTGGCTGGATGGCTGTTTTGCAATGCCAACTGCATGAGTTCAATTCCTGTGCTAGCTGAGAGCACAATGAAGAACCCACTACAAAATCCCATGCAAGGACTGCACAAAACACTACATAGGACAAACAGGAAGACAGCTAACAACCCGCATCCACGAACACCAACTAGCCACGAAACGACACGACCAGCTGTCCTTAGTAGCCACACACACAGATGACAAACAACATGAATTCGACTGGGACAACACTACTATTATAGGGCAAGCCAAACAGAGAACAGCCAGGGAATTCCTAGAGGCATGGCACTCATCCACTGAGGTTTGCTCGCTGAGCTGGAAGGTTCATTTTCAGACGTTTTGTCACCATACTAGGTAGCATCTTCAGTGAGCCTCTGGTTATCCGTCTACCACAAACCCACAAATAACCTCACGATGCTACACTTCTCCAGCTTCCCCTCTAAACATATTAAATCTGTGATTCCCCTATGGACAAGCCCTACGCATACACAGTATGAGGAGGAACGTGATTGGCACCTGTAAGTATTCAAGCCCTCGTACGAATGGGGTACGATGCTCAACTCATCGACCACCAGTTCTGATGTGCAACAGCGGGAACCTGTAATGACCTCCTCAAGAGACAGACACGAGCTGCAACCAACAGGGTGCCCTTCGTTGTCCAGTACTTCCCAGGAGCTAAGAAACTACACCATGTTCTTCGCCTCCTGCAACACATTATCAATGAGGATGAGCACCTTGCCAAGACCCTCTCCACACCTTCACTGCTCGCCTTTATACAACCACCAAACCTCAAACAGATTATTGTTTGTTGCAAACCGCCCAGCCTTCAGGACAACACATACAACCTTGTCGCGGTAGATGCTGCAAGACTTGTAAGAGTTTCAATACGTGTGGGGACACCTCCCACCAAGTGGTGGACAGCGAAGGAGGATGTGGCAGGTTACAGCGGGATATAGATAAGTTGCAGAGCTGGGCAGAAAGGTGGCAAATGGAGTTCAATGTAGCTAAGTGTGAAGTCATTCACTTTGGTAGGAGTAACAAGAAGATGGATTACTGGGCTAATGGTAGGCTACTTGGTAGTGTGGATGAGCAGAGGGATCTTGGTGTCCATGTACACAGATCTCTGAAAGTTGCCACCCAGGTAAGTAGTGCTGAGAAGAAGGCATATGGCGTACTGGGCTTTATTGGTAGAGGAATTGAGTTCCGGAGTCCTGAGGTCATGTTGCAGTTGTATAAGACTCTGGTGCGGCCGCATCTGGAGTATTGTGTGCAGTTTTGGTCGCCATACTATAGGAAGGATGTGGAGGCACTGGAACGGGTGCAGAGAAGGTTTACCAGGATGTTGCCTGGCATGGTAGGAAGATCATATGAGGAAAGGCTGAGGCACTTGGGGCTGTTCTCATTGGAGAAAAGAAGGTTTAGGGGAGATTTGATAGAGGTATACAAGATGATTAGGGGTTTAGATAGGGTTGACAGTGAGAACCTTTTTCCGTGTATGGAGTCAGCTGTTACTAGGGGACACAGCTTTAAATTAAGGGGGGGGTTGGTATAGGACAGATGTTAGGGGTAGATTCTTTACTCAGCGGGTTGTGAGTTCATGGAATGCCCTGCCAGTATCAGTGGTGGACTCTCCCTCTTTATGGTCATTCAAGCGGGCATTGGATAAGCATATGGAGTTATTGGGCTAGCGTAGGTTAGGTAGGCTTCGGTCGGCGCAACATCGAGGGCCGAAGGGCCTGTACTGCGCTGTATTTTTCTATGTTCTATGTTCTATGATTCTATCAATAAACACATCAACCTGGACCCAATATACCAGCCACTAAAGCGGACAGCAACTGACAACCGGAAGCGGCAGAGACAAGCCACTATAAATGCCGGAGGAAACATCACAGAAGCGCTTCACAGGAGGCTCCCAAGCACTGAGGATGTCACCTAGAAAGGGGACGAAACGTTTGCAACAAAAAGTCCCAGCTTGGCGTACAGAACCATAACAACGAGCACCCAAGCTACAAATCTCCCAAACTTTGAACCCACTTTCTCAACTTTACCCTTTGGGTGAGGCGTGGTTACCATCAGGCTAAACTCACCAGTCATCTCTTTGTTATGAGAGAGCAGCCCTATGGTCTTCTGGGACTATGTAACTTTACCTTATCCGGCACAGAGGAATTTTCTTGTGAGGAGAGGTTGAGCAGATCAGGCCTGTAACTCATTGAAATTTAGAAGAATGAGAGTTGACCTTATTGAAACATACAAGATTCTTGGGGTTTTTGGCAAGGTAAATATAGAAAGGTTGTTATACCTCGTTGAAGAGTCAAGGACCAAAGGACAGAATCTAACGATAAGGGCTCACACTTTGAAAGAGATGCATAAGAATTTCTTAGAGGGTAAGAGTCCATGGCATTGTGTATCACAGAGGGCTGTCAAAGCTAGATTGTTAAGTATATTCAAGGCTGAAACAGAAATTTTTAATCAAGGGTCATAGGGCAAAGGCAGGAAAGTTGAGTTGAGATTATCAGATCAGCTGTGATCTCATTGAATAGTGGGGTAAACCAATTGGTTTGAATGGCCTGCTTCTGCTCCTCTGCCTTCTGCAGAGATGTCAGGGTGTTACCACAGCTAGAATGAGAACCTATATGATTTCAATATCAAAACTGTAAACTTCAAGTTTGTTTTATTCTGAGACTAAACCAACCAGGCCAACTCAAATGCAAAATGAATACCACAAAATAACTCCTCAGAGCACCAGTGTATTTCTTTCTACAGGTTTTCAATGTATGTCTCAGTTCACTGAGCATCAGTTCAGTAACCCTATATACATATAGTGCCTTGAGGAATCAGTGAAGTATTGCAGTGCACCCATTTATCATCACTTGTAATTTTTTGAGGCAGTATTGCCTTGGGGTACCAGTAGAGTGCCTCATACTGTAAGTATAATGTCTTGGGTTTCAACGTGATGTCTTGAGATGTCATTGTGTTTCCCCTATTTGGCATCAGGAAATGGAAGTCACTCTTTGATAACGTACATTTTCAAGGCTTCTCATTGCTTTTTGAGCCTCTCTGTAATGATGGAAACAATTGATTATTTACTTATTATAAAAGAGATCATGTAATAATTTTGAATTCTAAACCAAGAATAAAGATTCTGTGGATCAAAGAAAGATCTCAGCATGAAGACCTAATTGAAACATAGTTCAGGCATTTATAGAAGTGATACCACAAATACTAGTTTTGAATTCTTAGTTAATTAAGTTCATTAGATTATAACATCATGGCACAAGTTACTCACAATCACTGTTCCCAATCTCAGTATGACAGGACAAAAGACCACACAGAAAAACTGTTCCAATCAATGAAAGGTCACTGAGGGTCAATGTGAGATTGGGACAATTGAATGGAATGTATATTTAAATATATTTGTTCTTGGGACATTTTTGTCAGGACCAGTTAGCCTAAGGACATTAGTCAGCCACTTAGTGTAAGAGTGGAGTCACATGTGAGCTGGATTTTCACAACAAAAGATTTACGTTTCGACACAGCCTTTCATGTCTTTACAATGTTTTTAAGTGCTTCACTGCCAGTGAAATATTTTTGAAGTGTAATGATTGAGAGATAAGTGTTAGCCAGAGGACTGGTAGAATCCCCCTGCACTCCCTCAAAATAATAGAATGGGATCTTTTCTTTGGATCCTAGAAAACAGATGGGTCCCCAGTTTAATGTTTCATCTGAATTGTAAAGTCTCCTAGAGTACATTACTCCATCAGAATTACAATGTCACCCTGGATTTTTTTTTGTTAAAATCTCTGGTGTGGTCAGATGATATAAGCTTCAGGCTCAAAGAAAGAATGTTACCAACTGATCCTCAACATCCACAAGACCTGGGGCAATTGCTAATTAATTTCCCAATGGAGCTCGCTGAGTATGAGTTCCCTTAGTAACTGAGAATGGCTTGTCCATTAGTAATTCATCAGCTGATCCCTTTATAAAGTACACCCAAGGATGGTTTTACAGAATCATCTGTCCTGAGCTGGGACTAGTCTATGTGAGTAGGACCCCTTCGCCCACCTCCAACACACTGCATCCACCTGGACACCCTGCACTGGCCTATTACCTGCCCTCGACCTCTTCATTTCCAACTGCCGCCGGGACATTAACCACCTCAACCTGTCTACCCCCCTCCCCCATTCTAACCTCTCACCCTCACAATGCGCAGCCCTCCAATCCCTCTGCTCCAATCCCTCCATCCCAACCATTAAGCCAGCAGATAAAGGGGGCGCAGTGGTAGTCTGGCGCACTGACCTCTACACAGCTGAAGCCAAACGCCAACTCGAGGACACCTCTTCCTACTGCCCCCTCGACCATGACCCCACCCCCCATCACCAAACCATCATCTCCCAGACCATACAGAACCTCATCACCTCAGGAGATCTCCAACCAACAGCTTCCAACCTCATAGTCCGGGAACCCCGCACTGCCCGGTTCTACCTCCTTCCCAAGGTCCATAAGCCTGACCACCCTGGCCGACCCATTGTCTCAGGATGCTCCTGCCCCACTGAACTCATCTCTACCTGCCTCAACACTGTCCTAGTCCCCCTAAGTCCAGGAACTTCCCACATACGTTCGAGACACCCCCCCACGCCCTCCACCTCCTCCAAGACCTCCGTTTCCCTGGCCCCCAATGCCTCATCCTCACCATGGATATCCAATCCCTTAACACCTCCATCCGCCATGACCAGGGCCTCCAAGCCCTCCGTTTTTTCCTCTCCAGACGTCCCCAACAGTACCCTTCCACCGACACTCTCATTTGTTTGGCCAAACTGGTCCTCACCCTTAACAATTTCTCCTTTGAATCCTCCCACTTCCTCCAGACCAAAGGGGTAGCCATGGGCACACGTATGGGCCCCAGCTATGCATGTCTCTTTGTTGGCTACGTAGAACAGTTGATCTTTTGTAATTACACCGGCACCACTCCCCACCTCTTCCTCCGCTACATTGATGACTGCATTGGCGCCACCTCGTGCTCCTGCGAGGAGGTTGAGCAGTTCATCAACTTCACCAACACATTCCACCCTGACCTTAAATTTACCTGGACCATCTCTGACACCTCCCTCCCCTTCCTGGACCTCTCCATCTCCATTAATGACGACCGACTTGACACTGACATTTTTTACAAACCCACCGACTCCCACAGCTACCTGGATTACACCTCTTCCCACCCCACCTCTTGCAAAAATGCCACCCCGTATTCCCAATTCCTCCGCTGTATCTGCTTGCAGGAGGACCAGTTCCACCATAGAACACACCAGACGGCCTCCTTCTTTAGAGACCGCAATTTCCCTTCCCACGTGGTTAAAGATGCCCTCCAACGCATCTCGTCCACATCTCGCACCTCCGCCCTCAGACCCCACCCCTCCAACCGTAACAAGGACAGAACGCCCCTGCTGCTCACCTTCCACCCTACAAACCTTCGCATAAACCAAATCATCCGCCGACATTTCCGCCACCTCCAAAACGACCCCACCACCAGGGATATATTTCCCTCCCCATCCCTTTCCGCCTTCCGCAAAGACTGTTCCCTCCGTGACTACCTGGTCAGGTTCACACCCCCCCTAGACCCACCCTCCCATCCTGGCTCTTTCCCCTGCCACCGCAGGAACTGTAAAACCTGTGCCCATAACCTCCTCCCTCACCTCTATCCAAGGCCCTAAAGGAGCTTTCCACATCCATCAAAGTTTTACCTGCACATCCACAAAATCATTTAATTGTATCCGTTGCTCCCGATGCGGTCTCCTCTACATTGGGGAGACTGGGCGTCTCCTAGCAGAGCGCTTTAGGGAACATCTCCGAGAACCCGCACCAATCAATCACACCGCCCTGTGGCCCAACATTTCAACTCCCCCTCCCACTCTGCGAGGACATGGAGGTCGTGGGCCTCCTTCACCACCAGACGCCTGGAGGAAGAACACTTCATCTTCCATCTCGGAACACTTCAACCCCAGGGCATCAATGTGGACTTCAACAGTTTCCTTATTTCCCCTTCCCCCACCTCACCCTAGTTTCAAACTTCCAGCTCAGCACTGTCCCCAAGACTTGTCCGGACTTGTCCGACCTGCCTAGCTCCTTTTCCACCTATCCACTCCGCCCTCTCCTCCCTAACCTATCACCTTTATCCCCTCCCCCACTCACCCATTGTACTCTATGCTACTCTCTCCCACCCCCACCCTCCCCTAGCTTATCTCTCCACGCTTAAGGCTCACTGCCTTTATTCCTGATGAAGGGCTTTTGCCCAAAACGTCGATTTCGCTGCTGGTTGGATGCTGCCTGAACTGCTGTGCTCTTCCAGCACCACTGATCCAGAATCTGGTTTCCAGCATCTGCAGTCATTGCTTTTACCATCATGAGTAGTGGCTCTATTTCAGTGTTAAACAATTACCAATGTTCCTTTCCAGTCAGGTTTCCTGAGTTATCAGAGATGCTAATCTTTCTGTGATCATTTTATAGTGTCAGCCTAAAAACTTACAGAATTCACATTCAAATATTTCCTCCATGGAACTGGAACTCATTATCTTGATCTTGGGATTGTGCTATAAAATCCAGGTGACTGTACCCAATGTCAGAAAATTAATATGCTTCATCTTCTGAGAAGTGAGTCCAGGATCTTGCTTTCTTCATTTAGTGACTGAGGTAGACAGAACTACGTCCTTCTCCTTATATGATCATTTAGCTTTATTCTTTTACAGTACCTGGCTAATGGTCCCTCTCCAAGCTGCCGATTCAACAGGCTGCGCTTTACGCGTGGATCATTCAGACGCAATTGAGCAAAGGTCCTTATTATCTGCAAGAAATAGGAGACGATGTGAAATTCAGACATGGTGGATTGCAAACCGCTGCAGTAGAACAGGGCAGATAATACATGTAGAATTGAAACAAGAAAAAGTTAAAGTGCCCAACTGCAAGACAGTTTTTGTTGCTTCCTTAGTCCTTATTCAAATGAGGAGTGTTGGAGCCAGAAGACTGAGCACAAGAAAGTTATAGGTAGGGTTCTAATCAGAGTAAAAGTCCCTCTATGTTATCTCATCAACAAATTGTTGGGCAGGTAGGAGTGAGTTCGACAGCGAGTAGAGGTCCCTCTATACTAACCAATCTCATATAGCTCTACTAAGTGCATCAGGTGGATGTTTTGCATTTTCTGTACAAACCATCTTATGATCTTGTGAATGAGATTCTGTGAATTAGAAGTTTACCACTATCCTCTATGCTTTTTGATAAGTGTTCAAAGTCAACTCCCCTGACACTTAATCAGCCAACTCCCTCTCTTCTGACTCAGCTAACTTCCCCCTCACTCAGCTCAGCCAGCTGCCTCTCCTCATCCAAGTTAACTTTCCCCATCCCTCATTATTTCTTATGATCTTTTGATAATTCCAACTTGGATGACATCACATTCCACTTTCTGATGGTCTGAAAAGCTCATGATTTGCTGCTGACAATCCATTCTGTCATATGGTCTCTGATCGAAATATTATTTACTCTAAGTTTTTCATGTGACACCTTATTGAAGATTGTCTCAAGCCAGATATTCATTTAATTGAACCATCATATCTTTCGAGTAATACTTCAGATAATTTAATAACATTGCTTAAACATAATCTAAATAATTTATTCCTTTAAGAAATCAATAACATTAAAAAATATATATTTTGTCTTTGGATGTTTCTCATTTTAAAAAATTTGTTCATGGGATGTGGGCATCACTAGCCATGCCGTGATTCATTGCCCCCATCTGTAATTGCTCCTTGATCTGAATGGCTTGCTAGGAACCTTTCAGAAGACAGTTAGGAGCCAATCACATTGCCATGGGTCTGGAGTCACATGCAAGGATCAGATAAGGATGACAAATTTCCTTTCCTAAAGGACATCAGTGAATCAGACAGATTTATTTTACAACAATGGGCAATGATTATAAGGTTGCCATTGCGTTAGTTTTTAATTCTAGATTTCTATTGAATTAAAATTTCGCCATCTGCTGTGGTGAGAGATTGCAAAACTACATCCCCAGAGCATTAGCCTGGGGTCTGAATTACTAGTCCGGTAACCTTACTGAGGCCACTACTTTTCCCTTTGGCAAATATTCATGTGTTTCCTAAAGCTGATAAACTGACAAGCTGGTTCTTCATTCGATTTCTCGGTTTCCTCATTAGAAGATAGGAATCATTTTTGATGTCCGCCTGTTCTCTGGGACTATTCATTCTGCTATTGAATTGTTACGTATGGGTACTGTTACTTCTACTATCTGTTCCCAAGTTTGAAAACCTACAGGACAATCCATCTGGACCCAGGGTCTTGTCTTTTTTGTTTGGCAAAAACTTCCATCTTATTCTAATAACCACCGCATTATAGTCTCAATTTATTTCTCTTTGTTATTGTCTGTTAGTCTCCTGTGAGACATAACATCTTCAGTAAGATCACCATTTTAGCATTTGTCCCCTGTCAATTTGTATTTCTCACCCCTTGGAAGTCTCATCCCTATCTCAAATCTTTTTTGAATACATAGTGCCTATTGAGTAATGTAGTTTTTGTTTCCTTAGTAATTTCATTACGGAAGTTTTCTTTTCCATCATAATTACTGAGTTGGAAGGCTCATTTATAGCTGATATTATCAGCTAAGACATACTGAGTCCTGACATACTGCCTGTGCTGCCATTTTCTCTCCTACAAGATCATACTCAGGTACAACAGGCCCTGTTATCCTTATTGTAATCCAGCCTTAACACAGTGAGTTTTGTGACAGGGCCATTAGGGCTCAGGCTAAAGAACTAACCTGGAATCGCACATACTGACTTAAGTCTATTTCCACCATGTCTAGCAGCAACTGGAGCACTCTGTTATGAGGTAATCCAAGTACACCCTGTAAGCAAAAGGTGTCAGAAATGACAATTTAATTTCCTTCTGATAAACCAGTTAGTTAATAAGAAAATAATTGATGTAATTAAAATTAAACAATGAGCTAAACAAATAAATAAATTTGGTCAGAAATCATGTGTGATTTGCTATCACTGTAACAGGTTGAAGTTTGTAAATAGAATTGTGACTCCAGACAACTCTACTTGCAGTAAATATACTCACTTCAAGAAGTTTTAACTGGATTCTGTGTTATAGCTACTGTAGGCATTTGGGAAAAGAATAGTTATCTGGGCACTTTGTTCAAGGAGACAGTCACACCATTTAAGTTAGTAGAATTTTAGAGTCAATCAATGATAGTGATAGGAGGCCATTAGTCAGGCAGATACCCTGAATGTAGTGATGGAGGAACCTCAATCCTCGACTCACCAACAGGTACAAAGTGCTGACTATCTATGTGAATGAGACCAGGAGTGCAGGTTCAATAGGCAAACTAATCTTTCGTGAAAACATTCATGTGAGTGGAGTGAAGAGGAATGTTGTGATAAGGAACAATATAGTCTAGAGAAAGACACTGCTCTCGACAGACACATCTGGGAGGTTTGAAGTTTGTACTGCCAGGGACACCTCTCACACTTAGAGATGAGCCAAGAGAGGGAAGAGGAGGAGCCAGGGTCATTGTTCATGTAGGTGATAAGTTGGAAATAGATATAGTGACCATATAGAAAATGGAGCTCAGAAATGTTAACTAAAATGGCCCCGGCATATTGGCTGTATTTCCCGGCATCCTAAGCGACAGGCTAAGCGAAACTAATTGCTAACATAGCAATTTGTAAGAAGCCAGCCTAGCTGTATAAACAATCATCCCCACAGGTCCGAGGATGATATAGTACATAACACCAGATCAAAGGGCAACCATCAGAGGAATACTGGTGCCTCATTGTTTTAGAGCTGTACTAATGAATACATGTTTAGTTTAGAGCAACTTTGATATCTGAATGTTGCCTTGAAAAGCAGAGTAAGAATAATGAGGGCTATGTCAGACTTTAGAGATAGCGTTAAGAGCTTAACCAGATGGCTGTTGGTATGTGTGTGTTAGGATTAGAGCACTTTTGATGTGTAAGCTTCCAATAAAGTATGCTTTGTTTAATTTTACACTGTGCGATAGCTTAATGCTACGGGACTCTGTATTGCGTGCAAAGTTATGTATAAATGTAACAACTTTCCCTATCAACGGTGAGAGAATCCACTCTTTAGTACCCGACGTGGTCTAAGGTGGCTTTTCTCCCAAGCCTTGTTTGTATATTCGTATACTGACAGTCTTGAATAAAAACAGTGCTGTTGAAAGGTATTAATCAAGCGGTGGTTCTCTGTTCTTGGACAGGCGTTCACAGGAGCTCAAGGCTGAGCTTCCACATAGGAACCAAGAACAAAGGTAGATTTTGTAGATCCATTGGAGGAGTTTCACACATAGTGATCTAAATTAAAAAACAAAACCCCAAAACTAATCAGATCTGTATTGTTACCCAAGTCAGAAGCCAATTGATAACAGGATAAATCAATTTGAATGTAAAATGCTGGTTAAAGGAGTGGCGTGGGAAGCAGGAGAATCATTTCATAGACCATTAGAACACTACTATGGAAAGACTGAACTGCTTTGTTGGTCTCCAGTTAAACAGGCTTTGCCCAGTGACTGAGTGAAGTAAATAACTGAATTAGTAGACAGGGCTGTAAACCAACAAAGTTCGATGAGTGGGTTCAAGTGAAAGGTAAATTCAAAAACAAGAACAGCTAGCCCTCAAAGTCACTGTACAAAATAGTTTCTTCACTTAAGTAGGGTGGTCACAACAGCCTTTATCATGAGTGGCAGCTCATACGACATAGGTATGGGTGCAGAGTGGTGTCAGAGCTCCGAACGCAACTTTAAATCACCTCTTGTACATCATAGTCAGCTGAAGATTTAAGAATCCAACAAAAGAAACTCTTGTGGCAATCCTCAACAAGGAAGAGTATTTCAGAGAATGGTAAAAGCATTTCAGAGACACAATTTTCAGTGTCAGAGAGACACATTGCAGCAGAAGAGTTAGCAGCTACACATGAAAGGAGAATTAGTAACTCTAGCAGATACAGGCTGCAGCACGAGCATGTGGTCTGTGGAAGTAGTGCCAAGGCAGAGTTCAGCAGAAAGCAATGAGTTCACCAAAGGTTCTGTGAGTAAAATTTCAAATTCATAGGCCATGGGACTATTTAAAAAGGCAGAATAACAGATATTTAAAAAATTAAAAATTACTTACAGCTCAGATTGAGCTTCACCACCATTGCAAGCAAGCACCACCAAGCCCAGGGTACAGCCCAGGGTACATAAATACACGTAAAAAGCCATAAAAAAAATTAATCCAAGGTCACAGATACAGGACATAATTTAAGCAATAATGTTGAGAAAATTAAAAGCCCAAGTAGATCTGATCTAACCAGGAAAGAAAGGTGGAAAACTTTATTCAGGACACAGAGAAAGTGAGAAAACCTTTAATAGAACTGCAATAAAGACAGGAATTGCTTATTGAAACTACGAGGAGTAGGACGCATTCTGTAAATCATGCCTAAAGGGGGAATTATTTGTTAAACTGTAAAGAGCGGGATACACAAATCAAAGCCATGGAAAGGCATGATTCATCCCTTTTACCCATGAACGGTGGGATTCCTCGATTTCAGCCATGAAAACATATGAACCCTCCACTTCAGCTACAAAAATTGGGGAAATCCTTCTGCCCAGCAAAAAACAGCAGAACTACTAATACCACAAAATAAAAATTATTAAGCAAATAAAATATATGATTTCATTAATAAACATGAAGTCAGAAATAATATTGCCAGGAAGATTTTATTTCAGAGGTCAGCCGAATAGAACACCTAATTCAATGTTTGGAGAAAAAGATTTTGGAGATGTAAAGTGACTGCCAAATTTTCTGCTGAATCAGAAGCTGAACAATTAAGTTATACACAATCCTTGTACACAACTGGGAGTACAGTTGGTCATGTTATAGCTGGTAATTGCTCAACTAGTAAAATCCTTGAAAAAGTTCAGCATCTGGGGAATCCATTGATGATTTCACTAATGATCTCTATAGATTAGTGGAGAAATGCAACTATGGTGATTTCAGAATTCATAAGAGAAAGATTTCTTTTGTAAATGCTGTTCAGTCTTTGATAGGTTCATTACAATCCAGAGAAGACCTGAGTCTAGAGAAAAACTTGCAGGTGATGAGTGAAGTTGAAGTCCAAAAGCAACATAGCTCAATCCTAAAACAGACCATCAGACATCAAAGATCAACAAATTCTATCAACCCCTAATTAACAAATTTACAAGCAGAACATGTGAGAAAACAGTGCGGTGATTAAGGTAGACAGCAGAAATTGGAAATACAGAGTCTACATGAAATAATTCAAATGCATGATATCCATGAAGTAGTTTTTTAGACAATGGAAAACAGTTCCCTAATGCGTGCTTCAGCAAATTCGCAGCTAGCTCTGGATTTGAACCTGCCACAAGCTTGCTGACATCCCCCCAATCAAATGGAAACATTGAGCGTGCTTTCAGGACAGATAAAATACTCTTGAAGAAGAATACTGACCTCTACATAGTGCTGCTAAATTATAGATTCACTGTACTTCAATCTCCCAAAAACATACCTCCCAATCCTATCAAAGACTTCACATTTATTCAAAGTTTGTGCGAAGATTTGTAGCTCGGGTGCTTGTTGTAGTGGTTCTGTTCGCCGAGCTGGGAGTTTTAGTTGCAAATGTTTCATCCCCTGGCTAGGAGACATCATCAGTGCTGTGGAGCCTCCTGCGAAGCGCTTCTTTGATGTTTCTTCCGGTATTTATAGTGGTCTGTCCTTGCCGCTTCCGGGTGTCAGTTTCAGTTGTCCGCTGTAGTTGTTGGTATATTGGGTCCAGGTCGATGTGTTTGTTGATGGAGTTTGTGGATGAATGCCATGCCTCTAGGAATTCCCTGACTGTTCTCTGTCTGGCTTGTCCTATGATAGTAGTGTTTTCCCAGTCGAATTCATGTTGCTTGTTGTCTGTGTGTGGCTACTAGGGATAGCTGGTCGTGTCGTTTCGTGGCTAGTTGGTGTTCATGTATGCGGATTGTTAGCTGTCTTCCTGTTTGTCCTATATAGTGTTTTGTGCAGTCCTTGCATGGTATTTTATAAACTACATTAGTTTTGCTCATGTTGGGTATTGGCTCCTTTGTTCTAGTAAGTTGTTGTCTGAGCGTGGCTGTTGGTTTGTGTGCCATTATGAGTCCTAAGGGTCGCAGTAGTCAGGCTGTCAGTTCTGAAACGCTCCTGATGTATGGTAGTGTGGCTAGTCCTTTTGGTTGTGGCATGTCCTCGTTCCGTGGTCTATCTCTTATGCATCTGTTGATAAAGTTGCGCGGGTATCCGTTTTTGGCGAATACCTTGTATAGGTGTTCCTCTTCCTCTTTTCGCAGTTCTGGTGTACTGCAGTGTGTTGTAGCTCTTTTGAATAGTGTCTTGATGCAGCTTCGTTTGTGTGTGTTGGGGTGGTTACTTTCATAGTTTAGGACTTGGTCTGTGTGTGTTGTTTTCCTGTGTACCCTTGTGGTGAATTCTCCCATGGGATCACCAGTCTCGGGACTCATAGCAGAGGCAGTTATGCAAAGGTTAGAACAAACAGCCCTACCACAAATTCAACCCAAACTCTGGGTCAGATATGTCGATGACACGTTCGTAATCATCAAAAACACGGAAATAGAAAAAACACACCGGATCATCAACGCCACACTCACAGGAATGCGATTCACGAGAGAAGTAGAAAAGGATAGCCAACTCCCATTCCTAGACGTGATAGTACAGAGAACACCGAACGGAGAATTCACCACAAGGGTACACAGGAAAACAACACACACAGACCAAGTCCTAAACTACGAAAGTAACCACCCCAACACACACAAACGAAGCTGCATCAGGACACTATTCAAAAGAGCTACAACACACTGCAGTACACCAGAACTGCGAAAAGAGGAAGAGGAACACCTATACAAAGTATTCGCCAAAAACGGATACCCGCGCAACTTTATCAACAGATGCATAAGAGATAGACCATGGAACGAGGACATGCCACAACCAAAAGGACTAGCCACACTACCATACATCAGGAGCGTTTCAGAACTGACAGCCAGACTACTGCGACCCTTAGGACTCATAACGGCACACAAACCAACAGCCACGCTCAGACAACAACTTACTAGAACAAAGGAGCCAATACCCAACATGAGCAAAACTAATGTAGTTTATAAAATACCATGCAAGGACTGCACAAAACACTATATAGGACAAACAGGAAGACAGCTAACAATCCGCATACATGAACACCAACTAGCCACGAAATGACACGACCAGCTATCCCTAGTAGCCACACACTCAGACAACAAGCAACATGAATTCGATTGGGAAAACACTACTATCATAGGGCAAGCCAGACAGAGAACAGTCAGGGAATTCCTAGAGGCATGGCATTCATCCACAAACTCCATCAACAAACACATCGACCTGGACCCAATATACCAACCACTACAGCGGACAACTGAAACTGACACCCGGAAGCGGCAAGGACAGACCACTATAAATACCGGAAGAAACATCAAAGAAGCGCTTCGCAGGAGGCTCCACAGCACTGATGATGTCTCCTAGCCAGGGGACGAAACGTTTGCAACTAAAACTCCCAGCTCGGTGAACAGAACCACTACAACTTCACATTTATGTCGCTAGCACCACAAAGATGTATATATTAAGGAGCAGTCCTATCATATGCAACAGCCCACGCACTACAACAGGAACGATCACATGTGACACTTGTCACATTTAGAACAGTGGCAGATGTGGATCAGGTATCTAAACAAAAATGGTACAGTCAGCCAAGAAGCTGCAGACAAGCAGAGGTGGTATACTGCTCTTTACTGCCAAAGGGGTCATATGAGGGAACCACAGGAACATGATTCCATTACAGGTTAAAAATCCACCACTCATTAATTGGGATGAACCCAATGGAGAAATAGCTAATGCAAGAGACCTCTGCACGACAGACTTTCAAGAAGAGCCTCAAACTCAATGGTTTTTAACCCAGAAGACTTATTGTCTTCCAAGGCTAAAGAGAATACATTCCAGGAGAACAGTGAAATTTCCAGCTTATCTAAACTTACAAAGTCAGATACTTGAAGAGAGATGGCTTGGAGGTAAATGTAATTATATACATAAATATATAATACTAATAATGAGAAAACAATAGCTGGAGGAAGAGTTGAATATGGATCTGAAAGGGTTAATACTGAGGAGTGCTATAAGCACCACAATTATGATGATATTTTGAGGGCTTGTGGTGGAACAGCTTAGGATCTTAAAGGTGAGACACCCAAAATCTGGTCTTCCTCAAAGTCTCTGTAACAACATCTATTATATCATTATTATCTCTACTAGCTGCTCACATGCAATAAACTCATCTTTTTAATTTCAAGAGATTTTTCTAGTTAAACCAGGATATAGTTCTGCTTTACCACACTAGACCAAGCAGGCAAGTTAGACCAAGTGTGGTTTCCTACACTTAGAGGATGATGGTAGCAACTTTCATTATAGGAAGCAGTTCATGGAGCTGTACCTGCTATAGGACTATTTAATGCAACAGTGTAGAGGGTGTTCCACTCTGTACCTCCCTTATGATGCACTTGGCCTGGAAACATCTAATGAGACAATGTGAAGAGACTCTGTATCTAACCCATGTTGGACTAAACTGAATTTTTGATGCTGATTTTGTAAATTATAATTCTAACATCATCATCTCTCAGGTTTCATTGCATAAACTATTACAATCCCAATAACAACATATTGAAAAGATGTTATCTTACCAGTGAGATGACTGCACTACCTCTGACCTCTGCATCATCATCTTTCAGTTGTCTGTTAAACAGAAAGAAAATATATCAGTCTTCTGGGTTTATTGACTGTGTTCGGTGAGGTTTTGTTTTGGGATGTGCACACCTCTGGCAAGACATATTTATTGAGCATCTATAACTGCCCTTGAGGTGGTGGTGGTTGGTACCTTCTTGAACCATTGCAGTATATAGCCACAACACTATTAGGGAAGGAGTTCCAGAACGTAGACCCAGCAAAAGTGAAGGAAGGCTCATATAATTACAAATCAAGCTGGTGTGTGACTTGGACAGTAAATTGCAGGTGGTGTCCCCATTAATTTGCCGCCCTGTTCTAGATGGTAGAGTTTGTAGGTTTTTAGGGTGCTGTTGAAGGTGCTTTTGCAATGCATTTTGTATCTCTTGCGAATAGTTGTTATTGTGCACTGGTGGTGTGGGGAATGAATTTGAAAAGTCAGAAGAAGGGGTGCAGATCAAACAGGCTGCATTTTCCTGGTTGGTGGTGAGTTCCTCGAGTGTTGTTGGAGTTGAACTTCTCCAGGCAAGTGGGGGATATTTCAGCATACTCTCTTTATCCAAACATGAATAAAAGAACTAAATCCAAGACAACAGGCAAAGTTTGATCAAGAGTGACATCAAGGAGTTCTGACAAGATTGAAGTTACTGGGAATCATGGGAAAAATACTCCAATAATTGGAGTTATTCTGAGCATGAGGAAAGATGGCTGAGATTGTTTGGAGGTGAGACACCTCAGTCACAGGACATTGGTGCAGGAGTTCTTCTGTTTATATCCTATGCCTAACCAACTTCACCGTCTTCATCAATGACAACCTTCCATTGTAAGGTCAGAATGGGGATACACACTAATGTTTGCATAATATTTAGTTCCATTCACAGATCTTCAGAGGTGAAAAAAACACAATCTATGCCTGCACGCAGCAAGGTTTGGAAAAGATTCAGCTTAAGCTGATAAATCAAAATAACTAGTAATATTTATGCTATACAAGCACTTGACAATGATCGAGCCAGATCAACAACCATATCTGTTTAAAAGAATTCCATACATAAATACAGAAGTACCAGGACGAGGTACCCCAATCACCACTTTATTTATTCTATAACCATTATACAATACTAGCAGTGTGTACCGTCTAAAAGTTATGCCAAAAACATGCCAATACGCTTGTGATGGCAACTTTACAAACCCATGATTTCTATCAAATGCATAGCAACACCCACATCTGCAGCTTGGAATTATATCACCATTTCTTCATAGTTAGATCAAATTCTTGAAACTCTCTATTTAAGAGCGTTATGGGCGTTCCTACAGCAGATGGAGTTCAGCAGTTCAAGGTGGTGGCTCATGGCGAGCTTCTCAAGAGAAACTTTGGCCTTACCAGTGACACACACATCCCATGAATTAATAAAAAGATGCAGAAAACATTGCAGTCAACGATGCATTAAAAAGATTTCACTAACTATAAATAGATGCTCATTTGTTTTCCTTCTTTGGCCTTGAGCAGACCTGTGTTCCTGGCAAATAGCCTGTGCGAATCTTACAGCTACTATAATAGGCATATTTGCAACTGAGGCAACAAAATCATCTGACCATCACTGAAAGTACTGATGACCATATGTGTGGATGTTGGTTGAGACCAGCTTTGTGCTTTTCAGTGGAGCCATAGTCAAACAACATGCAGACTTACAACAGTTCTGTGTATCGATGGAAATTGCTGGAAAGTAGAAATCACCTGTTCTAAGTAGGAAGATGGGGGGGGGGGGAAGAGGGGGGTGGGGGGGGGAAGAGGGGGGTGGGGGGGGGGGAAGAGGGGGGTGGGGGGGGGGGAAGAGGGGGGTGGGGGGGGAAAGGGGGGTGGGGGGGGAAGAGGGGGAGGGGGGGAGGGGGGGGGAGGGGGGGGAGAGGGGGGGGAGAGGGGGGGGAGGTGACAGAAGGCAGCCATATTCAGTGAGGGAGTAAGAGGTGCAATTAGGAGTAATTCTGTAATTCTCACCCTTGTGACCTGGGTAGTACTTTGGAAGAACATATGGTTTACACAGTCGAACTTTCCTACTTTCAATGGGATGGAACTAAGATAACTTCAACAAGCTATTCAATAGCTATTCAACAAGTGAATAATTCATTCAGATAGAAAACAGCCCATGCTAAGGGACAAAAACAAAGATCAATTTTACTGTGAGAGTCAGTTAGGAACTCACTGTTCCATGTCCTTCCAGACTGTTATCTTCATATCTAGCAAGTTCACAATCAAGCCAGCCCGTCGACGCACAGCCTGATGGTCAGGACGAAAGTGTTAGATTGTACATCACTAGAGAAAGCAGATTCTATCAGTCTTCAATATAACCAATGTTGTACAATAGGAATCAGAAACTAGTTGTAGTTGTGACCGTTAGTGATGCAGTATTTGCCACATTAACTATTTTAGCAGAAAATTCCTTTCAGCTTTCTTTAAAGTCCCTTTTCATCATCACCCTCCCAAATACGATTAAATAAAATCTTCTCACTGAGATGCCTTCACAGTTTGCCTCCCTCAGCCTCTACACCAAATGACTTACTGAATCCAAATTCAACTCCTCAGCTTTCACTGTTCTTTAATCTTACTGTAGACTCTCCAAGTAAACTTCCCATGTTATATTTGCAGCTTGTCATCTCACATTGCCCTGCTACTCTCAACATGTCAATCATTACTAAAATCATCTCTGATCACTTCTTTGTGTCATGTTCCAATCCCCTACCCTACCCCCACAACCCAACCCTGCTCGGTGTCTCCTGGAAAAATAATTCTCCAATTCGTTGGATTACACAGAATATATGGCACACAACAGTCATTTATCCCAACAAGTCCATTCTGGTGTTTATGCTCCATTTGAACTTCCTCCCATTTTTCCTAATCTAAATCTATCATCGTAACCCTGTCATCCCTTCTCCCACATACATTTATATAATTTACCCAGACATAAGTTTACGCCATTCACTTCAGCATTTCCTCTCAGTAACGGTACCACATTCTCACCAGTATCTGACTAAAGAAGCTATTTTGAAATCTCTGCTGGACTTTTGGTGACTATTTTACATTGATAACTTCAGTTATGTTTCCATCTACAAGTGGAAATAAACTCACTATTTCCACTCTCTCAAAATGTTTCAGATTTAAAGATCTCCATTTAGTCACATCTTAGACCTTATTAATTCCTGATGCAATTATTCCAACGCAATCTTGGATAGTACATCCTTCTTTAATTGAGGTCATCCACTCTGCTTATCATATCCCATATCTTGTACTAAGTCCTGTGCATCCATCCCACCCCTAAGCGAGGTCCCAGTGGACTAGCACCTCGATTTTTAAAAAAATCTTTGTTTATAAATCTGTCCATGGCCACACTATACCTATCTCTTTAGTTTGTCATAGCACCAACTCTTTCAAGATATTGGCACTCGTCTTATTCGGATCTCCTGTACGTCGTCAATTTGAATTGCTCCTTCAGTCTGTCAACGCCCCAAGTTCTGAATTTCCTTTTTGTAAATCTCTACTTTTGTTCATCTATTCTAATTACTTCTTATCTGGCTTGGTGTCAAATTATGTTTGGTTACATTCCTGTAAAAAACTTTGAGGCAAATCCAACATTTTAAGGGTGCTATACAAATTGTTGCTAAGGTGTCTGGAATCAGGAGTGGGGTAGTTAAGTTGAATTTTAAGAGAGAAGGATTTCAGCCCGTTCAGCACTTCACGAGGGTAAAGTTCCACAAATACCAGGTTTCTTTCTCCTACACCAGGAGACATTCATCACTGAATGTCAGGAGGACACTGAAGTACAGCAAATTTCACAGAGAAGCTTAGACCTATGCATCCAAATTCCATTCTTTCCTAGTTGGATTCTGATCAAGAACAAGAAACCTGTCCATAGCCCAGTCAGAGTGACGTGAAAATATAACACCTCCTACCACTACAATTACCCTAGGATTCCAGACCCACCCTGTGCAATACCATGTTGTGTAATCACAGACTCAGGAATTGGGGAATCATGTACAAAGCTTTCCAAGTTACTTACCAGAACAGGGTCATCCCACAGTTTCTGCTTCAGTGCCTCGAGCACAGCCTGGTACATGCCAGCCTTTGTGATGTGTGACATTCCAACAAAGGCTAATAAATCCAATGCCTTCAATCGGTGCTGGTAGAATTAAATGTGGAAATGGATTTAAGAGACAGTGTCAGATTTGAGAATGGAATTCAACAGACAAAAGCTTTTTGCAGTGTGCCAGATTTGGTTTCAGTCACTGTGCTAGGAACAGAAACAGACTTTTCACCCTATCAAATCTGTTCCACCATTATCTGTATCCACATCACTCAACTTCCACATATCCTTTGATACTGTTATCCCACAAAAATCTATCCACAAAATTCCATGTGACCTCCTCAGCTGTAGCCTTTTCAGGGGACAGAGTTCCAGATTTTCTTCTATTTTTCTTCTATAGAGAATACAAGTAAAAGAAAACTTCATTTATACAAGCTGTTCTTATAACCTAATCCTATTTGCCCTAATTTCACTGCAACCTTCCAAGTTATATTTCCTTTTGCTGTGCCTAGAACTACACACAGCACTCAGTGGCACAGTGGTTAGCACTGCTGCCTCACAGCGCCTGAGACCCGGGTTCAATTCCCCACTCAGGCGACAGACTGTGTGGAGTTTGCACGTTCTCCCTGTGTCTGCGTGGGTTTCCTCTGGGTGCTCCGGTTTCCTCCCACAGTCCAAAGATGTGCGGGTCAGGTGAATTGGCCAAGCTAAATTGCCTGTAGTGTTAGGTAAGGGGTAAATGTAGGGGTATGGGTGGGTTGCGCTTCGGTGCGCTTGTTGGGCCGAAGGGCCTGTTTCCACACTGTAAGTAATCTAATCTAAATAGGTCCAACTGAAGCCCTGTACAAATGGAACATAACATAGATTCTAGTTATAATATAACATTGACCTAGTTCCAATAGCCTTTTTATATATTTACATTTTGAGATTTTTTTTTGAAATGTATTCTTAAATCTCTGCTCCTCCACAGTTCCACATTCTCACCATTTAGGAAATACACTAATCCGTCTTTCTGAGATCTTCCATTCATTTCCCTTCAGTGAACTCCATTAGCCAGAGTTTTGTTCACTCAGTCAATATCCCTTTGTAACTTTCTGCTCTCATTTACATGACTTAATGGGTGCAATGTAGGCTTTACATGAAGGTGTGAAGGAGTGAAAAATGAATGAGCAATTCATTTAACATCTCTGCTGATTTACTTGACTGCCAACATACTTTACATCATCACAAAATTACTTCTAGAGATGTAACTCAATGCTCCTCCTAGATTGGAATAGGTGTCTTTTGAGGTTGTGGGTGGGTGAATCTATGTCAAGGGTTGTACTTGGGGAGGTTCAAGGTTCCCATGTGTAATTTTGTTCTTTATGCCTTGAAAAGCCTCAGTGGAATTCACAGCAGCTGAGACAACAGATGGTGTGGTTTCCCTGTGAAGCTTGTTGTTAGGCCTCAAATCTGTAGAGAACCAAGGCAATACCTTGTAGACACACCAAATGGCCTTGTCCCTGGGATATAAATCAGCATTTCTAATCTGTGGATAAAACAGCTGGGAATCTTGACAAGCACAGTAGTGGAGTCCAGGCCACAAAATTTAAGGTGGTTTATAGCAAAATAGGAGACCATTCAGCCCATTTCCTTGTGTTGAATCTCCCATCCCTCTCCCCAAACCATCAAATATTTCTTTGCAAGTACTTCTGGCTTCTTATATAGATTTGTTTCTATTTGGACATTTCATCTCTTTTCCTATTCAGTCTCTGGGTGATAAGACTGTCATTAATTTTCATTGTTTTGGTGCCCTGAGAAGTTGGTGGTGGACCCTGTTCCTGAACAGTTGTAATTTGCTACAATCAAAGAGCCTGACAGTTGAATACAACAGGCAGCAAAGTATTAACCTCCTGTGAAAATCATCTGCTCAAAGCATGATTCGGATCTCCTCATTCATTTCTGCAGACTTCTGACTACAATCACATGTCAACCCAGCCATTCACCAAGAAATCAAGTGCCCATTTGATTTTTATTGAATAAATGTATGCAGTAATTGATGGGGGATAATAACTCCCACTACAAATACCTAAATTTGTCCCCCTTTTAATGTGCTCTGAAGGCATTAGTCTGGACAGAATGTTTTCATAATCTGTCTAGATGTGGTATTGGACGATAATCTTCTAACTATGTTTAGAATGGTCCTGGGATTCCATGGAACAGCAATCCCAGCACCTCTGATCAAGCTGGGCTGTTCACAGTGCCAGAGCTACTGGAAGGATGCTGCTGAACTAGGCCATTAGCAGGAGGGAAGTGCCAGTGGAGGGAGGAACAGAAGCATATAGGGTCCAGGAAAGAGAAGGGGGAAGGTGAGGAGGAAAGGAGAGTGTGCAGAGAAGGTGTGGGTTAGGGGGTGCGAAGAGAAGAGGGACAAGTCAGGTGGGAGAAGAAAGGGGCAAGGTGATGGGGAGAATGCAGGAAAAGCAGAGAGACAGAAAACAGAAAGGAAGGGGCAAGAGAGAGGGGGAAGGGGCAAAACAGAAAACAGAAAACAGAGATATGGGGGGGGGGGGGGGGGGGAAGGAAAGAATGCAGTGGGAAGGGAGGAAGGGGCAGCAGGACAAAATAAACACTTGAAATGTGAGAGTCTAATCAGGAGGGTACTGCCACGAAGATTGTACCAGTCTCTTGATCCAATTCAAACTTACATGAACCTCATTTTAACTGGTTGTGTTGGTCACTTCCACGGTACAAGAACAATGAAGTCTGCCACAAACCTTGTAGACAGGGGAGGTTCGGATCTGCTCCAGGAGACTTTGGATCTGGTATTGTTTATTTATCCTGAGGAATCTGACCACCACTTCCAGAGCCTGTGGGAAGGAAATGTGACTAGATCCTTAACTTTTTTTTTCCCACTTTCTCCTTTTATACAAGTAAAATTAGCAGAACTATGTTGCTCCAAGTTTCTTGACCACTTAAGAAGTCCATCTCATGAGATTGTGTCATGATGACTTTCTTGTAGAGAGGATGTATTTTCCTAGGCTATAACTGAACTCAAAGCAAGCAATTTTAAATCCCACCATGCTGAATTTAGAAATGCAATTAAATCTGGTGACTTGTGAGCCAGCATTTAATTGACTACCATGATATAAAAATTTTTTTACCAGCATCCTGCCAGCATAGACCTTTATGCGAAATTGTCAATTCAAGGAGGCAGTCGGTCAGATGCTTCCCTCATAGAATTAAATAATATACAAGAAGGCCATTTGCTCCATCATTTCTGTGCCATCTTATTGGTAGATCTATCACCATTGTCCTATAAAAAAATCCTTCTAAAATATTTATCCAATTGTTTTTTCAAAAGTCAATGTTGACTGCATTAACACCACAACTTCAGGCAGTACATTCCAGATCACAACCATTTGCTGGGCAAAGAAAATTCTCTTCATCTCCCCTCCATAACAGTGGGTCTTCCTGTTATCAACCCCTCCTACTAGTGCAGACATTTTCTCTTCCTTAGACAAGGGAAGTAAAGGAGCCATTGGGATTGTTAGAACAAGCCCAACAACTATCAACCACTTACAACCTGTGAAGAAAGGTAAAGTCTACCCATTAAATAAGAAGTTGAACCAATGAAAATGGACTTTCTCTACAGGGCTCTATCTGCAAATTGCTGGAACCAATCACCAAACATCCAGATGATGATGCTCACCTGCAGCTGATGGCCACTATGACACCAGCCAGATGTCAACTTCATTAACAGAATACATAATCACAAGAATTCTGTTCAGGTATTCCTGTTTTAGAGAATTCTTTTGTTTGCAATTGTCACTATCAAATAAACACATTATTGATCCAGTTTTATGCTCTAGTCACTAAAATTGCAAGGTATCATTTCAAAAGTTAGGATTTATATAAAGGTTAATCTATGCTTTTCCAAACTTGCATCCAGTCTGGGTGAAAGTCAGATCAAATGCCAGTTCTCTCTAAAATTTGAGGTTGAAAAGAAACAAACTGAGGCCTGTACCTGTTCCTTCTGGTAGGAGGTGCCATCCTGAAGGTAGCTCATTATATAATCAATTGCTTCTTCATCATTTTTGTTGAGATAACACAGGCAGACTGCAGCATTCACAGGAACCATATCTTTGGAGCGCAGTGTTGTCATGAATGATCTTAACATGAAAACCAATTTTTCCTTAGCTTTGATCTCAGACCTCTGAAAGGACAATGAGACATGAGACACAGTTGGATCTCATTCAGCCACCTTGTTCAAGGAAAAGTGTAAGGACTTTCCCAGTAACCACAGATTAACATCAGTGGCATGTGAAATTTTAGAAACAATAATCAGAAAATTAACAGGCATTTGGAGAAATTTGACTCAGTAAAGGATTACCATTTTGGATTTGTCAAAGGCAGACTCTGCTTGTTAAATTGAGTTCTTTGATTAGATTAGATTCCCTACAGTATGGAAATAGACCCTATGGCCCCACAAGTCCACACCAACCCTCTGAAGAGTAACCCACCTAGACCCATTCCCCTACATTTACCTCTGACTAATGTACCTAACACTATGGTCAATTTAGCATGGCCAATTCACCTACCCTACACATCTTTGACATATGGGAGGAAACCCGAGCACCCGGAGGAAACCCACGCAGACACGAGGAGAATGTGCAAACTCCACACAGACAGTCGCCCAAGGCTGGAATCAAACCTGGGTCTCTGGCGCTAGGAGACAGTAGTGCTAACCACTGAGCCCCTTGATGAATTAACAGAGAAAAAGTGAAGAGTTATGTTAATTATATGGATTTTAAGAAAGCACTTGACAATGTACTACATAAAAGGCTGGTTAATAAAATTGAGGCTCATTGAATGTTAGAACAGGAAAGTTAGATTCAGTTTGAATAGAAAATTGGGTTCAATATGATCAATGGTTGATTTTCATTCAGAGAACAGCAGGCAGTGATGTCACCCAAGGTCAGTGTGAGGACCATTGCTTTATTGTGAAGTATTAATTATTTGCAAATTGGAATATAGTGTAAAATTTGGAGGTGTAATAAATCAACTGCAACTGCACATAAACAAACAGATAATAGGATTTGGGATTCAATATGTTATGAGTAGATTTAATTCAACTTTTTAAAAAATTATGTGAACCCTTATATATGTATATATATATCCTGAAATCTTTTTAAAAAAGGACACTTTGCTAAGGAAAAAAACAGCACAAGCAAAACAATGTTGCATCTGGAA
Source organism: Hemiscyllium ocellatum (assembly GCF_020745735.1). Taxonomy (NCBI): domain Eukaryota; kingdom Metazoa; phylum Chordata; class Chondrichthyes; order Orectolobiformes; family Hemiscylliidae; genus Hemiscyllium; species Hemiscyllium ocellatum. The sequence continues at coordinate 35,512,743 of NC_083425.1, forward strand.
GGAGCAGGGAGCTTGGATGGAACTGTATACTTTTCAGAACTTTCAGAGAAAGGTTTCATGGCCCAGTTTAAGAGTCAGCTATGGCATTTACATTTTGAAGTGAGAGAGAGAGTTTGCTGTGACTGAAGATATTTGCTGTGACTGAAGAGCAACAACCAATTGTTTTCTCTCTCTCTCTCTCTCTCTCTCTCTCCCTCTCTCTCTTTATCACAACTTCTTCCACTAGCGTGTATAGGTGAAATCACACTGAAAGTTACCTTTACAACTTCTCAAGAGTTCCTACAGTGGATTAATTGGAATCTATCCCCATCTCCAGTGAAGGGAATTCAACCATCAATCATTGTTGCAGGAAAGCACCCCATTCCCATGCTAAAAGCTTGTATACACTGAATAAGTTTGGAATCATCCACAGCACCATTTGTTTCATGAATTTTACTGTTACTTGCTAAAGTGTTTTAAAGTTAACACATAGTTTTCAGTTTTATCTATATATATCTGAATAATCAAAATTGTTTGTCAATATATTTGCATTTTTAGACCATAACTAAAAGACCATTCGATCTCTTGAGCCTGATTTATCATTCAACAGAATCATGACTATTCCAACCTTCTTCATCTCCACTTTCCTCTGATTCCCCAAAAACTCTTCATTCTCTGACTAATCCAGAACCTACCTAAGTCAGTCTTAAATATAAAACAGAAAATGCTGGAGAAACTCAGCAGCTCTGGCAGCATCTGCACGGAGAGAGAGAAGCACAGTTAACATTTTGAGTCTGATGTGAATTATCTTTTGTTCTGAAGAGGAATCTTTGGAATGAATTCGTTAACTCTGCCTCTTTCTCTTCAAATATTGTCAAAGCTGCTGAGTTCTTCCAGCACTTTTTGTTTTTATTTTAGATTTCCAGTATCCAAAGTATTTTGTTTTACAAAGATAATGGAGTCTTGCCACATTTGTACATGCCTGTGGTGAGAGGATACCTGGATTACAATGTATTGTTTTGGTCTGCATAACTATTTGCTTTGGAGGCAGTGCACTGTTTGGTGCCTGGGATAAGAAGATTGTCCTAAGATGAAATGCTGAGTAAACTGAGCCTGAACTTTCTGGAGTTTAGAAGAATGAGAGATTTGAAACACATAATTCTGAAGGAGTGTTTTAGTGTTATTTTATGTGTTCATGGGAGGTTAGCATTGCAGACTAAGCCAGTAAATACATGCCCCTCATTGCCCTGGAGAGGCTAGTGGTAAGGTGCCATTGCACTACAGTTCACTTCATGTAGGTTTACTAACAGTGCTGTTAGGAAAGGAGTTCCAGAACTTTGATGCAGCAACAATGAAGGAACAACAATATAGTTCCAAGTCAGGACAGTGTGTGGTTGGAGTGTAGGGTAGTGTGTTTCTGACAGCGTGTGATTTGGAGTGTAAGGTATGTGTTTCCCTGCATTACTTCCCTTGTTCTTTTGGATATTAAAGGTACAGGTTTGGAAGAGCCTGGGTGAATTGCTGCAATGCTTTCTTGTAGATGCTACAAAATGCTGTACCTGTGAGTTGGTGATGAAAAGGCTGAAAGTGGTGGAATGAGGTGCCAAAGTAGATATTGGACAGTCTTTAGGAATTGGGATGTGACTCACTCATTGATGAATTCATAGCCTCTATTCTGGTCTTGTAACTGCAGTATTAATTTGGCTGGCCCAGTACAGTTTATGAGCTATGATAATCCTAAAGATGTTAATAGTAGAGGATTCAGCAATGGTTAACAGCACTAAATGTTGAGGGGAGATGGTCTGAATACTTATTGTTGAAGATGGTCACTGTATGGCACTTGTATGATATCAAGTATTGTGCCATTCTTCAGCCGTGACCTGGATGTTGTCTTAGTCCTTCTACAAAAGAACATGGACTCCATCTCCCATAAAATTGAGAGCAGGTTGAGAAAGGCAGGAGGACAGTAGGAAGAGCTTCTGGGAATATTATGGGCCCATAAGATTTGGCCCAGAGGGTTTCTACTATAAGTTTATATTGAGAATTCTTAAAGAAAAACATTAACAAATATGTAACAACAATGGCAAGAGGAAGTGTTTTTAGGCAGGAAATGCATAAAAGCATAAGACTTGCAAACTTGTTACAGATCAATAAAAATAATCAGGTAGAAATTCAATGATAAGCATAGTCTGCATGCATCATATGTTCTTATTTTAGGCATTAGGTAAAAACAAGCTAGAGAAATTGCTGGGTTATGAATTTGTTTTGTAGCTCTTTCACAATTTCAGAGTGCCAGTCCATAGTGAGGTCAACAAGGCTCAGTAGGTGGCACTTTTTGTGCCCCAAAGTGCTTCAGACACAGTGAAGCAATCTGGAATTGCAGCCACTGTTTTGATGTAGGAAAAATTCCAAAAGTCAAAATGTGATCATTTCTTAATGATAGTGAAAAGGGATGAATGTCAGTCAGGATACCAAAGTGAACTTCCCTGCTTCTCCTTGAAACAGTGCCAGGGGATCTTTCACAACCATCTGAGAGAAAACACAAACCCTCAGTTTCATGTCGCAACTGAAGGATAGTACCACTGGCCATGCAGGACACCCTCAGTACTGCACTGAGTGTCAGTCTAGATTTTTCTGCTTCAGCCTTTGGAAGGGGCACCGACCCACAACTTCTGACAGAGGTGAGAGTGCTACACATTGAGCCATGTTGACCTCACAATGGACTGGGATGTGTACTATACCTGGTCTAAAGATTGAGTAGCCCAATCCCACAATGAGTTCCTCAAATTTATCATCATGTCCTCCAGAAGCTTTCCTGTAGACTCCTTTATAAGTTGGATTAATCTCAGTACCACCTCCTCTTTCCAATAACCTGCATGAAAATTGTCAAGTTCAGGACATGTCAAACACATTTCGTTTACTAAGTATGTGTCCTTCTTTTTCGCCCTTAACCTCATCCTCTCCTCCCCCTCTACTGAAGGTGCTGACATTTCATGGACTACTGTTCAATGACAAGTCAAAGTCCAATAGTTTGGTCAACAAGATTTTGCTTTTATATAGCAGCTTTAAACTTGTAAATTGTGTCAAGAACATTAGTAAACAAAATTTGCCATCAAGCCACATAAGGAGATACTAAAACAAATGACCAAAAGTTTGGTCAAAGTGATAACTTTTAAGGAGAATCTAAAAGGAAGAAAGAGCCAGAAAAACATCTCTTCATTTCTAACCAAGCTTATTATCCTGTCTTAATATCACCTGATTTCTGTCTGTGACCTGTTTATTTCTGAGTACACCTCTACGCTGGACTTTGGGATACTATCCTACTTTAAAGTTGCTATGATTGCAATATAGTGCTCCAGTTAAAAATGCACCAGAACAAGATCAAGCATAGGCCTGAAACCAGCATTGTCTGAAAATTTCAGATTGACTTTGGCCAGTTTTCTCTGTGTAACCTGTCTGTCCTATGTTAGGGATGAGATCCCTGGATGCTCAGCATCCTTTTCAACCTTTCCCAAGAGCACCCAGTCTTCAACTGTGAAGTGTACCTCAGCATTTTTGCATTTGGTAATGGTTACTGCAGATCCTCTACATGTTCCTCAGCAGATTTTTTTAAAGTTTGGTGTTCTTTTTAATATTAGTTAATTTCAAAACGATGAAAATTTGGCATGGTTAGCTCACAGTTCTCATTATCCAAAAATTCAAAAAACTTTTCTCCCATTACACTACTCATTCTCCCCATTATTCACTAACACCTAATATACCTAACACTCACCCAAGATCACCAGAGCCTTAGCAGCTTCATTTCTCACCACAGAGTCTTCATCTGTTAGTAACTAAATGAAATAAATCAGCAGCAGATTAATTGGTTCACACTGTGCACAACAAAAGCTTCCACAGCAATTATTGTTGCCTTTAGAGTCTCACTCTGCAGTTACTATGTTATAGTAATATACAAATTAATCTTATATTATTGTTATTGAATCCACCTCTTGATTAGATTCCAGGCTGTAACTCACTCCTGTGTATTCGACATTCTATACATAAAACCCGTCAAACCCTTCAATTAGACTTCTGTCTGAAACTATGTCTTGGTATCTGGTGTTTTATGTATGAATCCCCAAACTGCATGCCTAAGATTCCAGCACAGAATACACTGCCACTTAACAGTTATTCTATTGATAAAATATGCAAAGCCCTTATTTAGTTTGTAGCAGCAGCTAACTCTAGGTTATCTGTTATGTTACTTATCTACTCATTCACAGAATATGAGCATTGCTAGCTGGGTCAGCATTTGTTGTCCATCCTTCATTGCTGTTGAGAAAGTGATGGTGAGCTGCCTTTCTGACCAATTGTATTCCATTTGGTGTGAGAAGACTCACAATGCTGTTAGGGAGGGATTCAGAATTTTGACCTAGCAACACCAAATGGTATATGTCCAACTCTGGATGTGACTAGCTTGGAGGGAAATTTGCAGATAGTAGTGTTCCCATATGTATGCTACCTTGTCCTTCTAGATGGTAGTAGTCATGGATTTGGCCAGTGTCTGTCAGTACAGTTCTAATCTGTAACTCACTTGCAGGTATCTGTTTTCCATATAGAAGCTGCATATTAAACCCCCAAATCCATCTCTAACTGCTTTCCACATATATCTATAAATAAATATGCGAACCCTTTAATAGATTCTAGCCTGCTTCTTGCTGAGTATATCTGTATTTCTATATTTTTATAAAATTTTTATGCTTATACGATCTGAACTCCTTAATTATCACATACATTTGAGTAATGGCCAATCTTATTTAAAAGTCAGCCATTAACTATTATTCATTTGTCATTGATGGAATCTTGCAAAGGCCTAAATAACATGGGAAATTGTGAGCTTTGCAACAGAATCACAGAATACAGGTATATCCACTAAGTCATATTTTGACACTGATATCAACTGCTAAATCTTTTATAAACTGGACAGGTAGCTAGGCAAGTTTCTCAGTAGGCAGCAATGAGTTGCTAATTAAGGGGGATTATTGCTTTTCCATACCTTATTAGCAGCTCACGTTGTCTCTTTAATATTCAGCTTCCTGTTTTACCAAATGTGCCAAACAAAGTAGATGTCAAGAATTCTTGGCATGGAATTCAGAACTGATACTTGGTGATTTCAGCTTGCCACTTGCTCCAAAGGACAATTACTTTGGACACCAGGCATTAGCATCTCAGGGAACACTCCATTGGCAATGGTCACATGAACCACATAGCTATTGGCATATGACATGTGCCAAGCTCTAAGAACTCTCATGGCACATCTCCGGTCTACTCGTAGTACACTTCTTCACTTCACTGCTGTATTTCGGGCTGCACCAAGATTTCACTGCCTTCAAACAGAACCTGATGACAAGTTCATTGTATTTCTCAGTTTATGATCAAACAAAGATTGGCAAAATAATGGATCTTGATTAGCCTGAATTGAAAACATGATTTGAGATTCTGTGAAATTTGATATGCTATTCAGTGAAACAGTATAATTGGAAAGAAACAATATTAGTGAAGATGAATGGCTATGAAAAGAGTAGATTCACAGCAGTGCATATGTCTGCTAGAACAAAACTTAGGCAATGGTGACATTCAAGAGAAGAGTCCTTCCAAAAACACAATTTCTAAAAGGAGCAGTCATTCATGTTCACAATACATATTAGACGGATGAGGTTGACTTGGAATTATGATCAAGGCAAGTTTAGAGTTTCCAATCAAGGAGATCACATAAAGAAAAACATATCTTCCGAGTCATGTTCAGATCGCACCTTGTCAATGATTTTGTTGCTGAAGTTAGATCGCAAAACAGTGCTATTTTGTTGACCCCTGGTGATTTAACCAGCCTCATTCAACCACTGAATATCTCTATAACCCAGCCCTTCATGGAGATCATGAAAGAAAGGGGGAATGGTTGCATAATTGGGAGTGAAGTTATTCACCAGGGAAGGCAGCACACAGGCTTAAGCATTAGCAATAAAGAGCTGTAAAAGCCTTGGGGGATGAAATCAGAATGGAAACTATCTTGAAATCAATTAAGAACTGTGGTCTATTCAATCTACTTGATGGCACAGCAGAAGCAGCCCTTGGATTACAAATGAGTTCCATTCTTGAGAATGTTCATCGGTTGATTTGTATGGAAGTCACAACACAATATAGCACAACATAAAATAGCTATTTGTAAGTCCGAGCAAATGTTCACATGTCAGACCTTTAAAAGTAACATTAATACACCTCAGTGTGGGATCTTGTTTGTAAGGCTGAGCATTCAAAAGTTGGGTGTGTCTGATGCAGAAAGGCAGACTAATAAATTTTGTTCAGCAATGGGAAATGAAGGTCTACGCAGACTTAACTTTACAATTAACAGCTAAACAATTAAAAGATCCCCACATTAGAAGACACAGACCACATTAGAAGAAGCAATTCAGATTCAGAATTAAACTTTTGTATTCAATGGATAGAATTCATGTCAATTAGACAGAATCCTATAGAAATCATAGATCACTTCCTCAGCAGATGCAGGGAAAAGGACTCATCATAGCTAGTAATCAGAATTGTGGAGCTGGTGATCATATCCACCTTCATGGAAGCTAAGTACAAACTTGAGGGTTAACACAATTGTGAGAATACCCAGACATAGAAAGACATGTGAAAGGTGTGGCCTTCTGCATGCATCAAGGAAATGCCCAGCTTTCAATCAATTTCACAATGCATACGGGTAAAGGCCATTGGCAGAGATAGTGCACGAGACCAAAGACTGAGCACCATCCCAAGCAAGGTCTATGATCTAGCTGCATTAAACACCATCTAATATCCTACTAGAGGTGTATACATGATGTGATTGACAAAGCAGGATCCAATGATGTATAGACAAGAAAAAAAAGTGTGAACACATTTCACACTGTCAATCTCAGGTAAGCATCAATATATCACCATCTAATATGTTTGCAAAAATATAAATTATTTCTCCTCAAAAAAACCCATTGTCAACTAAGATTAACACAGGGGCAAGTGTTGGTATACTATCCCTGTGAGTTCCAAAATGACATGTACCCACAGACATGGAGAACCATGATGAAACCTATGAATGTAAAACTTTCCGTATACAACAAATCACTAATTTCATGTGCAGATCAATAGTGCTGGAGTATAAGTATAATCAATCCATCTGGATGTTGCAAATAGACCAGCAATCACAGGTACATCATACCCTAACTTCACTCTGGTCACAATCCACAGAATCAGTCAGACATCAGACAGAAACTGCAGCAGAATCACCTGAAAGAATATGAAAGAAGAACAGAATATTTCATTTCTTCTGAATTAGTGGAGTTAACTCCAGCTGACTGAAGAGATGAATGAAGAGCTAAAAGAAGAAAGAAAGATTGTCTCATCAATCCAATGAAAAATCTCTGGCTTTCAGTCAGAGGGACTGAATCAATTGGAGGCTAATCTGAAGCAACACTCAGTTTGTAGTACATTAGGAGAAGCTAACTCTAGGATAGTGACTGTAGACCATGAAAGAGAAACCTTACAACACAAACAGAAATCACAGAACCAGGGTGGCAATGGCCTAGTGGTATTATCACTGGATTACTAAACCAGGGAACAAGGTTCAAATCCTATCATAGTAGATGGTGAAACTTGAATTCATAAAAATCTGGAATTAAGAGTCATTGTTCACAATTGACCATTGTCACAATTGTCAGGAAAAACCCATCTGGTTCTCGAATGTCCTTTAGGGAAGGAAATGACTATCCTTACCTGGTCTGGCCTACATGAGTGGTTGACTCTCAACTACCCTCTGGGAGAGAACAACGTACCTATCATAAGAATGAATTAAAGTAAAGGCCAGGCAGGGAAGAATCACAGCTCTGAGCCATTAGTACATTGAGGACTTGGTTTGTGTGCTGAACATTTCCAGCTCTGCATCACTCTGCTAGAGTGGTGTGTAGATCTGGTGGTTTGTGCAGTAAAGATAGGCACAAGATTTAAAAGTTGTGTCAACACTTCAGTCACATTTCAGTTCATGTGGATCTGTTGTTGAAGCTAAATTCTAAACATTATTAATTCAGTCAGCAGAGTATAACATTTGTGTTATTTGGTTTTTGCTAATCTTAGAATATTGAACAAGACACATTGTCAAATTAAAAATTAATTAAAGACTTAAAATTTTAAAATATGCTGAGGTACTTGTTGTGAGGAAAGGAGAAAAAAAATCAAGAAATTGAACCCAAGAGAGCAGCCAAGGGAAGTGGTAAGAGGTGATCGGGTGAAGTGAATGGGAAATTGAGCCAGTGAAGCAGATTCAAATTTTTGGCTTTCCATGACATCACTCCCCATCAATATCTCCCAGAATATGTCTAGCCCGAGTTAGTACCCTACCTCAAAATGACAGTTTTGTTACTTTGCCCCATTGTCTAAAATTGAATGATCAACATACACTTTATTATGAGAAAAAATAATTGGTTACATGATGGCAGTCTAAGAAATGAACAATTAGAGTTATATTTGCCACTTATTTGAATACTTACTGCGGTATAAAGAGCAGAAACAACTTCCAGGTTGTTAGATTGAAGGCATTGCAGAGTCTGTCAAAGAAATCCCATAAACATTGTTAAAAGAGATGCAAAATAGATCATTACAGAATGTAAGGTAAAGATCAGTGAAGAAGGCCAAAGACCAGTAAATACAGGGTCAGCATGGTGACTCAGTGGTTAGCACAGCTGCCTTACAGTGTTAGGAACCCAGATTTAGTTCCAGCCTTGGGTGACTATCTGTGTGAAGTTTTCACATTCTCCCCATGTCTGTGTGGATTTCCTTTAGGCAGTCCAGTTTACTCCCACAGTCCAAAGATATGCAGGCTAGGTGGATTAGCCATGGTAAATGCAGGGGTATGAGGATAGGATGGGGGGATGGGACTGGTTCTGAGTGGGATTCTCTTCAGAGGGTCCAACCAACTTGATGGACCAAATGTCCTCTTTGTTCACACTGGAAAAGCACAGCAGGTCAAACAGCATCCAAGGAGCAGGAAAGTCGATGTTTTGGGCACAAGCCTTTTGTCCGGAATGAGAGACTCATTGAGATGCTTGTGGAGGAAGGAGGAGAATTTCTTCAAGGTGGGCATCCTTGGAAGAGGCTTTGCAGCAACTAGGAGAAAATGAGGACAGCAGATGCTGGAGAGTCAGAGTTGAAAAGGGTGGCACTGGAAAAGCAGGTCAGGCAGCATCTGAGGAGCAGGAGAGCCCAAGTTTTGGGCATAAGCTCTTTATCAGGAATGGCGTCTTTCCACACTGTATGGATTCTATGGTAAAGGTCAGCATTGGCAGGAGCAATGCCAATTAATTGGGTAAATGTCAGTGAAGGCTTCGCATAAATTTGTGAAAAGAACAGGAGGAGTAGTTATGTAATATCACTTTAATAGGGACCTGGTTAATGAATAATAAGCAGGGTGGAGAACATGTGATCAGTAACTATTGTCAGTCTACCTTGCAGCTAGTAGTGTGAAAGTGTAGAGCTATATTTTCCTGTAACAACAGTTCCTGAAATTCTGTGTCAAATCTGCAAGCTGAGAAATCCTATAATAACTCCTCAAATAAACAGAACTTACATCTTTCTACCAGTCTTGGTGTGAGATTAGCAGGTTTATGTAAGCAAACACAAACCATAATAGGCAGTGTGCTGTAGGAGTCTTTTAAAGGCCGACTGATGAAAGAAAGGATTAGGGTAAAAAGTAAGGATGGCAAGATTTGGGAACCCTGGATAACAAGATCGGTCAAAAAGAAAATCAAAAAGAAAAAGAATGTTACTTACGTAAAGTTTAGGAAACTGTCATCAGACAAGGCCCATGAGAAGTATAAAGGACACAGGAAAGAACTTATACAAGGAATTTGGATGGCTAAAAGAGGCCAAGGAATGCTCTTGGCAAGTAGGGTTAAGGCGAATACCACAGCATTTTATACATCCATTAGGAGCAAGAGGGTAGCTAGGGAAAGGGTAGGCCCACTCAAGGACAAAAAAGAGTACTTACATGTGAAATTTACAGCAGAGGAGGTGGGTGAGGTATTAATGAGCACTTCTTACTGGTATTCACTAAGAAGAAGGACATCGATGAAGGTAACATTAAAGCAGGATTTGCAGTTATTCTAAGAGGAGGTGTTGGACTTTGGCTTGAGGTAGATAAATCTCCAGGGCCTGATGGGATCTGTCCCAGGATATTGAGGGAGGCAAGGGTGGAGATTGCTGTGATTGTGACAGAGATTTTTGTATCCACTCTCGCCACAGCTTGAAAATGGCAAATGTTGTTCCTTTGTTGAAGAAGAGAAAGAGGGATAGTCCAAGAAATTATAGGCTGGTGAGCCTTATATCAATGGCAGGCAAATTACTGGAGACGATTCTTAGGGACAGGATTTACTAGCATTTGGAAAAGAATGGATTTATTAGAGATAGTCAGCATGGCTTTGTGTGAGGGAGGTCTTGTCTCACCAATTTTATTGAGCTTTTTGAAGAAATGATGAAGATTATTGACAAGAATAGGGCAGTGGATGTTGTCTACATTGATGTCACTAAAGTATTTGACAAGATCCTTTGTGCTGGGCTGGTCCAGAGATAAATAACATGTGATCCACAGTGAGTTGGTAAGTTGGATACAAAATTAGTTCGGTCATAGAAAATAGAGGGTGGTTGTGGAGGGATGTTATTCTGACTGGAGGTCTGTGACCACAAGGATCAGTATTGCATGCTTTGTTGTTTGTAATTTTAATCCATGATTTGAATTAAGTGTAGGTGGTCTGACTAATAAGTGTACAGATGACAAGAAAATTGGTGGAGCTGTGGATAATGAGGAAAGTTGTCAAAGAATCAGATAAGATATAGATCAGTTGGACAGTCAGGTAGAGAAATGGCAGATGGAGTTTAATTTAGACAAGTGAGAGGTGATGCATTTTGGGAGGTCAAATGAAAGAGGAAAGTATACAGTAAGTGGCAGGACCCTTAGGCACATTAATACACAGAGGGAACTTGGGGTGCAAGTCCGTAACTTCCTGAAAATGGCAATTCCAGTGGATAAGATGGTAAAGAAGGCATATGGCATTCTTGCCTCCACTGATCAGAGCACTGAGTATAAAAGTTGGGAAGTCATGTTGCAGCCATATAAAACTTTACTTAGGCAACATTGGAGTATTGTGTGCATTTCTGGTAGCCACACTATAGGAAGGATGTGTAACCTTTCAGGTGGGACTATATTGGGTTGGAATATCTGGTTGGCATGGATGGGTTGGACCGAAAGGTCTGTTTCTGTGCTGTACATCTCTATGACTCTATGACTCTAAGGTGCAAAAGATCCAGGCTATTACTGAATTGGAGTGTATTAGCCTTGAGGAAAGATTGGACAAACTTGCATTGTGTTTGCTAGAGGATTGGAGATCGATGAGCAACCTGACAGAAGTATATGATATTATGAGAGGCTTGGATTGGTTGGATAGATGAGGTATTTTTCCCAGCTGGAAATGTCAAGTACTAGATGGATATGTTTAAGCTGAGAGAGGGAAGTTTAAAGGAGACATGCAAGGCAATTTTTTTTACACAAAGAGTGGTTAGGCACCAGGCTAGGGTGGTGGAAGTAAATATGATAACAATGTTTAAAAGGCATTTAGATAGACATACAAAAAGGCAGGAACTAGACAGTTATGGACGATGTGCAAGCAGATGAGTTTAGTTTACAATGTTTTTCATGATCAACACAATTTTGATGGACTGAAAAGCCTGTTCCAATGCTGTTTTGTTCTGTGCTTGACAGTTTCAGGTGGCAGGGGAGAGGGAAGGTACTAGGATGTATATGCATTGCAAACCTTCCTCTTCCCTGTCCCAGCAATGTGTCACTGCAGAAATGCTGCCATTTGTGACAGGATTTTCCATTCTCACAGCCCACGTGAACAGTTGTATATTTCAGGCCAAAAGTATTTTCTGTACCGTATTTGTATTGATCAGATTAAAGAGACTTTGACTTCTCAGTAATTGAACTCAAACATCAGAGGTAAAAATCAGTGATTAATCCACATAATTCACATTTCTCTGAAGTGTTTAATCTGCATTTTTTTTGTCAGATTTTGAATTTATTTCATTTCTATAAAAACTGAAAATGTAGGACTTGCCTTGGCAGCATCTCTCCTCTCAAGTGGAACAGGAGAACTTAAACTTTTTATAAGATGCTAAAATTAAAAGAAATATATGTCACAGTCAGTAAAATGTGAATGAGTGTAAGGTCTTACAAAATGAAGCAAGAAAACATCAATTAGTCCATCAGCTGGAATTTCTCCCTAGCCCATGTACAGTCTCATCACAGATTCAACTCATTTAATCTTCCCTTCTTACACATCATTAGTTTTATAGGTACAATAGTGCAATTGTTACATTTTTAGACTCATAATCCATAATTCTGGCATAAAGCTTCAAAGAGAGGTCAAATAATTTTGGGCATTAAAAATTACAGCTGCTTGGATCCGTTGCTAACAGTCTTGTTCTGATTCATAAGGTTCTTGGTTCAAGTTGCATTCCAGGACTTGAGCACAAGCTCCAGTGCAGAGGTGTTGTTTTGCAAATGAGAGATTAAAGTGAGGTCCTGTCAGATGGATGTAAAGGAGCTCAAGGATCAGTGCTGAGTGGGGTCCCGCAGGGCTCTGTCCTTGGGCCTCTGCTCTTTGTAGTTTTTATAAATGACTTGGATGTGGAGGTTGAGGGGTGGGTTATCAAATTTGCAGATGACACAAAGGTTGGAGGTATTGTCGATAGTATAGAGGGTTACTGCAGGCTGCAGGGCGACATAGACAGGATGCAGAGCTGAGAAATGGCAGATGGATAAATGTGAAGTGATGCATTTTGAAAGGTTGAACTCAAATGCTGAATATAGGATTAAAGCCAGGATTCTTGGCAGTGTGGAGGAACAGAGGGATCTGGGTGTGCAAGTACATAGATCCTGCAAAGTTGCCACCTAAGTGGATAGGGTTGTTAAGAAAGCATATGGTGTTTTGGCTTCCATTAACAGGGGGATCGAGTTTACGAGCCGCCAGGTTTTGCTGCAGCTCTACAAGTCCCTGGTGAGACCACACTTGGAATATTGTGTCCAGTTCTGGTCGCCCTACTATAGGAAAGATACAGAGGCTTTGGAGAGGGTGCAAAGAAGGTTTACCATAATGCTGCCTGGACTGGAGGGCTTGTCTTATGAAGAAACGTTGAATAAGTTTGGACTTTTCTCTCTGGCCAGAAGGGGTAAGAGAGGAGACCTGATCAAGGTACAGAAGATAATGAGTGGCATAGATAGAGTCAATAGCCAGAGACTTTTCCCCAGAGCAGGATTGACTGGTACGAGGAGTCATAGTTTGAAGATATTAGGAGGAAGGTATAAAGGAGACTTCAGAGGTAGGTTTTTTACACAGAGTTGTGAATGCATGGAATGCGTTGCCAGTTGTGGTGGTGGAAGCAGAGTCATTGGGGACATTTAAGTGACTGCTGGACATGCACATAGATAGCAGTGAGTTGAGGAGTGCTTAGGTTAAGTTACTATATTTTACATTAGGATTAAACCTCGGCACAACATTGTGGGCCAAAAGGCCTGTTCTGTGCTCGACTTTTCTATGTTTCTATGTTTCTAAAAAGGAGGGGAGTTCTCCCCTGTGTATTTGTTAACAATTATCCTTCAATAAACAACACAAAAAACAGATTATCTGATAATTACTACATTATTGTTTGTGGGAAATTGCTGTGCACAAATGGCTTCTAGGTTTCATATTGTGGCTGCAATTAGGCCTCAAAAGCACTTCTTTGACTGTAAGTGCTTTGGAATGTCTTGTGGTCCTCAAAGATATTAATGAAATTGAAGCCTTTCTTTTTTGCAATCATACAAATCTGCTTAGTACTGTAGTACAAAACTAACCATTGCCAAAAAGTGACATAAAGCCAAGTTTTTTTTTCATCTTGCACTGGTCAGGATTGAGATGCACGAAATCAAACTTCGAAAGGGGACACCAATTTATACAGAATGAAAAAATGATGATGACTGGTTTGACCATGGCAGCAGGAACGCCTAACTATCAATTTTAGCTAAAATAAATTTGGATCAAGGAGGTGTACTCTAGTGGTGTTGCCAGGGAAATGCAAGAGGAACTGGTGGCGTCTATACTGTTTTCTCAGTGATAAAATAAAATGAATGGGCAAATTCCTTTTGCCTAAGTAGACTAGGGTACTCATTAATACATATTGCTATTATCATATGCAAATGTGAACACTGAGCTCAATTGATAATATAACTTGGCTTCCAATGTAATCATTAGCAGTCAGGGTTATGATATCTTCAATAGCAGAATCATATCTACAATTGTATATGATGATCTGAGGTTTGCAATTAGGTTAGTTGAGCATGTTCCTCATGCTGCCCATTGCAAGTAGTCAAATGTATACATTGTTTCATAGAGACAGCCAGTCTTTGGGAGGCACAATCTATATACCTGGCATCACACCATTACTCATTTGTGTTATCAGTAACCTGTTAGAAAACCATTCATGTTTATTGCAAAATAATCAGGCTATCCAATATGAGGCAGGTTATTTTTGATAGGGCCTCTTAGTATCAAGTTTATACAGTGAGTAGATAACCAGAGCTTTATTCATGGAGTTATCAGATTTAACTTATGCACATGGAACTGTAGGAATTCCAACACGTTTATCAGTCAGGGAATCTAGATGACCTTAGGTAGATTTTACTGGAGGAACAATCGGCAAATTTTTCAATTACCAACACAACAAGAAAAATGAGTTTGAAAGGGAGCAGAGCCTTACATGAGGGCCCTATCAAAAATAACCTGCCTCATGTTTAGTACTGTTACCATATCATGACAATCTATAATGGGCCACTGGTATCTGAATCTGTTTTTATCAAATACAGCAACTTGTGCAGTTGAGTTTAGCTTCAACAACACCATAAATGCCGAAATAGATGGTGCTGCCATAAGATCATCTCTAGATGCAGCACTTGCTTGTGTCTTTGTTGATTATCATCAATGGAATGTTCACTAATCTCCTAACCCTTGCTTACTAGCGATATATGGATGGCATTTTTGTGATATGTGAATCTGTAGCTGCAAAGAATTCCTTAACACAAGTTAATAAACTGCATCCTGCATTCAAATTGATTGTCAAAATGGGACAATCCTAGAAGGTCCCTTTACTTTAATGTAATCTCTATCACTATCTACTGAAACCCTATGTTTACTGATGGTGCTCGTCTAATCTCTTGGAAAAGCAACAGAGATATCCGATTAAGGCAATGCAGTGGATATTGTCTTTATGGATTTTAAGTGTCTCATAAAAGGGTAGTGAATAAAATTGAGGAATTGGAGGGCAATTGTCAGTTTGGAACATACATTTGGTCTCAGGACAGGAAACAGCAAGTAAATAAGGTCAAACAAATTCTGGTATTTCTCTTACTGAATGTTAGTAGGCAATGGTGCTTCTGCAGTATCACACTAGGACTACCTTTTTTATATGTAAATTACTTGGATGCAGAGTAACATTTCAAAATTTGCCAATGATGCTAAAATTAGAGGAATGACATATGTTGAGGATAATATTCACTATATACTTCAATTCATTACAGAAGGACGTAAATAGGTTGGTAGAAGGGCAGGCAACTGGTAGTAAATTCATGCCTTGTGGTATAAGTGATAAGGGGTCACAATATAGAGTGACATAGAGTAAAAGCACAGTTCTTAACAATGTGCAGAGACCGGGACTTGATGTTTCATGTGACAATCACTTTGATAGTGGCAGTGCAAATTAGCCTTGGAGTTAATAAAGCATATGGGATCTGGAAAAAGGTATTGAACACAATGGCAGGAAACGTATGACGAATTCTAATAAAGATCTGATTAGATTATATGTAGAGTGCGGTGTCCAGAACTGAACACAGCACATTAGGAAGATTGTGAGAGTCCTCTAGATGGTGCAGAAGAGATTTATTAGAATGGCTCCGAGAATGAGGGATTTTAGCTCTGAGGCTAGTTTCAGAAGTTGGAGTTGCTCGTTGGCAATGGTGACATAGATATGAACCTCAAGAGGAGTGATGAATGTTTTTTTCACAGACTGGTAAAGATTACACAGTGAACTTTTCCTGCTGCTCTTATTGAAAAGATATACATTATGATGTGTATTAATGACTTTGAAATTATGCTCTGTATATCAAAACCAAAGATGGCAGATTACCTAAAAACTGGAAACATACCATCATAAAGAGTGATGTGGATATTAACAAACTCAGGGATGATACTAACAAACTGGTCAAATGAGCAAACAAACAATTTCATATGCACAAGTGTGAAGTGATGTATTTTTCTCAGAAGAATGAATAGAGGTAATACGAATGAAAAGGTAAAATTTTATAAGACTGCAGGAAGAGAGTGACTTGGGGGCCTCAGGCTAGCATGGACAAATAGCCTGCTCACTGCTTGAGTTCTCACATGAACAATGTCCATTAGGGTGAGGGCAGCCAATTCTGTGGAACCTAGCAAGACTCAGCAACTTCAGAAGGAATGTGAGAAAATAGTAAACTACAAATAGATCTATTATGTAAGGATGACACACATTTTGATCAGAAATATGATCCAGAAAATGGCAGCTTGGATTTTTTTTCACAACTCAGAGGAAAAATGTAATTGATTGATCATTTAATGGTTACACAGAAATGTATAAACATGCTGGGTTGTTGGATTTTGATACACACCAACACCAGGTCTCTTTGAAAAAAGAAATGACTAATATCAGTTTGTAGATTGGTTTAAGTATGGTTTATCGCAGAACGAAGAAGACAGTTGGGACACAGACTTTGAAAATAACCAACAAACAAAATTTCTCAGTCTCTAACTGAGCGTGGGAAAACTAATGACAGTCAATTCATTGTAAAAAGAAAAAAAATACTTC
Source organism: Hemiscyllium ocellatum (assembly GCF_020745735.1). Taxonomy (NCBI): domain Eukaryota; kingdom Metazoa; phylum Chordata; class Chondrichthyes; order Orectolobiformes; family Hemiscylliidae; genus Hemiscyllium; species Hemiscyllium ocellatum. The sequence goes on from NC_083425.1 coordinate 35,529,711, forward strand.
AAACTCAGGCCAAGCCCTGGGTCCAACAGATCAGCTATGAATCTGATAATCACTAGTTGTCAGCAGTGTGATATGATTGCCAAAAATTAAAAAAAGTGAACTCATTCCACCATTTAGATTGAAATCTGATCCATAGATTTTGTGTATTTTTACTGTACATTTTCTACCCATGATATTCCTGAGAAAAAAAATCTATTCAATTTATTTGTCTTGTCTACCTTGTGTGTGAATAAATGTGTGTGTTTGGATTTAAAGAGGGTAAAATTTAAATTTTTATACCAGTAACTAAATATTTGTTTTTGTCACAGGTTCGAGCATAGGTTTGTTATAATTAATAAGTTTTTGGTTTTCTCCTTCATTGATGCAAACTCCTGCAACTTTCTTTTACCTTAGAAAGTAGTCATAGTCAGGTCTTCACTATCCTAGAGATTTGTGACAACCATGGAATACTGTGGTTTGAGTTCCAGCACATTTCTCCTAACAGCAACATACCAGCTAAACTTATTTCAATTTGATGAACAGAAATAAAATGGGTGTTAAGTGTTAAGCTGTCGCACAGTAGGTAGCACAATCAACCCCTGCATTGCCATCAACCCCGCACACACTATCAACATCTGCACTGACCGTCAATCTCTGCCACTTCAAAGGATCTTTCTCTGGGTAAACAGCTCTTGGCTTATCTTTTGGTTTCGAAACACTTAGAAGGATGGCATAAGTTGTTTTACGAAACTGTTGCATGTAACGTTCATGCCTATAGAGGAGCAAAGACAACATCAAAGAAAAATTGTAATGATTGCAAACCCCTATCACTCCAAAAACACAAAAATATCCCTGCTCTTTTAAGATTTGAAGATCTCAACCTCCCTATGAGTTAGACAGGCAGTTTTATCCTCTCCTCCATTTCTATCCCCTACCCTCCCCAACTGCCTTTCTCTTAAATCTGGACTGATAGAAGATTTCCACCTCCAAGAGGCAATGTGGTGGAAATGTCATCATATGACTCATGTGACCTACCATCACACCCTTGCTCTCCTGTCATTTGTCATCCATCCTCATGAAGTTCTGTCAATCCACCTCAACCATTTGGATGAGTCTTGACTGTCAGTCAAATAGGTTCTTTCTCTCACCCCCATATCTGATATGATTATAATGAATAACCAACAAGGAAATGGAAGGAGCTTAAATTGTTTTAATACCCAAAATTCTCCAGAAGCTGTACAGTTTTGAAATTCATTCAAGCTCTGAGATTTATCATCAACATCTGGGTTAGCAGAGTTCCTCAGGGAGCACTCTGGTGAAGGAGGGAGGAGTGATCAGAAAGTGGCTTACAAGATTGTTTCCTTCTGTATAACTTGATCAGATAGGCTGGGAAAGGCTTTTTAACTTCTAACTGCACAATAACTTTCATTGCTTTTGTAATTACTTTGGGGCCAGCGACCGTAATTCTGTTAGTTTCAAAACAGAGATGGAAAAGGATAGACCAGATCTAACAGTTAAAGTTCTAAATTGGAGGAAGGCTAATTTTGACAGTATTAGGCAAGAACTTTCAAAGCTGATTGGGGGCAGATGTTCATAAGTAAAGGGAAGGCTGGAAAATGAGAAGCCTTCAGAAATGAGATAACAAGAGTCCAGAGACAGTATATTCCTGTCAGGGTGAATGGGAAGGCTGGTAGGTGTAGGGAATGCTGGATGACTAAAGAAATTGAGGGTTTTGCTAAGAAAAAAAAAGGAAGCATATGTCAGATATAGACAGGATAGATTGGATACATCGTTAGAAGAGTATAAAGGCAGTAGGAGTATACTTAAGATGGAAATCAGGAGGGCAAAAAGTGGTCATGAGATAGTTTTGGCAAATAGAGTTAAGGAGAATCCAAAGGGTTTTTACAAATACATTAAGGACAAAAGGCTAACTAGGGAGAGAATAGGTTCCTTCAAAGATCAGCAAGACGGCCTTTGCGTGGAGAGTCAGGAGATGAGGGAGATCCTAAATGAGTATTTTGCATCAGTGTATACTGTGGAAAAGGACATGCAAGATATAGAACGTAGGGAAATTGATAATGACAGCTTGAAAAATGTGTATATTACAGAGGAGGAAGTGCTGGATGTCTTGAAACCCATAAAAGTGGATAAATCCCCAGGACCTGATCAGGTGTACCCTAGAACTCTGTCGGAAGATAGAGAAGTGATTGCTGGGCCCCTTGCTAAGATATTTGTATCATCAATAGTCACAGGTGAGGTGCCAGAAGACTGGATGTTGGCTAACATGGTGCCATTGTTTAAGAAGTGTGGTGAGGACAAGCCAGGAAACTATATCCAGTGAGCTTGACAACTGTGGTGGGCAAGTTGTTGGAGGGAATCCTGAGGGACAGGATAAACATGTATTTGGAAAGGCAAGGACTGATTAGTGATAGTCAACATGGTTTTGTGTGTGGGAAATCATGTCTCACAAACTTTATTGAGTTTTTTGAAGTAGTAACAAAGAGGATTGATGAGGGCAGAGTGGTAGATATGATCTATATGGACTTCAGCAAGATGTTCAACAATGTTCCCCATAGGAGGTTGATTAGCAAGGTTAGATCTCGTGGAATACAGGGAGAACTAGCCATTTGGATACAGAACTGGCTTGAACGTAGAAGACAGAGGGTGGTGGTGGAGGGTTGTTTTTCAGACTGGAGGCCTGTGACCAGTGGAGCGCCACAAGGATCGGTGCTGGATCCACTACTTTTCGTCATTTATATAAATGATTTGGATGTAAGCATAAGAGGTATAGTAAGTTTGCAGATAACACCAAAATTGGAAGTATAGTGGACAGCAAAGAGGGTTACCTCAGATTACGATAGGATCTGGACCAGATGGGCCAATGGGCTGAGAAGTGATAGATGGAGTTTGACTTAGACAAATGCGAGGTGCTGCATTCTGGGAAAGCAAATCTTAGCAGGACTTATATACTTAATGGTAAAGTCCTAGAGAATGTTGCAGAACAAAGAGACCTTGGAGTGCAGGTTCATAGCCCCTTGAAAGTGGAGTCGCAGGTAAATAGGATAGTGAAGAAATCATTTGCTATGCTTTCCTTTATTGGTCAGAATATTGAGTACAGGAGTTGGAACGTCATGTTCCGGCTGTCCAGGACATTGGTTAGGCCTATTGGAAAGATGTTGTGAAACTTGAAAGGGTTCAGAAAAGATTTACAAGGATATTGCCACAGTTAGAGGATTTGAGCTTTGGCTGGGACTGTTTTCCTTGGAGCGCTGGAGGCTGAGAGGTGACCTCATAAAGGTTTATAAAATCATGAGGGGCATGGATAGGATAAATAAACAAAAGTTTCTTCCCTGGGATGGGAAGTCCAGAACTAGAGGGCATAGGGTGAGAGGGGAAAGATATAAAAGGGCCTTAAGGGGCAACTTTTTCACACAGAGGGAGGTACATGTATGGAATGAGCTGCCAGAGGAAGTGGTGAGGCTAGCACAATTGCAAAATTTAAAAGGTATCTGGATGCGTATTGGAATAGGAAAGGTTTGGAAGGATATGGTGGAAGGAGCTCAAATTGTTTTAATACCCAAAATTCTCCAGGAGCTGTACAGTTTTGAAATTCATTCAGGCTCTGAGATTTATCATCAACACTCAGGGAGAACGCTGGTGAAGGAGGTGCTGGCAGGTGCGACTAGATTGGGTTGGGATATCTAGTCGGCATGAACGAGTTGGACCGAAGGGTCTGTTTCTGTGCTGTACATCTCTATAACTCTGTGACTCTAGTGTTGTTAAGGCACAAATGATAGAAAATATGTAAACAGACAGTTCACCAAACCACACATTCGTATAGAATTTTCAAAACATTTGCTCAAAAGGGTAACATAACATTTCAGACATCTGGAAGGGGGATTTCAGAATGATCTTGGGCAGGTAACTCAAAGGTTATTTCACAACTCTATCCAAAGTTAGGACCAAGGGACAGTGTCACCCTACCAGGTCAGCCTGGAGTGTTAATGTTTTGGTGTACAAGGAGCTGTACTCTGTATCAGACTCTGCACTGTCGCTGTCCTGGGACTGTTTGTTGGGATCACCGTATTGGGAGTTTTACTCTGTATCTAACCTGCATGCTGTACGTGTCCTGGGAATATTTGTTGGACATTGGGTGCAGGATGTGACCCAACCTAAATGGCAGTTTGATTTTTAACTAGATAACCTTAAGCAACCAGTTGAATTTGCTCTTACTTTATTTTTCTCTTCTTCTGTTGCTCAGCCTTTTGTTTTCTGCTGATCTTGATCTGACAAGTCACAGCAACTTGGTTGATGATATGGGGCTGTGGTTTGATGGACCCTGGGTTCTCTTTTGACCACCTAGTTGGCTGTGGTGGAAACACCTGTTTCAGATATTAACACAAATTCAATTTATATGAATAGGACAGAACAAATGGAATAAAATATCCTTGTGGTTTTCCATTCATAATTTCTTAAGAGGAAATTAAATTAATATTTTAATGGAAGTGGTAAAATAGGGATGATATGTTACAAAGGATGTCTGTACTTGCTTCTGCGGGGATCTTTGTGTAAATATATGGCCAGCAACCCTTTTGTGAATACTAGTTAAGCCCATAGATTAATATGAAAGTTGGCAGATTAACCAAGAGATTTTTTTTAACTTTGTGGTTGACTCTCAAAACTGCCCTCCAAAATTGTCCATTCGTCAGAGATGAAAGGACACTGGCATATCGGGGAGAAGTTATTCTAGGAGCCTTCACCACTGACTCCTTATTCATGAAATCTCATAGCATCAGGTCAAGCCTTGGCAAGGAAGTATCCTGTTGATTATCACTTACTGAACCACCCCTTCACTGATGAATCAATATTTCTCCATGTTGAACACCATTTGGAGGAATTACTAAGTATGGCAAAGGCACATAATGCAGTCTGGGTGGGGGACTTCAATGTCCATCAGCAATAGGCGATCAGCAGCACCACTACTGACCAAGCTGACAGAGTTCTATAGGGCATAGCTGGTACTGCATCAAGTAGTAAAGGGACCAAACAGAAACAAATCTACTTGACTCTATCCTCACCATCTGTCACAGGTGTGACCAACCATTATGATATCAGTAGGATTGACCATCATATTGCCCTTGTAGGGATGAAGTTCAGTCTTTATAATGAGAATACTTTCAATCATGTCACATGGGTCAACCACAGTGCCAACCATAGAATCCCTACAGTGTGGAAGCAGGCCATTTGGCCCATCAATCCATTCTGATCCTCTGAAGAGCATCCTACCCAGACTCACCTTTTCCTTGTAACCCTGTACTTCCCATGGCCAATCCGCTTAACCTGGACATCTTTGGACTGTGGGAGGAAACTCAAGCACTGAGAGGAAACCTACAGAGACATTCGGGGAATGTGCAATCTCCACACAGACAGACAGTTACCTAAGGACTAAATCAAACCCAGGCTATGACACTATGAGTCACTGTGCTGCCCTAGAGAAGTATCCATGGCAGAATAGGTTATGAGCAGGTTATTCCTATTAGACTGGTACTGCAGCAAGTATGAGAAAGTGAGGAGCACAGATGCTGGGAAGCAGTCAAAAAGTAGAGCGCTGGAAAAGCACAGCAGCTCAGGCAGCATCTGAGGAGCAGGAAAGTCATGATGAAGGGCTTACGCCCGAAACATCAATGCTTGGATGCTGCCTGACCTTCTACTGCTGCAAAGTAGTAAAGGAACCAAACAGAAAAAAATCCACTTGATTCTATCCTCACCATCTGTCACTCCTGGTTATAATATTTTATTAAACAAATTACAAAACACACAGTTTACAAAAAAACAGTTAACATTTACAGCTGTATACAACAGCGATTTTACAAGGGAGAGGAGCAGCAAAGCCAGGCCCCAAACCCCATCGTTCAACCAGTTTACAGGGAGATGAGGACAAACCTCAAATCCCAGTTTCACATATAAAAGACAGCAACAATGACATTTGTACATAAAAAGCTAATCCAGTTACATAAACAGTGCATACAATACAGACCCAGCAAGCCCCCATCCCTCCCACCTTCCGGCCACTCTAAGGCAGCCCACCCCTACCCACCTTCCAGCTCTCGGTCCACCCCATGCCCCTTCCAGTTCTCGGTCCACCCTGACACACCTTTCGACCATCTCTGAGGCAGCCCGCCCCGGTACCTGCCTGGGGTGACAGCGCTGAGGACGGCTACCCGCCTTCTGGCTCACTCCTGGTTATTTTTTTTTAATTGTCATCCAAGGTCTTTTATTGTTTTTTCAGTATAACATAAAAATTATAACAGTAAATATGAATTATGCACCATAATGATGAATCCATTGTGAGGCTATAATTCCCACTAATTAATGTATTATTTCTCATAGCCAGTGGGTAATGGGTTCATGTGTGAGTTGTGGAATAAAGTATGATTTCCATCTCCCCAAGGAAAAGGCTTGTTGCGGATGCGGAGATGTTCATAAGGCACAAATTCAGGACGTTCGAGACCTGGCTTCAGAAAAGCATTCAGCATGAGGACAGCAACTGCTGGTAAAGTGACTATAAAAGTCATTAACTTCCATGTACGAGTTGCTGTTGCTTGTCCATGTGCTTGGCTGGCTGTCGCCAAACCTCTGCTAATCTTCACAGCACTCGCTCCTAACCTTTGCGCCATTTTCGACCTGAGTCTCACTCCTGGTTATATCTGTCAGCCAGGGCTCCCTGATTGGACCAGATTAACAGTCCCAATTAGGGAAATTATATTCTGTGAGGTCCACCTGGCTGACATCATTACAATCACTACAAATAACAAATTAGCTAGCTCCTCCAGAAACAGTCATTTATATTTCAGTGATATATAAAAGGCTTTGTGTTAATCCTTCCAGGCCAACTAGCTTATACAACCAGATACAGCAGTGAAATTGAATTTTGATGAAATATGGAAATTAATTTCCAACTTGGTTCAAACACTGTTCTGAGATCTTTGGCTTCAGACAAGCTGCAGTTGTCAATCAGTTTACATTGGGAGTTAGAGAAGAGGAGTCAGGGAAGAGATAGTCTCCACTGAATAACAGAAGGAAGACGAGTTTGCATATTCTGCACCATTAGCTATTGCACAGCATCCTACAGCCAATGTGATGATGCTGATTTGCACACACAGCCAGACTGATAATTTACAGCTTTCAAACATGTAGCCGGTGCATTGCAGGAGTGAAAAGACATGGCAGGGTAAGAGCTGAAACTGATCTACTTAATTTCCATTTTTAATCCAAACAGACAAAAGGAGATTTGGATTTCCTACTCTTTAACTAATATCTGCTGCCCATGTCATACTTGCACTGAAGGTCATTCATCCATCACCACTGTGCTTACTGATCTGGATGGGTTCATAATCAAGTGACAATTCCATGTTAAGATTCTCATTTTTGTTTCTAAATCCTATCCTAAATCCTCACCCCTTTCGAACTGTAATGTCCTCCACCCATAATGTCTGCATGCATCCAATTGCTGCCTCTTGAGTATCCCTGATTATTATTGCTTCACCATTGATGGCCACACTTGCAGCTGTCAAGAGCCCACCAGCCTCCGTACCCACCTCCACCTTTTAATGTCTGTGTACCCTTTAACACATTCCTCTTTAGATAAGCTTCTGGTCACTTGCCTTAATATCTCCTTAACTGATTTAGTGTCAATCTTTGTCTGATTATGTCAAGCCCCTTGGGATACTTTATTAAATTAAAAACCAAAGCATCACATCTTACTGTTGATGTCTAGCAAGGTCAAGGGTCAATCCCTAAGGCTTATAGCAACATTGAGATAAGCTGCTGGTCACAGAATTTCAGCAAAGGTTGACAGTGAAAACAACAAATGCCTGTCATTTAGGACTCCTGAGACCATTCATTGTCAATGACTTGATTCATTCGAAGACTGGTCAGTAACATATAGATTAAAGGTACATTACCTCTTTAAAATAACTCGATTTTGTTTCCTTCTCAAACAAGGAGATCATTTGATATTCAGATGCTGCTGTTGATCCTGACAGTGATTTTTTGTCTTCATCCATCTTTGAAAGCTATAAGAATATGATGAAATATTAGGTTAAATCATTAAAATTATTAGTCTCAGTATTGTTAATTACCTAGGTACAGTACATGGTCAGATAATGAGTAAATCTTGATGTTATCCCAGGGCAGGTACAGCACAGGTTATACACAGATTAAATCTCCTTCTGCAAACTTCCCCATCAAAGACTTCTGTGCGGATACTGAGTACAGCCTCCTCTACACTCTCCCAACAAACACTCCCAGGTCAGGTACAGCATGGGTTAGATACAGAATAGTATTCCCTTTATACTGTCCCATCAAACTTTCATTAGACTTTGACAGTGGGGGTTAGGGCTATCATATCAAACATTCCATTGATAGATCAGTACTAGTTAATTACAGGGTAAATTTCCCTCTACACTGACCCATCAAACACTCTCAGAGTGGGTACAGGCTAAGTTAAATATAGAATAAATCATGGACTTACTGTTATAAACTTCAGGAAGTTGATGTTGAAGAAATGAGATACAAGCTGAAACAGTTAATCTGGATGATCTGAATTAACAGTAAAAAAAATGTGAGGGCTTTGAAATAAATATGTGGAACAAAAACAAGACCAATATATACCCTTAAAGTATTGAAGCCTTTGCAACATTTGAGACAAAATGCAGTATGAAGCTACAGCAACTGACTTCAAAACCATTTAGAAAAGTGGTAATCCAGAGCACATAGACAAAAATGGAAAGCAATGTCCCAGGAAAGCTAACCAGGAGCTGTACAGACAGTCCTGACCCACAGCAAAGTGAGGTTTTTCCAGGGTCAATACTGCTGACTGGTTCCATGCTCAGCTTACATGGTTACGTAGGTGTCATGTGGCTAACACAACATACAATTAGTCTTTACTTCTTAATCCATCAAAGGAAAAGCCTTCACCTTTTAAAGGGCAGATGCCTTCAGGCTGCAGCAGATCATGAAACTCTTTGTGGAAGTTTTATGGCAAGGGAGGAAACTAACAACCCAGAGAGGCAGCTCTCAGGTTCTCAGATGCTGTATTACAGCTCCTAATCCAGGAGGTCAAAAGAAGCCAAAAGGTTTTGTTTTAGCCATAATCCAAGTGGCCCTCAAGCCAAATGGAATGGGAAGGAGCTTAAGAATGAATCTCATTGCATTTAAAACAATTTAGAGAAGCTTCACTTGATTGAAGGTTCACTCATGGAGGCACGGTAGCTCAGTGGTTAGCACTGCTGCCTTGCAGTATCAGGGACCTGGGTTCAATTCCACTCTCGGGTGACAATCTGTGTGGAGTTTGCACCTTTTTTTATTGGTAGGGGATTGAGTTTCGGAGCCACGAGGTCATGCTTCAGCTGTACAAGATACTGGTAAGCCGCACTTGTAGTATTGCATACAGTTCTGGTCACCGCATTAAAGGAAGGATGTGGAAGTTTTGGAAAGGGTTCAGAGGAGATTTACTAGGATGTTGCCTGGTATGGAAGTTCTGACAAGGAAAGGCTGAAGGAACTGAGGCTGTTTTCTTTGGAAAGAAGAAGGTTGAGAGGTGATTTAATCGAGATGTATAAGATAATCACAGGGTTAGATAGGGTGGACAGTGAAATCCTTTGATGGTGTAGGCTAACATGAGGGGACATAGCTTTAAATTGAAGGGTGATAGATTTAGGACAGATTTTAGGAGTAGTTTCTTTACGCAGAGAGTATTAAGGGCGTAGAATGGCCTGCCTCAACAGTAGTAGACTCGCTAATGTTAAGGGCATTTAAATGGGCATTGGACACATATATGGATAATAATGGAATGGTGTGGGTTAGATGGGCATCAGATTAATTTTGCAGGTCAGCATAACATCGAGTTTAAGAGGACCTGTACTGGATTGTAATGTTCTATGTTCTATGGTTGATTCCTGGGATGAAGAAGTTCTCTTGGGCAGAGCATTCAGAAAACTGGAACAATGCTGGAATGTTTATTCCTTGAGTCATTTGTGTCTATCTGGTGCAGCCACATGAATAAAGCTTTTGGCATAGCCTTCAAGTATTCAGGTGCAGCAGGAGGTGAAGAAGGTAAATGGTATATTGGTCTTTGTAGCAAGAGGATTTGAATATAGAAGCAGGGATATCTTGCTACACTTGCACAGGGCCTTGGTGAGACCACATCTGGAATAATAGTGCAGTTTCCATTTCCTTAACTCAGGAAGGATATTCTGACTTTGGTGGGAGCGAAATACAGGTTTACCAAACTGATCCCTAAGATGGCAGGACTGACATGTGAAGAGTTAGAACGATATAGACGAGAGTTTTGAAGAATGATAGGGCATCTCAAAGATATTCTAACCGGATTAGGCAGAGTAAATGTGGGAAGAATGTCCCAGATAACCAGCGAGTCCAGAACCACAGGTCACAGTCTAAGGACACATGGGAGGCCATTTAGGACTGAGGAATTTCTTCACCAAAAAGTGGTGAACCTGAGGAATTCTCTGCCACAAAATGTGGGCGAAGCCAAAACGTTGAATGTTTTCAAGAAGAAGTTGATATAGTTCTTAGGGTTAAAGGGATTAAAGAGGGTATCGAGTTGGATGATCAGCCATGATCATATCAAATGGTGGAGTAGGCTCGTAGGGCCAAATGACCTACTCCTGTTCCTATTTTTCTATATTTAATGTTGAAGTATTCTCTCCTTCCCCTGCAGGCTCAGCAGCAGCTACTTTAATTGTGGTTCAGAGAAATAGGTCACCTTCCGCACCATATGTCAATGTCAATGTCAATTGGCTGATACCAGTGAAATCAGGCCTGTGGTCCTGTTCTCCCCTTGCACAGAAACTGCTTTGAGACTTGATGGTGGGACTTGTTTGAATCCTGTAAAATACAATCAAAACATTCGATGCTTCTGTCTTGGGATGGTTTTTCAGTTAGACCCAAACTATTGCTCTTTCCACTCTCTGACATCCCAAGATCAAGTCATTGAGGAGATCGTCATTCATAGAAAATTGCTCACTGGCTCCACTGAGTCAGAAAAAAATTGAAATGTGTTCCCTCAGGCAAAACGTTTGGGCACGCTTGTTTTAGGGGAAACGAGAGCAAGTAATCAATGATGACCCACAACCTATTATAAGTGAAAGGCTCTCAGATACATCCAACCAATCTCCTTTTCCTCTTCCTGGGGACCCTATCAAATACTAATTAGCAAGAACTGTGGTCACATATCAGTGGAGTTGTGGTCGATGTAGCAGACCATCACAGATTTCCAGATGTGCTCCAATGAGTACCAAAGGACTCTCTCCTGAGTAGTCTAGGCAGTAGAACTATTGAGAAGTGTAGAAAATTGTGAGGGGCATGGATAGGATGGATAGTTACAGTCTTTCTTCCAAGGTGGAAATGTCAAATGTTAGGGGGCATAAGTTTAAAGTGAGGGGCAAGTTTTAAGGAGATAAGGTAAGTTTTTTTTAACAGAGTGTAGTAGATACTTGAATGCATTGCCAGGTGGATCGTAGAAGCAGGTACGATAGCAAAGTTTAGGAGGCATTTAGATACACAAATGAATGGAGAATAGAGGGACCACATGCAATCAGACGGGATTAGTTTATAATGGCATCATGGTCACCATAGAAATGGTGGACCAAAGGGCCTGATCCTGTGTTGCACTGTTTTATATTCTATGTTCTATATTTCAGAATGTTTCTGTTAGTTGAGTGGCTGAGGGATCATTAGCAACATGTAGAAATGCAGCTCTTGTCACCAAACAGGCAGCCTCAGGTTTTTCATAGTGGTTTGAAATTACAGGTAGGACTGACTGGATAAGGATTCAAACTTTGTAACCATTGCTAAATTAACAGGCATTGAATAATGTGATGCTGTTTGTATGGCTGTGCACTAAATGCACATGCAAAGAGTCATCTCATTTGTGGGTGAGATGCATCTGCCCTCTAATATGTGGACACAGACCTATATTCATTCACCAGATTAGTTCCTGGGATATGTGTGGGATTGTGTAAATGGACCTGTACTCTAAAGAGTTTAGAAGAATGAGAGGTTGATGACATTGAAGCATTCTGGAGAGGCTTGACAGGGTACATGTTAAGCGGTTGATTTTCCTGGCTGTGGGAAAGCCTCAGGATAAGGGATTGATAATTTAGGACTGAGATGAGGAAAAATTTAATTAACTCTCTCATGTCCCCTTTTTACCCTCCTGATTTCTCTCTTGAGTATAATCCTACTTCCTTTATGCTCTTGTAAGGATTCACTCGCTCTATCCTGTCTATACCTGACATATGCTTCCTTCTTTTTCTCAATCAAACCCTCAATTTCTTTAGTCATCCAGCATTCTCTATACCTACCAGTCTTCCCTTAAATAGTGGCACCACGTTAGCCAACCTCCAGCCTTTCGGCACCTCACCTTGACTATCGATGATACAAACATCTCAGCAAGAGAAATATTTCACCCTAACAGGAATATACTTTCTCTGGATTCTTGTTATCTTATTTTTGAAGGCTTCCCATTTTCCAGCTGTCCATTTACCTGCAAACATCTGCCCCCAATCAGCTTTTGAAAGTTCTTGCATAATACTGTCAAAATTGGCCTTTCTCCAATTTAGAACTTCAACTTTTAGATCTGGTCTATCCTTTTCCATCATTATTTTAAATCTAATAGAATTATGGTCACTGGCCCCAAAGTACTCCCCCACTGACACCTCAGCCACCTGTCCTGCCTTATTTCCCAAGAGTAGGTCAAGCTTTGCACCTTCTCTAGTAGTATATCCACATACTGAATCAGAAAAATTTCTTGTACACACTTAACAAATTCCTGTCCTCTAAATCCTTAACACTATGGCAGTTCCAGTCTATGTTTGGAAAGTTAAAATCCCCTACCACAACCACCCTATTATTCTTACAGATAGCTGAGATCTCCTTACAAGTTTGTTTCTCAATTTCCCTCTGACTATTAGGGGACCTATAATACAAGCCCAATAAGGTTATCATCCCTTTCTTATTTCTCAGTTCCACCCAAAGAACTTACCTGGATATATTTCCGGGAATATCCTCCCTCAGCACAGCTTTAATAGTATCCCTTATCAAAAATGCCACTCCCCCTCCTCTCTTGCCTCTATTTCTATCCTTCCTGTTGCATTCGTATCCTGGAACATTAAGCTGCCAGTCCTGTCCATCCCTGAGCCATGTATTTGTAATTGCTATGATATCCCAGTCCTGTGTTCCTAACCATGCCCTGAGTTCATCTGCCTTCCCTGTTAAGCCCCTTGCATTGAAATAAATGCAGCTTAATTTATTAGTCCTACCTGGTCCCTGCCTGCCCTGACTGTTTCACTCACTTCTGTTCTCAACTGTACCAGTCTCAGATTGATCTCTTTCTTCACTATCTCACTATGTCCCACCACACCCCCCTGCCACCTCTTCCTCCCCCCTCACCCCCCCAAAACCCCCTCCTGAGCAGCTCAAGCAAATCTCCCTACCAGTTTTTTAGTCCCCTTCCAATTTAGGTGCAATCCGTCCTTCTTGTATAGGTCACATCTATCCCCCAAAAGAGCTTCTAGTTATCGAAAAATGTGAATCTTCTCCCATCCACCAGCTCCTCAGTATGTATTCATCTGCTCTATCCTCCTATTTCTGCCCTCACTAGCTCGTAGCACTGGGAGTAATCCAGATATTACTACTCTCAACGACCTCCTTTTTCAATTTCTGCCTAACTCTCTGTAATCTCCCTTCATAATCTCAACTTTTTTCCTTCCTATGTCGTTGGTTCCAATGTGGACAATGACCTCTTGCTGGCCCCTCTCCCCCATGAGAACATTCCACACCGTCTCTGAGACATCCTTCATCCTGGCACCAGGGAAGCAACACACCTTCTGCTTTTTCACTGCTGGCCACAGAAATGTCTGTCTGTACCTTGGACTAGAGAATCCCCTAACACAATTGATCTCTTGGACCCCGAAGTACCTCTCGTTGCATTACAGCCAGTCTCAATACGAGAAACAGGGCTGTTCATGCTATGTTCCCCTGAGAATCCATCACTCCCTACATTTTCCAAAACAACATACCTGTTTGAAATGGGTATATCCACAAAAGACTCCTGCACTAGTTGCCTACCTCTCTTACTTTTCCTGGAGTTAACCCATCTCTGTGACTGTATCTGAGACTTTCCCCCCCTTCCTATAACTGCCATCCATCACATACTGTTGCTGTTGCAAATTCCTCATTGCTTCTAACTGTCTCTCCAACTGATCCATTCGATCTGCTAAGATTCGCAGCCAGCAGCATTTATGGCAGATATAATCTGCAGTAACCCTTAAACTCTCTTTAAACTCCCACATCTGACAAGAAGTACTTATCACTCTATTAAAGGCCATTTTTTCACCTTCACAATCTACAGACCCAGAAAATAACACCATCTTATTCCTCTACAAACACTGCCTCAGGTTAAGTTAATAGTTATGGCTTATATTTTAAGTTAATCAAGAGATATAGCTCCAAAAACATATAATCAAGAAAGAACCCACATTACTCACTACTGCAGATTCTCTGTAGGCCACACTTAAAACAACGCTTAATTTATCTGATTCTGTGTTGTGAACTTTGCCTAACAGTTCCTTCAAGATCAGTTGTGAATTTCACTGTTTGTTAATTTTCCCAGATGCACTCCAATATCCAGCGATACATGAATTCAAACAGCAAAAGCAGTAACTGTGCAGGTTCTCTCCCTCTCTCTCTCCTGCACAGACCTCACCATGTGCTTCCTTTGTCTGTTCTTCTTCCTTTTAAAACTGCTGTTGTTTTGATTTTTTATTTCCAAAGTTCCAAAACAATGCAACAGTATATAAAACAGTAATTATTCCTCCTGGAATTCAAGGAAATCACCGCCAGCACCTAAAATACCTCAAAAAAGGAGCATCTGTAGCAGCCAGAAATTTTTCCCATCCTCCATCTTGGATTACCCAGCCTGCTCCTACACTGTGTGGATTCTATGATACATTGCCTCTCTGTGTACCATCACCTCCCACCTATCTATTAATTCTCTCTGCCACTTGCCCATTTTACTCATCATGGTGCTGCTAATTGGTATCATCCCCACTATCTGTCACACCTCCAAGCTTGATATTATTGTCACATTTAGAAATCTTACTTTATTGTAATAGTCAAATCATAAAAAGTATTCCTCACAATGAATCTTGGAGAATACTGTTGTCTACCGTATTAGTCTGAAAAGTAATAATTATCATGACTGACAGGACTCTGTTATTTCTTTCTTTTTCACTATTTCCACGTTACATGAGGTCACCACAGTGTTGGTTAATCACTCCTTTATATCATCCATCATGACTTGGCAGGTGGTTTCTACACCTGGAAAATGGATACTGTTTCCTGAAAGCCTCAACTTGTTAACGTGCCTTCAAATGTGGTTCTTTGACAAACACATTCTTAAAATCCAATTAGACAATATTCATTGCATTCCCATCAATTTTCTCAATTCAACAGAAAAGTAAATTAGGTTTTTAAAGCATGAGTCACTTTTTAAAAAAATTAATGCAATTGCTCCTTAATTAATTCAAACCTCTCTAAAACATGTAATGGGTTTTCCCTCATTATTATTTCTATTATTACCTGCCACTGACATCAACCTGACTGATCTATAGTTATCAGGAATGTCTGCACCTGTACACACTCTCTTGAATAATAGTGTCCCTTTTGGCACTCTTTAATTTTCTGGTCCTTTCCTGGTACTTGTTGAACATTGGAAGAGTATAGCAGGCATCAGTGCTATCTCCAACTGCACTTTCCATGGCAATCAAATCATCCAGACCAGTGAGTTCTCTGCTCGAGCGTAGCCAGCCTATCCAGTAATGTTGTCAATGTATTTCATCCCATCCATTTTCTTTATCATCTCCTCCACTATTTATATTTTGTCAGCATCCTCTACCTTAGTAAACACCAATACAAATCTTTCATTAAGTATTTCAGCCTTGTCCTGTGACTCCAAACATATGTTATATTCATGGTCTGAATGGACCTCAAGCTACCTCTTATCACCCACATACAATTTATATACTAGTACAAACATTCAAGGTGACTTTTCAACTGCTATTCTATTCTCATGTTCTCCACATACTATTCCTATTTTACCTTTCACTTCCTCTCTTGGTGTGTTACAATTTGGCTTGAATTTCATGCTTAAGAATTCACCACACAAGAATCATGCATCACCTTCCTGCTTCAATATGTACTTTGACATCTTGCCGTTTCAACTGCTTTGCTCCTCTTACTCTTTTGACCTTTCTCTCTCTGAATTTGCGATGTTCTATTCTTTGAAGTTCAATCTTAATATTGGCATCATACCCGTTAAAAAGGTTGGTGCTGTTGAACTCTGGCTTTCAGAGGCTGAATGACAACTGTATGACATATCCCACTCCCAGACAATAATCTCACTACCAAACATCAAGGTCCTGTGAACAGGACTGTCAATGACCTTGTATCTTCTGAAGATCTTTCTATTGCCTGCAGCTTCATAGTTCTCCAAGCCTGGACAGTCTGCTTCTGAAGAGCCACTGACAAGACCCCTCAGACTAACAAATTGTTTCACCTGGTACTGTCCCATTGAACTTATTTTATCCTATCTCCATTCCATATTTTTCTCTCCTTGTCCACTCTGTTCTGACCTCATCCACAACTCTTTCAATGCCTTACCTCACTTCAACATTTACTAATTTCCTGGCTATAACTGCTTCCTCTTCACTATGGATGTCCGGTCCCTCCATTCCCACCAGGATAATCTCAGAGCTCTCCACTTCTTCCTCAAAACAGAGGCTCAGCTAAGCTCCATCCAGCAGAATACTCCTCTGCCTGGCTGAAGCTATTTTCACTTTGACAATTTCTCTTTCGACTCCACTCAAGCCTCAAACTAAAAGCTGCTGTAATGGAAACCCACATGGGTCTCAGTTATGCCTGTCTTTTTGTGGAATACACGGACTATTCATTACTGTACTCCTTTTCAAGTCATCTTGCTCATCTCTTTTTCTAGTTCATTGAAAACAAAGTAAGTGCCAACTCCTGGTCTCACTAAAATGCAAAATGTTATTAGCTTTGATTCCCATTTTGATCCTTTCCTCACCATCAACTGTTCAATCTCTGCCACTCCTTTCCCTTTTTTTGATTTCTCTATTAAAATTTCTTGAGATACCCTATTTACTACAAATCGACAGGTTCTCACCTTTACCTCAAGGGTACTTCCTCACACCTTATTTCCTGTAAAGACTCCATTCCATTCCCCGGGTTTCTCCTCTCTCATATCCATTCCTATTTCTTTTACATCATCGCTTCCAACATGTCATTTCTTTTCCTCAACTGAGAATTCTCACCCAGTATGGTTGACAGGGACTCCAATTGTCCAATCTACTGCACACATCTCCGCTCTCACTGCTTCTTCTCCCTCTCAAAGCATTGGTAGTTTTCCCTTCTCCTCACTTTCTGCTCCAACTTCTATATTCAATAGATCATCTTCTGCCATTTTTCCAGCTCTAGAATAACCACCAAAAACATCACTCTCTGCCCTCCCTTTTAGCATTCCACAGTAAATATTTCCTCCATGAAATCTTAGTCCACTTCTTCAGGACACATCCTTCCAAGCAAGCACAGATAATGCAACAGCACGAAAACAGACCCTTCAGTCCAACTCATCCATGCCGACCAGATATCCTAAATAAAACTAGTCCCATTTGCCAACACGTGGCCCATATCCCTCTAAATGCTTTCTATTCATATTCCCATCCCGATGCCTTTTAAATGTTGTAATTGTACCAGCCTCTACCACTCCCTCTGGCAGCTCATTCCACACATGCCCCACCCTCTGCATGAAAAAGTTGTTCCTCAGGACCCTTTTAAATATTTCCCTTCTCACCTTAAACCTATGCTCTCTAGTTTTGGATTCCCCCAGCTGGTGAAAAGACACATTCTTGGTGAAGGGCTTATGCCCGAAATGTCGACTCTCCTGCTCCTCAGATGCTGCTTGACCAGCTGTGCTTTTCCAGTGCCACATGTTTTGATTCCGATCTCCAGCATCTGCAGTCCTCACTTTCTCCTTGTGAAAAGACCTTGCCTATTTACCCGATCCTTGCCCCTCATGATTATATAAACCTCTATAAGGTCACCCCTCAGCCTCCGATGTTCCAGGGAAAACAGCCCCAGCCTTTTCAGCCTCTCTCTATAGCTCAAACCCTCCAACCCTGGCAACATCCTTTCTTTTCTGAAACCTTTTAAGTTCCACAACATCCTTCCGATTGGAAGATCAGAATTGCACACAGTATTCCAAAACTGTCCTAACCAATGTCCTGTACAGCTGCCACATGACCTCCCAACTCCTACATTCAATGCACTGACCAATAAAGGCAAGCATACCAAACGTCTTCTTCACTATCCTATCTACCTGCACATCACTTTCCTTCTCATTGTCGAAGACCCAAACACAACTCCCAAGTGAAAAGGGAATTTACTTGTATTTCTTTCAAATCCTGGATTAACCATTCACCGTTCCTTGTTGGAAAATGTCCAGGCTGCACCAAAAAAATCTTTTTTCTTAAAAATCACCAATTGATTCACTACAATTAATTTCTAGTTCCATTTTAACCTGGCTAGATCCCATCTCATCCCATTTAAGTTAGTCCTCTTCAAATTCTACGTAAATTACCCCTTGCTCTCTCCATTACTGATCCAAGTCACATGATACCCAGCACCAGATTCAGCAAGGTCTCCTTCTTGATTAAACCAAGAGCATACTGGTGAAGGAAGTTCTCCTAAACACTTTACAATTCCTCCAATTCTTTTCTCTTTATGCTTATATTATCGCAAACAAAATGTGAATAATTAAAGTTCTCCAGTGTCATCCCTTTCTAGTACTTTTGGATTTCTGTGATTTCCTGCAGATTTTGTTCCCCTAACCATCTCTCACTATTTGTCACCAAATTGAAAAACTCCAGAAGTCTTTTCATACCCATTTTGCTTCTCAACTCCAGTTAAATGGATTCTTGCCTTCTCAATGGCATCCTTCCTTTCGATGTAATTTAGAATGAGCCCCCTCGTCCTTTCTTTCTTTTCTCCTTCTGGCTTTTCTGAACACTGTTTCTGTGAGCATTAAGTACCCAGTCCTCACTGTCGGGTCATGGAGTTAACCACACGGACAAACACAAAATGGAGAACCACAGGTCCATACTATGTGATGAAAGTTTTGTGAAAGTTTTTTGACTGAGTATAAACCTCATTCAGAATCCTAATCTTTTCTGATCATTTATTTTTGAAACGTTAATGTAGGAATTTAGTTAAAGAAGGAAAGGTTAGAAAGAACAGATAGGGTATAAGAATTGTTAAGCCAAGTTTCTGTTATTTACATTACATGATACTTCTATTAGGGGTGGCATGGTGGCTCAGTGGTTAGCACTGCTGCCTCACAGCGCCAGGGACTCGGGTTTGATTCTCGCCTCGGGTGACTGTCTGTGTGGAGTTTGTACATTCTCTCCGTGTCTGCGTGGGTTTGCTCCGGTTTCCTCCCACAATCCAAACATGTGCAGGTCCGGTGAATTGGCCATGCTAAATTGCCCACAGTGATAGGTGCATTAGTCAGGGTGAATATAGGGGGTTGGGGAATAGGTCTGGGTGGGCTACTCTTCGGAGAGTCAGTGTGGACTTGTTAGGCCACCATCTAATCTAAATGGCTATTTGTGCTTGTAGCTCATAACCTTTATTCACCACGTTTTATGAATTTGCATACATTCAGTCCAAACATTTCTTTCTATTCTTCATAGTCCTTCTGGATCTCCTTCTGTCCAATATGGTAAAAACAATGCTACTTTCTCCCCACCCCCACCCTCCTCTCATTTATCTCTCCACCCTTCAGGCACTCTGCCTGTATTCCTGATGAAGGGCTTTGCCCGAAACGTCTATTTTACTGCTCCTCGGATGCTGCCTGAACTGCTGTGCTCTTCCAGCACCATTCAAATCCAGATTCTGTCCAATATGTACTAATTCCTTATTTAGTACTATTCAACAACCTCACTCCCTTATTCCTCTGTCATACTTCCATATGTTGGCATTCATTACTTTGCCAATTTTTAGCTTGAAGCTTTCTGGGGTGGTCTTGTGATACAGTGGCAGTATTCCCACCTCTAAGTCAAGAGGCCAAGTTCAAGTCTCACCTGCTCCAGGGAGGTTTTGTCACACAGTGGTACAGTCCCTTTCTCTGAGTTAAAAGGCCAGGTTCAGGTCTTATCTAACCTAGGTGTGCAATAACATCCCTGAACAGATTGATCTGAAATATTTTTTAAAAAGAGCTGGGTTCAAGGGGATTTTGTGGAACATGGTAGTGTTTGTACCTCTGGGCCAGAAGTCCAGTTTTAAGTCTCAGCTGCCACAGACATGTCACAATGTGTCTGAATAGGCTAATTAAAAAGAAAGCTGGGTTTTATAGGACTCTTGTTGCACAGTGATGGTGTCCCTACCTCTGTACCAAGAGGAGAAAGTGAGGTCTGCAGATACTGGAGATCAGAGCTGAAAATGTGTTGCTGGAAAAGCGCAGCAGGTCAGGCAGCATCCAAGGAACAGGAGATTTGACGTTTCGGGCATAAGCCCTTCTTCAGGAATTCAAGTCTCGTCTGCTCCAGAGATGTACAATAACATTACTGAACAGGTTAATTAGGAAAATATCTTTAAAACGTGCTAGGTTCTATCAACTAGAAAACACATATGATTTGCTAGTGGTGGTTAACAGGTGAAAATCACCACAGGTGATTTGGTGCCATCTGTTCCAAACATGTGAGATAATGTGTCCAAACAGGTTGATGAAAGGTTTCAGGAGCTGGGTTCTTGCTTGCAATTCACTCCTTGGTTAATCAGTAAATTAGGTGATTTGGTAGTGGGTTTTATAAATTAAAAAAAAAAGTTGGGCTCTTCCTCCGTGGGGAGTTGTCTTTAGGGAAAGTGTCCAGAAGGAAAAGATGGAAACTGATGTTACTGTGAAGCTACAAATTCAAAATAAAACCTTGTAAATATCTGAAGGTCTTTAGCTACTCATATGGATATCAATCGTTTAGACATGATTACCTTCAATAATTTCAGATGCGAAGATAAAGAAAGTAGAAAGTAATTCCTGATTCTTGCAGAAGTAAGGCTCCAAGAAGCTGTTTAATGTGAACTTCTGAGTCACACTGTAGGATCATGAATTATAATTACTGTATACACCATCTGTTGTCAGAATTGGAGCAATAGTACTAGTGAAAACATCAGGTGAAGATATGGACCTATGTCACTTCCCGAACAAAAAAGAAGCAAGGGATGGCTTTTGCTTTATCCTTACCAAGAAGGTGTAAACTTAAAGTGTTCTGGAGTTGAGTGTTACAGATTTAGAAAGCAAAGAGCGATTAGAAATCCTAATATCAGCTATGGACAGAGGTTACAAAAGGATGGCTTACTGGCAGTTTCTGATTTGTGATCAATATTTGATAATTTAAAAAGGTTGACAATCAGTTTATGGAAGAACGTCGGTATATCACAGAATCTGAGAGGTTATGTAAAGGCTAAAAAAATACAATCTAGAAATTCCAGAGCTGCGCTGGTTTTTAAATTATTGGATTGCCCACAAATCTCACACACAGACTTTTAGTTTTGGCAGGTAGTTTCAATTTTGTGACAATGTCTCTTTTTGAACAAATGACTACTGCCTGAAGGAAGGTTTAGGGAGACAATTGTCTCAGCTATCTTATCAGGACATGTTGGATATTCTGTGGCAATGCACAGTATAGAAAACTTCAAGATTATTGACGAACTATGACTGCCTTGTCACAGATGCCAAAATAAGGATGGAATTGTTGAAAAATATTTTGAGGGGGATCATATTTTAAAAGATTTCCAATAATATCAAAGGAAGATACAAGATTGGAATGATAGCTGACAACAAGTAAATCCCATAAAACCAGGGGGTATAATTAATAGGTGGTTCTCGTGTGACTCTGTCAGGAACTATTCAAAGATAAATCAAGTATTTGATAGTGTTCATTAAACAGATGGATCTGAAGATGAATACTATAAGGATGAACAGCAAGAAAACATTGCGATAGTGGCTGAAGACATAAGTCAGCCATGAGTATCTCAGTTGCCTGATTTATTAAGTAGCGCTGTATCTCAATAGCGTACGGCATCGACTGATTAAACTGTTATTTGTAAACTTCGGACAAAACAGTCAAACAATATGAACCTTCAATTTGAGATAATAATTTGTTACTATCTTTAAAAAAAAGTGAAATTAACATAGAAACATAGAACATAGGAGCAGGAATAGACCAACAGTTCTTCAAGCCTGCTCCACCATTCAATATGACCCTGGCTGATCATCTAACTCAGTACTGTGTTCCTGCTTTCTCCCAAGATTCTTTGGTCCCCTTAATCCTAAGAACTATATCTAAATGTTTTTTGAAAGTTTTAAATGTTTTGGCCTCAACTGTTTCCGGTGGCAGACCTGCTGATTTGCAGCCGCTCTTTTTTAAATAGCTGCCTTCTGTTCGAGAAGTTGTCCCAATGTCCCAAAAATCCGAAACTCTCCCTCCTGCACCATTTCTTAATGTCACACATTGATGATTCCTGTCTTTCTCTTTCGGCTCTCATTGGGTAGCACTGGGAGTAATTCAGAGATTTGATGTTTCACTCTTCAATTTTCTTCCCACCTTCTGTAGGTCTGACCATAGAGCTCTGCCTGTCCTATGTTATTGGTCCTGGTGTACGTCACAATTTCTTACTCCCCCGCAGAATATTTTGTACTTTCACTATGACCTCCTGGCATCATGGAGACAATACATTGTACAGGTCTCACAATAATGGTTACAGAAATATTGGTCTGCCTCCCTGACTCCCATAACAAGTACATTGAAACTTTTTACTGGGTCCTCCTGTGTAGTCCCTTTCCCATTAGTACCAGAGTCTGGGTTCCACTCCTTTAAAACGTTGACAATCCAACAGTCTGTGGTGCTCAGTACCACTTTGAGAGTGACACACACTACAAAGATCATGCATTCCCTCCCTCTACCCGCTCTTCCCAACTGCTACTTATTTCTTATCTTAGGGATCAATACAGACCCAGAATTAACAGTGACTGGGATCAATCCAAACCCTGGGAACAGTATAGTCTGATATTGATAAACTGTGTGCCACCTGTCATCATTCAGACTTTGACTCACTTAGGTAACACAAACTTCAAGATAATAATTGAATTCCATGATGGAAGCTAATGCAGAGCTGAGTACACATCCTCATTTATACTCACCATTCATAATAGTGTCTACATATTTCTGGAGTTAAAGGATGTGTATAGTATGTTGCAGTTGCTACTCCATTGTGATATGACGGATTATCCAGCTAATGCTGATGGAGGTGCAAGTTTAAAATGTTGTACCTGTACCTACTGTCAACTCCTTTATCCTGCGCCTTTTCTGGATACTGTCCAGGATAATCTCACCTTTAGCTCCTTTTTCCCTTTATCCACTTTATATTTAGTAAAAAACCTGAATGGTATCCTTGTCTTTTTATGTTCTAAGATTCAGTAATTATTTAATTTTTTGTTTGAATCATTCAACAGAATGAGCTTCTCTGTAGGATCTTCTCCAAATCAGACTCCGGTCTGCATACCCTGGGGGAGGAAAGACAAGGATAAGATTTAGTCACTGAACTTTATCATGTTGAAGTGCACAGAAGCAATGTGATTACATTCATTAAATGCTTAGGTCAACTGAAGCAGATTTTATCGTGCAGGAGATGGGCCTAGGAGATTTATACCGTCACTCAATTCTAATTCACTAACAATCTCATCACCTCCACTGTTAAGGAACAAAGATGCTTAATTCCAATTCAGATAATCAGACAGTGAAAATAGAACTAAAGCCTTATCTTTTTATACTTAACTTACATAGGCACACATGCAACTCTAACCCCATTAACGACAGTTCGACAGTACTAATTTCACTGGATTAGTTATCATTAGGCCCACGCTAATGATCCAACAATATGAATTCAATTACCACCATAGCAGCTGGTGAAATTTAAATTCAATTCTTAACTATCTGGTATTAAAAACTACAGATTTTTTTATAAAACTCACCTGGTACACAAATTGTGACTCCAGCACCACAGAATTTGGTTGACTCTTAATTACCTTGTTAAATCATTTATATACTGAATAAATTTGAAAGGACCGCCCTGCATCAATCTAGACACTAGAAACAATAGCACACAATGACCAGTCAACCCTGCAAAGTCTTCTTTACTAATATCTGGAGGCACTCCCAAAACTTGACAGCTGTTTCACAAAGTGGTCAAGCAATAGCCTGACATAGTTGCACTTAGCCCAATAACCCTGGGAGTTTTCAAAATTAACTCCAGACCCAATGATGTTGCATAGCATCAGGTCAAATATGGCCAAGAAAACCTCTTGCAGAGATGCCGCAGCTGATGAATTAGGATACTTCCTTGTTGAACTCTGCTTGGAAGAAGTACTGAGGGGAGCAAGGGCACAAAATGCACTCTAGGTGGGGAATGTCATTCCTCAAAAGTGGCCTGTAGTGCTACCACTAAGTATGGCGAGATGTTGTGAAGAATGGTATGCAGGGATCATGAGATGAGGCCATGAGAGTGGGACTAGACTTATATTGCAAGTATGATAAGGGGCATTTAGTTATGGGATATGATTAAATGGCCGAGGCATTGAATAGTTATTTTGTGTCAGTCTTCACAGTGGAGGACACGAATAATGTGCCGGTAATTGGCAAAGAGACAAAGGTATGTGAGGACCTGGAAACAATTATTATCACAGAGGAGCAAGATAATGGAGCTAAGGATAGACAAGTCTCCTGGCCCTGATGGAATGTCCCAGGGTACTAAACGAGATGGCGGGAGAAAAAGCAAATGCACTTCTGGTAATTTTCCAAAATTCACTGGACTCTGGGGCAGTTCCAACAGATTGGAAAACAGCAAATGTGACACCACTGTTTAAAAAGGGCGGTAGACAAAAGATGGGGAACTATAGAGCGGTTATCTTAACTTCTGTAGTGGGGAAGATGCATGAGTCTATTATCAAGAAAAGCAGCACAGTGGCTCAGTGGTTAGCGCTGCTGCCTCACAGCACCAGGGACCCAGGTTCGATTCCAGCCTTGGGCAACTGTCTGTGTCAGTGTGGGTCCCCTCTGGGTGCTCCAGTTTCCTCCCACAATCCAAAGATGTGCAGATCAGGTGGATTGGCCATGCTAAATTCCCCATAGTGTTCGGTGCATTAGTCAGAAGGAAATGTATCTGGGTGGGTTGCTCTTTGGAGGGTCGGTGTGGACTTATTGGGCCAAAGGGCCTGTTTCCACACTGTAAGGAATCTAATATAAATAGCAAGGCACCTAGATAGAAATTGTCCTGTTGGGCAGATGCAACATGAGTTGATGAAGGGCAGGTCATGCTTAAGTAATCTTTTGGAATTCTATGAAGGCACTACGAGCATGATGGACAACATGGTCCCAGTAGATGTGGTGTACCTAGATTTCCAAAAGGCCTTCAACAAGGTACTGCACAAGAGGCTGCTGCATAAGATAAAGATGCATGGTGTTATGGATAAGTATTAGCATGGATAGAGGAATGGTTGACTAGCAGGAAGCAAAGAGTGGGGATAAATGAGTGCTATTTTGGTTGGCAATCAGTAACTAATGACTTGTCTCAGGGATCATTGTTGGGACTGCAATTATTCACAATTTACAAAGATGATTTGGAGTCGGGACCACATGTAATGTGTCAAAGTTTGCAGATGACACTAAGATGAGTGGCAGAGCAAAGTGTGCAGAGGACTGTGAAACTATGCAGAGGTACATAGCTACTTTAAGTTAGTGAACAAAGATTTGGCAGATGGAATACGATGTTACTAAATGTGAAGTCATCCATTTTGGTAGGAATAACAGCAAAAAGGACTATTACTTGAATGGTAAAATGTTGCAGCATGTTACTACACAAAGGGTCCTGGTGACCTTGTGCATGAATCACAGAAGATTGACCTGCAGGTACAACAGTTCATTCGGAAAGCAAATAAATTTTATCCATCATTGCGAAAGGGATTGAGTTTAAAAGCAAGGAGGTTATGTTGCAGCTGTATAGGGTGCTGGTGAGACCACACCTGGAGGATTGCGTGCAGTCTTTGGTCTCCTTACTTGAGAAAGGATGTACGTATACTGGAAAGGATGCAGAGGAGGTTCACCAGGTTGATTCCAGAGTTGAGGGGATTGGCTTATGAGGAGATACTGAGTAGACTGGGATTATATTCATTGGAATTTAGAAGAATGAGGGGTGTTCTTAAAGAAACATACAGAATTATGAAGGGAATAGATAAGATTGACGTCAACGGGATGTTTCCACTGGCAGGTGAAACTAGGACAAGACAGTGTAGCCTCAAAATTAGGTTTAGGACTGAATTCAGAAGGAACTTCTTCACCCAGAGGGTTGTGAATCTATGGAATTCCCTGCCCAGTGAAGTAATTGATGCTACTTCAGTAAATGTTTTTAAAGCTAAGATAGATTTTTTTTGAACCATTAGGGAATTGTGGGTTACGGTGCGAGGGTGGGTAAGTGGAGCTGAGTCCATGAAAAGATCTTATTGAATGGCAGAGCAGGCTCAAAGGGCCAGATGGCCTACTCCTGCTCTTAGTTCTTATGTTCTTACATCCTTCAGAAGTGCTGTGAACATTGCTGAAAGCTGTGCATTATGAGTTGACATAGCAATAGTGACACACAGAGACAGGGAAAGGTAGATTGCTCATTTAATTTCAATTTTACTTGTGAGTAATAAGACCATATGATATAGGAGCAGAATTAGGCCATTTGGCCCATCAGATTTGCTCTACCAATCAATCATGGCTGATATGTTTCTCAACCCCATTCTCCTGCCTTCTCCCCATAACCCTTTATCTTCTTACAAAACAAGAACCCATCTATTTCTGTCTTAAAGACTCCATGATTTGGCCTCCATAGCCTTCTACAGCAGGGACTTCCACAGATTCACTACTGATGGGCTTTGAGGCGAAAAGGATGCAACTGAACAAAATGCAAAGGGAGTGTTAATGTGGTAAAGGAGAGATTGAGCTGTAAAATATGTATAAGTGTGAAAGGAAGAAAATGAGTCAACTCTGCTGAGAGCAAAGCCAACAAGACATGGCCAATGGGCAGGGGGATGCACAGTGGTAATAGTCAATTTGGAGGATAGTGGTCATTCTCAGAGGCTTTTGAAATCAGTGTTGAGGCCTGAAGGCTTCAAAGTCTCTCAGTAGAAAATGATATTATTTAAGAAAAATGATAAGGACAAGCCAGGAAACTATAGACCAGTGAGCCTGACATCAGTGGTGGGCAAGTTGTTGGAGGGAATCCTGAGGAACAGGATTTACACATATTTGTAAAGGCAAGGACAGATTAGGGATAGTCAACATGGCTTTGTGCATGGGAAATCAGGTTTCACGAACTTGATTGAGTTTTTTGAGGAAGTAACAAAGAGGATTGATGAGGGCAGAGCAGTAGATGTGATCTATATGGATTTCAGTAAAGTGTTCAACAAGGTTCCCCATGGGAGCCAGGCTAGCAAGGTTAGATCTCATACAATACAGGGAGAACTAGCCATTTGGATACAGAACTGGCTCAAAGGTAGAAGACAGAGGGTGGAGGTGGGGGATTGTTTTTCAAACTGGAGACCTGTGGCCAGTGGAGTGCCACAAGGATCCCCTACTTTTTGTCATTTATATAAATGATTTGGATATGAACTTAGGAGGTATAGTTAGTTAGTTTGCAGATAACACCAAAATTGGAGATGTAGTGGACAGCGAAGAAGATTACCTCAGATTACAATGGGGATCTTGATCAGATGCTTGGTCCAATGGGCTGAGGAATGGCAGATGGAGTTTAGTTTAGATAAGTGCGAGGTACTGCATTTTGGGAAAGCAAACCTTAGCAGGACTTATAAACTTAATGGTAAGGTCCTAGGGAGTGTTGCTAAACAAAGAGACATTGGAGTGCAGGTTCATAGCTCCTTGACAGTAGAGTCACAGGTAGATAGGATAGCGAAGACGGTGTTGGGTTTGCTTTCCCTTATTGATCAGAGCATTGAATATAGGAATTTGGAGGTCATGTCGCAGCTGTCCAGGACATTGGTTTGGCACTTTTTGAATATTGCGTGCAATTCTGGTCTCCTTCCTATCCTATCCTCTGAAATTTGATAGGGTTCAGAAAAAATTTACAAGAATGTTGCCTGGGTTGGAGGATTTGAGCTATAGGGAGAGGCTGCATAGACTGGGTTGTTTTCCCTAGAGCGTCGGAGGCTGAGGGGATTACGTTATAGAGGTTAATAAAATCCTGAGGGGCATGGCTAAGATGAATATACAAAGTTTTTCCCTGAAGGGGTGGGTCCAGAACTAGAGGGCATAGGTTTAGAGTGGAAGGGGAAAGAAATAAAACGGACCTAAGTGGCAACATTTTGTTGCAGAGGGTGATGTGTGCATGGAATGAACTGCCAGAGGAAGTGGTGGAGGTTAGTACAATTGCAACATTTAAAAGACATCTGGATGGGTATATGAATAGGAAGAGTTTGGAGGGATGTGGGCCAACTGCTGGCAAATGCGACGAGATTAGGTTGGGATAGCTGGTCAGCATGGACAAGTTGGAATGAAGTGTCTGTTTCCGTGTTGTACATCTCTATGACTCTGTGAGATATTGTGACTCCAGCTTACATTGAATACTGCAGCAGGTCCAGGATGGAAATGTTAACGTGGAAGAGAGATGATGTATTGAAATGGGATGCAAATGGAAGGTTGGAGTTAATCTTATGGACAGAAGTGTTCTGCAAAGCGGTCATCCAATCTGCATTTGATCCCGACAATGTAAAGCCGACTGCATTGTCAGTAATGAATATTGTAGACTAGATTGAAAGAAGTACAACTAAACCGCTGCCTACATCTAGGGCCTTGAACAGTGAGGAGGAAGGAGGTGAAAGAACCACTATGGCTGCATGGGGAAGATGCCAAGGGGAGTGGGTGAGATAGTGATGACGAAGGAAGTGGACCTAGATGTTATGACATGCACAGGCCCTTTGTAATATTAGTAGTGGAGGCGAGGGGAAGGTATGTTTAATGGGGGCATCCTGCTGGAAATCGTAGATATGGTGGAAGATGATCCTTTGGATGCAAAGGCTGCATCAACGGAAAGTGAGGACAATGGGAACCCTAATGTTGTTTTAGGAGAGAGTGGAAAGAGTGAGGGTAGAAGCAAGGGAAACGTGTTGGACATTGTTTAAGGCCCTGTCAAGCATACTTGTGTGTCCTGGGACTGAGACAATTGGCTTCTAATAACTAGAAGAATCTTTCGTGGATTAGATATTTTTTCCAACAAGTGGAGGAAATAACTACAAATCCCATTGATTTGAATTAATTGACTCTACCACTGTCACCAACTCTGCTCTTCATATAAATGATTTGCTCCAACTGCGTGAACTGATGGGCCAATAATCAGTCAAATTAGATTTTTCCTTTTCATTTGTGGAACATACATGGGTGATTTTCTACAATGTTGGATAGATCCCACACATAGTGGGAATACCATTAGCTATCTACAAGATAATTGCATTCCAGCAATTCACCACAGCTTGCGCAGAAGCACCTCACAAACTCTCTGTTCTCACCACCTGGAAATCCAAGGGCTGCAGAAGCATGGGAACAATCTGAGCTGCAAGATCCCCTCCAAGCCACGCACCATTCTAACTTGGAACCATACCATCATTCCTTTATTGTTGCTGGTCAAATGCTGAAATTCTCCCCTAACAACCCTGTGGGTTTACCTACACCACATTGACTGCAATGGTTCAAGAGATCCAGGGCAATTAGGGATAGTGACAGCCACATCCCATGAGTATTGTAAACATCCCAGATGTCTTGTCATCTCTTTTTGTTCCCTGCTCTAATAATGTGGATTCATCTTCACAGCTCCATAGATGCTCAGTCTGCAGTACTTAGAGGAGAAAGTGGGGAATGTAGATGTTAGAGATCTCAGTCAAAACCTGTGGCGCCGGAAAAGCACATCCACTACTTCAGAAACGATCATTCACGTGTGAGATTTGACACTGGGAGTAGGTTATTCATCAAATCGGGGCGTCACAGCGTATTTTCTTATCCAAGACATACACAGACGAATGCATAGACGCCCAAAAGCACAAAGGTACACATGCTGACACATAGAAACACATAAGGCCACAGAAACAAACAGACTCAGATACAGATACAGCCGATGTCAGTGAATGCAACAAGTCTGCGATCCCTGACTAGTCCCTCTTTCTTAGCCCTCACTGAAGCCAATGGGTAACAACCTGACTCAGATTGTGTCCCCACCACAACCCACAATATTCTCGCTGTGACGCTGCAAATCCGAGAGCTGCAGTCAGCAGTTATCGGAGATTGCAGGCAGGACTTCGCCTCATGTAATCCCCTTCCGAGCAAATCACTGCGAGGGAAGTTGCAGTTACCCACTTGTACTTTCCCAACTGTCCCCAGTGCGGAAGAGTTACAGTAGCCGGCGTCCTACCTACATCTGTCCGTTCCCCAGTCTCGCTGTCCGGGCACTGTCACCAACTCTGCTCTCGGTTGCTACAACTGTAGCGGGGCACCTCCCTCTCCGCCTCTCATTGGTCTCCTGCTGGATCACTCTGAATCTCTGTGAATGTCTCTCTGCCTTGCCCTTTCTGAAGGTATCAAGTTGCTTGACTCTCACTCCGTCAAAGGGATAAAAGAATAACGCCAACAACGTCTACCCACCGAGAAACTGCCTGCTCTGTGTAGCTCCAGCCAGCGTCAGGGTCCATTGTAACTTTTATCCAGACGCACATAGGGACAGCCAATTGTTAAAACACATCAACACCATTCGTTACACATTCAACAAAGCAAAGCACCAAAGAAATCCAGCAATGGAGGTCAATGTGAAAGCCTTCAGTTGGCTGCAGGATGCTGTAAGTCTTGAAGGGGAATAATCGCTTAGGGCATCACTAAAACCTAACTCTCTTCAACTGCTTCATCAAATATTCGCTGTCTATTATGGGGTGAGGAGTAGGGCTGTTCATCCAAGGGTGTGCATACAAGGAACTGCAAAGATGTTGTAATCTTCCAAAATTCTGAAAAACTCCCAGCTGATTGAAAATTCACAAATGTAACATTTCTATTCAAGGAAGGGGGTAGACAAAAACTATGAAGATAAAGGCTGGGTGGGCTAACAGCTGCCGTTTAATAAATGCTGGAATCCATTATTAACAAGGTAGCAGCAAAACGTTTAGAAAACCATAATACAATTAAACAGAATGAATATGTTTTTGCAAAAGAGAAAGTGTTTGACAAATTTATTACAGTTCTTTAAGGATATAATAGCAGGATAGATAAAGGAGAAAATTTGAATCTCCAAAAAAAAAGGGATAAGTCATAGAAACAGCTACTATAAATGATAAGATTGGAAGGCACTGGGAGTTATAAGTTGGCATAGATCGAGGATTGCTAACTAACAAGAAACAGAGTTGGGCTAAATGGATCAATATTCCATTTAGGTGATTGGCAAATTGCTACATGCATTGAGTCTAGTTCTTCTTGGCAAGAACACAGACTCACATCTGGCAGATAGTATTTTAGGCTCAATGGAGTATTGTTTCCAATTCTGTAAAGATAGTGCCTCTTTCTGTACTGTAACAATTTTGTGATTCTGTGCACTCAAGGTGTTTCTAGCTGTGTTCATATTGCAGATGACACAGTGGTCATGGGGTATAGAAAAAAATGACAAGAATCTTCACATTCGACTGGAGATGATTAAGAGTGTTTCATGTTTAATAGGAAAAAGTATGCCATTAATGTGAACTGTATTAAGTTCTTTCATTCAGTTGACATTGGCTCAGAATATAGAAGGCATGGTAAGTTTGCAGATGACACCAAAATTGGTAGTGTAGTGGACAGTAAAGAAGTTGTCTAAAATTACAAAGAGATCTTGGTCAGCTAGGTCAATAGGCTGAGGAATTTAAGATGGAGTTTAATGAGGATAAATGTAGGGTATCACATTTGGGAAATACAAAGAAGGACAGGGCTTATACAATTAATGGTAGGGACCTGGGTAGTGTTGTAATACAGAAAGACCTAGGAGAAAGTGAGGACTGCAGATGCTGGAGATCAGAGCTGAAAATGTGTTGCTGGAAAAGCGCAGCAGGTCAGGCAGCATCCAAGGAAGAGGAGAATCGATGTTTCAGGCATGAGCCCTTCTTCAGGAATGAGGAAAGCGTGCCAAGCAGGCTAAGATAAAAGGTAGGGAGGAGTGACTTGGGGAGGGGTGTTGAAAATGCGATAGGTGGAAGGAGGTTAAGGTGAGGGTGATAAGATGAGGGTGATAGGCCGGAGTGGGGGTGGGGGCGGAGAGGTCAGGAAGAAGATTGAGGTTAGGACGGTGGTGCTGAGTTCAAGGGTTGGGACTAAGACAAGGTGGGGGGAGGGGAAATGAGGAAACTGGAGAAATCTGAGTTCATCTCTTGTGGTTGGAGGGTTCCTAGGCGGAAGATGAGGCATTCTTCCTCCAGTCATCGCGTTGCTATGGTCTGGCGATGGAGGAGTCCAAGGACCTGCATGTCCTTGGTGGAGTGGGAGGGGGAGTTGAAGTGTTGAGCTACGGGGTGGTTGGGTTGGTTGGTCCGGGTGTCCCAGAGGTGTTCTCTGAAACGTTCCGCAAGTAGGCGGCCTGTCTCCCCAATATAGAGGAGGTCACATCGGGTGCAGTGGATGCAGTAAATGATGTGTATGGAGGTGCAAGTGAATTTGTGGTAGATATGGAAGGATCCCTTGGGGCCTTGGAGGGAAGTAAGGGGGGAGGTGTGGGCGCAAGTTTTGCATTTCTTGCGGTTGCAGGGGAAGGTGGCGGGAGTGGAGGTTGGTTGGGGGTGTGGACCTGACGAGGGAGTCACAGAGGGAGTGGTCATTTCGGAATGCTGATAGGGGAGGGGAGGGAAATATATCCCTGGTGGTGGGGTCCACCACCTCCAAACAGACCCCACCACCAAGGATATATTTCCCTCCCCTCCCCTATCAGCATTCCGGAAAGACCAAAACCTCCGTGACTCCCTCGTCAGGTCCACACCACCCACCAACCCAACCTCCACTCCCGACACCTTCCCCTGCAACCGCAAGAAATGCAAAACTTGCGCCCACACCTCCCCCTTTACTTCCCTCCATGGCCCCAAGGGATCCTTCCATATCCACCACAAATTCACTTGCACCTCCATACACATCATTTACTGCATCCACTGCACCCGATGTGGCCTCCTCTATATTGGGGAGACAGGCCACCTACTTGCGGAACGTTTCAGAGAACACCTCTGGGACACCCGGACCAACCAACCCAACCACCCCGTAGCTCAACACTTCAACTCCCCCTCCCACTCCACCAAGGACATGCAGGTCCTTGGACTCCTCCATCGCCAGACATTAGCAACGCGATGGTTGGAGGAAGAGCGCCTCATCTTCCGCCTAGGAACCCTCCAACCACAAGGGATGAACTCAGATTTCTCCAGTTTCCTCATTTCCCCTCCCCTCACCTTGTCTCAGTCCCAACCCTTGAACTCAGCACCACCGCCCTAACCTCAATCTTCTTCCTGACCTCTCCGCCCCCACCCCCACTCCAACCTATCGCCCTCACCTTATCACCCTCACCTTAACCTCCTTCCACCTATCGCATTCCCAATGCCCCTCCCCAAGTCCCTCCTCCCTACCTTTTATCTTAGCCTGCTTGGCACACTTTCCTCATTCCTGAAGAAGGGCTCATGCCCGAAATGTCGATTCTCCTGCTCCTTGGATGCTGCCTAACCTGCTGCGCTTTTCCAGAGCAGCATAGGAGTCAAGCACATAATTCTTTGAAGTATGCACCATAGATAAACAGGGTGGTTAAGAAGGTATTTAGCATACTTGCCTTCATTGCTCAGACATTTGCGCATTGGAGTGGGATGTAATATTAAGGTTGTACAGGACATTGGTGAGGTGCCTTCTATAATACTGTGTGCAGTTCTGGTCACCCTGCTATACGAAGGATATTATTAAAGTGGAGATGGTTCAAAAAAGATTTACCAGGCTGTTGCTGGGAATGGAGATATTGAGTTATGAAAATAGACAAGATTGGCTAGGTCCTTTTCCATTGGAGCATAGGAAGTTGTGGGATGACATAGAGGTTTACAAAATCATGCGGAGCATAGATAAGGTGAATAGCAAGGCTCTTTTCCTTCAGGTGGGGAATTCAAAACTAGGGGGCATATATGTAAGGTGAGAGGAGAAAGATTTAGAAAGGACATGAGGGACAATGTTTTTACCCAGAGAGTGGTTTGTGTGTGGAATAACTGTCAGAGAAAGTGGTGGATGCAGGTACAGCTACAATGTTTAAAAGACATTTAGATAAGTTCATGAATAGGAAAGGTTGGAGGGATATGGGCCAAGGGCAGGCAGGTGGAATTAGTTCATATTGGGAACATGGTCGATATGGACTGGTCAGACCAAAAGGTCTGTTTCCGTGCTGTATGACTCCATGAATCTTGCTACTAAATTATGACCAGATTCAATCAATACCTACTCCTCCAGAGACTTACAAAGGTGTTTTTAACTTCTTTATTAGTAATACAAAACTTTTATTGGGGCAAGTATCATCTTTGCACAAACTTCTCAAGAAGATAGGCCATTTCTGTGCCTTCAAGATCATCGCCCTGTTTCTGATTCATTGGAACAGCCACTTTCTGAAGAACATTTAAAGTATCATCATCCAAGTAAAAGGGTTACCAAAAAAGTTATTAAAACAGAAAAATGGAATAGAAGAATAAACTAGACAGAAATATAAAAATAGGTTGTACATAGAAAGAGTAACTAAAGTCTCTTGGAAATGGATAGGAAATATTGCCATGGAATGAAGAAATGCCGGAAGTACTAAATTAATATCTATGACTGTTTTTACAGTAGAAGACATACGTTTCTCATCAGAAATAAAAACTACTCCAGTTGCTAAAAAGAATGAATTAATTAATGAAATGAATAATGGCACTTAAAAAAACACAGAGAAGCTTAATGGACTAAAATCCAAAGAAACCTCAGGACATGACAAACGCCATCCTGTGGCTTCAAGAGATAGCTAAACTCATAATGGATGTGCTATCTAAGATTTTCCAAAGTTCACTAAATTCTAAAAGACTCGTTAGGTTGGAAGTTGGCAAATGTTACAATACTTTACAAGAAAGGACGGAGAAAGAAATCTGTGAGCTATAGTCAATTTGATCAAAGTTCAGGAGTTGAGAAAATGCTGGAATTTATTATTAAGGAAGTCTTAACTTTGAAAGGGATGGTATGACTAATATAAATCAACATTTTTAATGAAAGCAAAATTCTGTTTGATAATTTTATCAGCTTTTTTAAAAGATGTAATTAGTAGTGCAGGTAATGGGGAATGGGTAATACTTTGATTTTCAATAACAGTTTAGTAACAAGATGAGATGTTGATGGTAATATATTAGTACAGATATGAATTAAGTAAGGATCAGCCTGGAAGTAGAGAGTGCAGGGCATTTTCAAGTTGGCAGGCAGTGAATAGTGGATCATTGCTGGAATCATATTTATTTATGATTCAAGTATTAATGACTTGGACAAAGAAACAGAGTTATGTAAATAAATTTCATGATACAAACTAGATGTAAACTATGGAGAAAACACACATAGGCTGAAAAGATATGTGTACTCATTAAGTTAATGGAGAACAAACTGGTAGATGGAGTATAATGTAAGGAACTGTGGCGTTATTCACATTGCTCATAAGAGGAGACAAGTTAAATATTTATTAAAATGTGTGTAACTTGCAAGTGTTCATGGCTCTTCACTTCCTCACTTTCTATCCTTTCTTCTCTTTGACTTTTCTCTCTTCTTCCCTCCTTTTTGTTCTCTCTCCTTGTCTGTTTTCCTGTCTCTTATTCCATCTTTCCCTTTTTCACTATCCCTCTATCTCTCTGCCTTTCTCCTTTTCTGTTTCTCTCTCTTCTCTCATTCCCCTCCCATTTCTATCTCTTTTCTTCTCAGTTTCTTTAATTGGGTCTCTCTACTTCCCTCTCTCTCTCACTCCCCTCATGCCTGAATTTTATTAAATCTTTCCATCTCTTCTTGTCCCTCCAGATCCCTGTCCCTCTCTCCTTCCCTCAGTTTTCCTTCTCTACCTCCACCTTGCTTTCTCCACTTCATTCACACTCTCACATTCTTTCTCCATTTTTCTGTCTCTGTGTAACACATTTACTTTCTCATTGTCTGTCTCTTAATCCCTCTCCCTCTCTCTGTTTCTTTCATTCCCTCTCTCTCTCTGTACAGCAAACAGGCTTCATAAATTCAGGACATCTTGCAGCAATGGTAGCCAACAGAGGGCACCCTTTACTAACTATTTGTTCTGGAATGGGCTTATTGCCAGTTGGATTTACTTACAGTAACATTTAGTTTGCTGGACTTTAGTGCTTGATCTTAAATTTCCTTTGTGGTATACTGTTGGGAATGATGTAAGTCATAGAAATCATAGGATGATTACAGTACACTAGGAGACCATTTATCCCTTAATATCCATGCTGACTAACAGCAAGAGGTTTTCAATTAGTCCCAATCCCCCTGCTTTTCCCTGTAGACCTGTATTTGCTTTCTCTTCAGATAATTAACCAATTACCTCCAAAGGCCATGACTGAAGGTGAAGAGCCAGAGGTGGTGGTACATGTCGGCACAAATGATGTCGGGAAGAAGAGGAGGAACATACTACAGTGGGACTTCAGAGAACTAGGAAGAAGGCTGAAAAGCAGGACGTCCAGGGTGGTTGCTTACAATTCCTTGGGTTGGTGAGGCCAGATCCCTGGAGATAATGGACTTGAACGTGTGGCTGGGGAACTGGTGCAGCAAGCAAGGATTTAAATTCTTGGATCACTGGTGTTTGTTTTGTGGTAAGCATAAATTATACAAGAGAGATGGTTTGCACTTTAATAGGTTGGGGACCAGCATTCTGGCAGGCAGGTTTGCTACTGCAACACAGTTACGTTTAAACTAAGTAGCGGGGGGGGGGGGGCGGCGGGGAAGGAAACAAACTGGATGTTTAAGAAGGAAATTGAAGGGAAAGTTAGAACAAGGGAATTCAACAAAGACAACTGTATCAATAAAGCAGAATGTTCAAGGCAAGACATGCTATCATAAGGACAGACTGACGGGCAGAGGGGGTGGGGTGGCCATGTTGGTAAGGGATGATATATAGTCCTTTGCGCGGGGGGACCTAGAATCAGGGGATGTAGAGTCAGTATGGATAGAGCTGAGAAATTCTAAGGGTAAAAGACCCTCTTGGGAGTTATCTACAGGCCCCCAAACAGTAGTCTGGATGTCGGATGTAAGTCGAATCAGGAGCTGAAATTAGCTTATCGCAAAGATGTTATTACAGTTGTTATGGGGGATTTCAATATGCAGGTAGACTGGGAGAATCAGGATGGTATTGGACCTCAAGAAAGAGACTTTGTGGAGTGCCTCCAAGATGGATTCTTAGAACAGCTGGTACTGGAGCCTACCAGAAAGAAGGCAATTCTGGATCTGGTATTGTGCGACGAACCAGAATTGATCAGGGACCTCGAAGTGAAGGAGCCATTGGGAAGTAGTGACCATAATACAATCAGCTTCAATCTGCGATTTGAGAGGGAGAGGGTACAAGCGGTAGTGACAATATTTCAGTTGAATAAAGGGAACTATGGAGCTATGAGGGAGGAGCTGGCCAAAGTCCAATGGTGCAATACCTTAGCAGGGATGACAGTGGAGGAACAATGGCAGATATTTCAGTGTAGAATGCAGAAGATGCAGGATCAGTTCATTCCAAAAAGGAAGAAAGATCCTAGGAGGAGACATGGGCAGCCGTGGCTGATGAGGGAAGTTAAGAAACATATAAAGTTAAAAGAGAAAAAGTATAACATAACAAAGATAAGTGGGAAAACGGAGGACTGGGAAGCTTTTAAAGAACAACAGAGGATTACTAAGAAGGAAATACGCAGAGAAAAAATGAGGTACGAAGATAAACTGACCAAAAATATAAAGGAGGATAGTAAAAGCTTTTTTAGGTATGTGAAAGACAAAAAAATGGTTAAGACTAAAATTGGGCCCTTGAAGACAGAAACAGGGGACGATATTACGGGGAATAAAGAAATGGCAGAAGAATTGAATTGGTACTTCAGATCTGTGTTCACTGGGGAAGACACAAGCAATCTCCCTGAGGTAACAGTGGCTGAAGGACCTGAACTGAAGGGAATTTATATTTGCCAGGAATTGATGTTGGAGATACTGTTAGGTCTGAAGGTTGATAAGTCCCCGGGGCCTGATGGTCTACATCCCAGGGTACTGAAGGAGGTGGCTCGAGAAATCATGGCTGCATTGGTCATTATTTTCCAGAGTTCGATAGATTCGGGATCAGTTCCTGTGGATTGGAGGGTGACGAATATTGCAACACTTTTTAAGAAAGGTTAAGAGAGAACGCAGGAAATTATAGACCAGTTAGTCTGACCTCAGTGGTGGGAAGGATGCTAGAGTCTATTATAAAGGATGAAATTACGACACATTTGGATAGTAGTAACCCAGGATGGGTCGAGTCAGCATGGATTTATGAAGGGGAAATCATGCTTGACTAATCTTCTGGAATTTTTTGAGGATGTAACTCTGAAGATGGATGAGGGAGATCCAATAGATGTAGTGTACCTGGACTTTCAGAAAGCTTTTGATAAAGTCCCACATAGGAGGTTAGTGAGCAAAATTAGGACACATGGTATTGGGGGCAAAGTACTAACTTGGGAAACAAAGGGTAGTGATAAATGGCTCCATTTCGGAATGGCAGGCAGTGACCAGTGGGGTACCGCAGGGATCAGTGCTGGGACTGCAGCTTTTTACAATATATATTAATGATATAGAAGATGGTATTAGTAATAATATTAGCAAATTTGCTGTTGATACTAAGCTGGGTGGCAGGGTGAAATGTGAGGAGGATGTTAGGAAATTACAGGGTGACCTGGACAGTTTAGGTGAGTGGTCAGATGCATGGCAGATGCAGTTTAATGTGAATAAATGCATGGTTATCCACTTTTGTGGCAAGAACAGGAAGGCAGATTACTACCTAAATTGAATCAATTTAGGTAAAGGGGCAGTACAAAGAGATCTGGGTGTTCTTGTACACCAGTCAATGAAGGTAAGCATGAAGGTACAGCAGGTAGTGAAGAAGGCTAATAGCATGCTGGCCTTCATAACAAGAGGGATTGAGTATAGAAGCAAAGAGGTTCTTTTGCAGCTGTACAGGGTCCTGGTGAGACCACACCTGGAATATTGTGTGCAGTTCTGGTCTCCAAATTTAAGGAAACATATTCCGACTATTGAGAGAGTGCAGCATAGGTTCACGAGGTCAATACCTGGAATGGCGGGGCTACCTTACGCTGAAAGACTGGAGCGACTGGGCTTGTATACCATTGAGTTTAGAAGACTGAGAGGGGATCTGATTAAGACATAGAAGATTATTAAACGATTGGACACTCTGGAGGCAGGAAACAAATTTCAGCTGATGGGTGAGTGCTGAACCAGAGGACACAGCTTAAAAATACGGGGTGGAAATGTGTTGCTGGAAAAGCGCAGCAGGTCAGGCAGCATCCAAGGAGCAGGAAATTTGACATTTCGGGCATAAGCCCTTCATCAGGAATGAGGAAAGTGTGTCCAGCAGGCTAAGATAAAAGGTAGGGAGGAGGGATATGGGGGAGGGGCGATGGAGATGTGATAGGTGGAAGGAGGTCAAGGTGAGGGTGATAGGCCGGAGTGGGGTGGGGGCAGAGAGGTCAGGAAGAAGATTGCAGGTTAGGAGGGCGGTGCTGAGTCGAGGGAATCGACTGAGACAAGGTGGGGGGAGGGGAGATGAAACTGGAGAAATCTGAGTTCATCCCTTGTGGCTGGAGGGTTCCCAGACGGAAGATGAGGCGCTCTTCCTCCAACCGTCGTGTTGTTATGTTCTGGCGATGGAGGAGTCCAAGCACCTGCATGTCCTTGGTGGAGTGGGAGGGGGAGTTAAAGTGTTGAGCCACGGGGTGGTTGGGTTGGTTGGTCCGGGCATCCCAGAGGTGTTCCCTGAAGCGTTCCGCAAGTAGGTGGCCCGTCTCCCCAATGTAGAGGAGGCCACATCGGGTGCAGCGGATGCAATAGATGATGTGTGAGGAGGTGCAGGTGAATTTGTGGCGGATATGGAAGGATCCCTTGAGGCCTTGGAGAGAAGTAAGGGGGGAGGTGTGGGCACAAGTTTTGCATTTCTTGCGGTTGCAGGGGAAGGTGCCGGGAGTGGAGGTTGGGTTGGTGGGGGATGAGGACCTGACGAGGGAGTCACGGAGGTTTTGGTCTTTTTGGATACGGGGTGGACCATTTAGGACAGAGATGAGGAGAAACTTCTTCACCCAGAGAGTGGTGGCTGTGTGGAATGCTCTGCCCCAGAGGGCAGTGGAGGTCCAGTCTCCGGATTCATTTAAGAAAGAGTTGGATAGAGCTCTCAAGGACAGTGGAATCAAGGGTTATGGAGATAAGGCAGGAATAGGATACTGATTAAGGATGATCAGCCATGATCATATTGAATGGTGGTGCAGGCTCGAAGGGCAG
This sequence comes from Hemiscyllium ocellatum, assembly GCF_020745735.1. Taxonomy (NCBI): domain Eukaryota; kingdom Metazoa; phylum Chordata; class Chondrichthyes; order Orectolobiformes; family Hemiscylliidae; genus Hemiscyllium; species Hemiscyllium ocellatum. The sequence goes on from NC_083425.1 coordinate 35,570,489, forward strand.
AATGGCCTACTCCTGCATCTATTGTCTATTGTCTATTCTCCGCACACTCAAGAAGTGTATTCACTGCATAAGATTGTTTTTCCCATAGTTCTCTTTGGTTCATTTACTCTTCACTTTAAAGTTGTAAATGCCAATTCTCAACCCGACCAATATTGGGAAGACTTCCTCTCCACCATAATACGATTTGGAAACAAGGGAAAGCCATTTGGCCTCTCGAGCCTGATCCATCATTCAATAGGATCATTTGATCTGCTTACTCCACATTCCAACCTACCCTTGATAACTGTTCATCCCCTAACTTGTCATAAATCTGTTTACTTCTGTCTTAAAAATATTCAAAGACTCAGCTTCCACAGCCTTTTGAGTACATGAGTTTCAAGGACTCTTGACCCTCAATGAAAATGTTGTCCTTATATCTTTTTAAGCCTTTCATTTTTAAGCAGTGACACCTAGTTCAAGGGTTCTCCCATCTGCATGCACCTTTCAAGATCCCTCAGGATCATTTGTGATTCAATCGAGTCATCTCTTTCTCTTCTAAACTCTGGAGGCTATAAGGCTAGATTGTTTCTCTCTTCTTCATAAAACAATCCGGTCATTTCCAGTATCAGTCTAGTGAACTTTTGATGAATACTTACATACGTTTGCATCCTCTCTTTGATAAAGAGACTAATTCTGTACTCCAGATGTGGACTCGCCAGTGCCCTATATAATTTAACAAAAACCTCCCTAATTTCATACTTAACTCCTCTGACAGTCTGTCCAGACTCCTCATGATTTTGGACACCATTATAAAATCTCCACACAATTTCATTTCTCTTGGGAGAATATTTACAAGTTCTCCAAATTATTCATGTAACTGAAGTCCCTCTTGAACAATTTTCATAATGCATTAACATCTTTACTAAAGTGTAATGTCCAATATGAACATATTATTCTCATGAAAGCCAAATCCATTTTTGATAAGGTTCACCATTACTTCTTCATATTTGCACATTATGTAGGGGAGGTGATGGCCCTAGTGGTATAATCGCTGGACTGTTAATTCAGAGACCAAGATTCTGGGGGCCTAGGTTCGAATCCCACCATGGCAGATGATGAAATTTGAATTCAACAAATATCTGGAATTACAATTCTAATGATGACGATAAATCAATTGTCAGAAAAACTCATCTGGTTCACTAATGCCCATTATAGAAGGAAACTGCCATCCTTACCTGGTCTGGCCTACATGTGACTCCAGATCCACAGCAACGTGGTTGACTCTTAACTGCCCTCTGGGCAATTAGGGATGGGTAATAAATACTGCCTAGCAAGTGACGCCCTCATTCCATGAATTAATAAAGAAAAAACGCTTCTATTTACAAAGCCCAAGTTCCTGTGCCTTATTATCTACTTTCTCAACCTGCTCTGACACTTTTAATGATTTGTGTATCAATATTCCCAAATGTCTCTGCTCCTATACCCCTGAAATTGTATCCTTTATTATTGTCACATCAAAATCGACTTCACTAGTTTCCTGATCTCCTCTCCCCCTACCTCATCCCAGATTCAAAACTCCAACTTGGCACCATCCTCTTGAACTACCCTACCTGTCCATCTTC